>NC_079516.1:20285622-20657971 GCF_000801105.2 Raphanus sativus
TTATAGTTTAATATATTTATTTAATTGAGGATTTATGGGTTATTACCATATTCTAAAAAAATATAAAAATGTAAAACGATAATAAATATAATATATGAGTTATTACCATATTTTAAAAAGTTTACCAAAAATATAAATTAACATAATATATAATTGTCCATGTCATATTATTCTATAAGACATGTCATCAATTTTAGTAGCCATATCATATTATTTTTGTGAAAATAATTGTAGAGAAGACATTTGGCAAAATCACTTCTCAAATATAGTTTAGGGGATGGTCAACTGCTAAAAACCATAAACTTTTTTTTTTTGAAACAAACTAATATTCATAAAACAAAATCTCCAAATAAATAAGCAATTTTTTTTTTGTCTGAATGCAATGCACGTATTGAAAAACTGAAAATTGACTTTAATAGTGAACAATAACTGATCTCAAGTCATTGATGTTGTTGAACCTGCATAGCGTTTATGAACATAGCTAGAATATGGTCAAGAAGCTCTTTGTTACAATCCAGTTAACTCTTAAGTTAATAATACATCTCTGTAGCCAAAATCAATCTCATCAGCTATATATACACAGAGAAAAAAAAACAAGAAGCTTTACGTAAGGGCGACAAGTAACTGTTTTACATGCTTTTCTCCACAGGTGATAGGAAAAAAACTCATTAATCAGAAGTTCATAATATAACCTGACTTTTGTCTGAAGATAAGATAGGACTCTGTTGATGCAGATAAAATAAGACTCTCTAGCTCCAAGAGAGACTTATCAAATATCCACTAGAATCTAGTATGAAAAGAGCCCCTGTCATAGATCAAGAACTTTTCTCTAAATACCTTTCAGTATCTTAAGTATCCGTTAGTGCATTGCACTTAATAGCAGCTTTGATTTTGTGATCTGTCATCCTCGCTGCCTGGTAAGATACCGTCATCCGCAAACCCGACAACACAGCTCGTCTTGCCGACGACGGAATCTTCATTCCTTTATTATAACACAACAAGAGCAGCTTCGAAGCGCACACAAGCCGCCCATCTTTGCATAGATTATGCACAACAGAAGTGTAAGTAAACTCATCTCTAATCTCCATCGACGCAAACAACCTCATCGCACGGTCTACATGACCCGCTTTGCACAACCCATCGATCAAACAGTTACAAGTGACAACACTCGGCTGCATCCCCATATCTCCCAAACAAGCCAAATGCTTCTCAGCTCCTCCCGTATGTCCTATACTCAACAAACCATTGACTATAATCGTATGCGTGTAATCATCAGGCTTCAACCCTTTACTCTCTATCTCCTCTAACAGATCATCCACTGCATCCAAGTTCCCATCTTTAAAATACAAATTCAACAAAGTGTTGTAAGAAACAATGTCCCCACTCCTTCTCCCGCTTCTCACCAGCTCGTGCATACACTGATACGCCTCCTCTGCTCTCCCTGTCTTAATCAAAGCACTAACAACCGAACAACTCGCGTAACCGTCGAACGTATACCCTTCTTTCTTCATCTTCAAGAACAGCTTCAGCCCCTTTTCAACCATCCTCGTCTTAAAATACATTTTAAGCATCGTCGTGTACGTAACAGCGTTAGGAGTGTACCCCGCTTCCTCGAGCTCCCTCAGCATCCAGTTCGCAGAACTAACTCTCCTCGATTTGCAAAGACCGTTGATGAGAATGTTGTAAGTCATCAGCTCGGGTTTAAACCGGCTCTTTATATTTTTAAAGAGCTCAACGGCGTTATCTATATACCCGCTCTTGCAGAGCGCGTCGAGGAGAATGTTGTAAGTGTCAACACCAGGAGACAGCCCGGCCATATGAAGATCCTCGTTAAGAACACGAAACGCGTCTCCGTGTCTCCCTAGCTTGAAGTAGAGAGACATGAGAGTGTTGTAGCTCAGCATATCCGGAGACAGACCCGAGCGGAGCATTTCGTCGAACAGGTGGTGTGCGCGGGTTAGAGAGAGGCGTTTCGCGGCTCCGGAGATGAGGGAGTTGTAGGTGGATACGTCGGGTTTGAGGCCGGCTTCTCTCATACGGTGGGTGACGGCGTAGGCTTCGTCGATGCCGACGAGGCGGGAGTAGCCGTTGAGTAAGGTGTTGTAAGTGATGACGTTGGGGAGGACGCCTAGTCTGATTCCGTCTGTGAGTAGCGATTCGGCTTTGTGCAGGTTTCGGGATTTGCAGAGGGAGTCGATGGATATGTTTAGTAGCTTTGTTGAGATTTTTGGAAATTTTGTTAATCCACCGACCATTTTTTGCTCGGGAAAGGTCACGGTTTTTTCAAGTGGTTTTGTAGCGTGGAAACGTGGGCGTCACGGATTTTTAGATATGGGAAAAAAAAAGAGCTATTTGGCTGAATATACAAAAAATAAAAGATATTTAGGTATCAATGCACAAATTTTTTTAATTAGGTCTGGTGATAAAGCTATGTGCGAGAATTTACCAATTTGTCCCTTTCATATATTATCTTATGTTAGAAGATCTGGAAATACAAGACAACAAACCCAAAACCCAAAAATAAAAACTAAATCTAAAACAAGGAGAATCAATCAATGGAAAAAAGACATATGAAGCGCATATTAAATTGGTTAGAACAAAAGACTGAATAGAGAAGAACATATTTTGTGTTATTGAACTAGCTGAGACAAAAGATCTGTTAAATAGACCTGCAACAGAAACGATAAAGGCTCAACTACTTCAAAACAAACTCTGTGATCATACTGATTTATTGAAACTTGAAAACAATCAATTAAAGACCAACTAAAATCAAACTTTATTCTTCAGTATAAGCTTCCATCTCATACAAGATACACAGTGGGGAGAACTGCCATCTCCTCAGAAAGCTCTGTCGTCGATAGCCACCCTCACTACCACGGTTCACATCTCTGCATCCAGATCACTTCACCGTTTCGACGATTTTACCGCTTTGGAGGAGAGAGATCAAGCCTCCAGATGACCATCGGATTGCTAACGCCCGTCGGTGATGCGCAGGTTCCGATTCACAGGGGGGGAAAGGATTAATCTACTGGTCTGTCATGTACGAAGAGATCTTTTTCGAAAGAAAAGCGATGTAAACGAGGCGAGAGGAGGAAAAGCGTGTGGTATTCACGCCCCTTAACCACACTTTGCATCTCAAATATAAGGGCAATTTTGGTTTTAAACACAGGTTGATCAATATGTTTTTTAACTATGACCAAATACCTAAATAATCCTTTCATCATGTATATAGGATGCAATTACTCAAAAAAAAAATCATGATTTCAGAATTAACGAAAACAGAAGGAATTCATGAAGAGAATACAAATGTAAAATGGTTCTAAAATAGTAATGGAGATTCTTATTTTCTCTTTTATAAAAATAATAATTTCTTTTTACAAAAAAGCATTTCTCTATTTTTATTTTATATTTAAAGATTGCTATTTTAAAAGAATTTATTATAACATATCTCATTGTATTATAAAATTTTTATATATCTTTTAAAATAACAAATTACATTGGAAATGATCTAAATTAAACCACAAATAAATGTAAAATCGAAACAAATGTCCCCAACAGCTACGAGCCTATAAATTTGATAAGAGTTAGAATGCAGCTGCGGTCGTCTCTAGTCTCGTGGTCTGTGCTTCTTGTGAGTGTTATCACAAGGCCAGAGTTCGAATAGAGCCGACAGCAGTTGATGATGATGATGATGACAACGACCAAGAAGCTTGTTTTAAAAAACATTTGAGGTACTGTAAAGTACCTTCCTTTTTTACTCGCACTGCGTGTTTTGCTAAATTAAGCAAGTTTGATATACTACTAGTGTGTTTGAAAATTAGTTTACAATTTTTATGATAATTAAATACCATCTTAGATGGTTAAAAGCCATGTTCAAAAACGCGGGCGCGGAGGCCGTTGAATCGCCGGTTACACGCTCGGCGGAGAGGAGCCGTTGCGATTTTGCCCAAATCGGAGAAAAACGCGGGTTCAAACGAAAAACGTGAAATTTTGTTGATATTTGGTTCGAAATCGTGTTATAAACATATGTTTTACCATGTAGATGCTTAATCTAGTTGATTTGTTGATTAAATCGGCGTAAAACCAAGCTTCAAATCAATGGCGGCCGTGTATTAACACGCAGGAAAAAAATAGGTCTATGATGAAGACAGTAAGAAAAATACGTTTTTGCCTTTATTTAGTATAAATCATTAAAAAAATAATTTTGACGCAGAGAGGGGTGTCGAACCCGACACTGGTAGTTAAACACAAGAGCACTTAGCCATTCTGCCGCCGAGGATCAATGTACAATACTGAAACTTTATAAAACTATAGACAAAACCAGAAATTTTAAATATTATATTATATATAAAATTTAAAATATCTAAAATAAAATCCCCGATTACTCCCCGATTTTTTTCCGAGTTTCTGTTAACTCGCTAGGCTCTGGTCGAGCGCACGCGTAGCGCCTAGCGAAATTTTGAACATTGGTTAAAAGCACGGTAGTGCCCATCCATCGTTGTCTAAAATAATGATAATAATAAAAACCCGACTGCTTCGCAAAGACTAACGTTCTATGACACCAAATTAATCAAACTTATAACTCGAAGATAACCCACAAACAAAGAAATGAAAACAAATCCAAAATCATATTAACACAAGAATATATCTTAACGGGAAAAAAACAAACATAAACGAAAGACAATATATTCAACTCTTTGTTTCTTGTTCTGCATAAGGAACAAAAGCTAGAAGCCATGAGCCTTAGGACTGATGTCACTGAACCTGAACTGTGATAAAGTTCAGCATCTGATCTCATAAGATCCCGCTTTGGTTATGTATCTAACCCACTCGACCGTGTTGTAACCGCTCTTCTCCCACACCTATAAAACATTCTTTTTTAGATCAGAACAAAACAAAGTAAACACAAACAACCTAAAGATCTGAACTGTGTTTTAATGTCACAATGGCTTAAAGATTCATATACTTAGGCATCACAATTTTGGTCTTCAGAAGCATAGAAATCAAAGACGTACCTTGAGGAAACGAACTCGCAAACCAGATGCTGTGAACATTGGCACCTGAAAATAAAAATAAAATGAAGCAGAGACGGTTAACTGACAATCACCTTAAGCAATCTGGTTCTATTTAGAAGTGCCAACAAGAGAAGAAGATTGACCTGAAACTCCATTTGGATTGGTGGCCTTGTCCAAGATTTCTTTTCTCCCATTGTTGAAATCAACTCAATCTCTGCACTTAGTGTGGACTCTGTTTGTCCTGGAAATTTTCTTATCCTGAAACAGTGAAGAGAGAAGGTAAAGTAATGAACTATTGATAAAGCACCACCCAATAGAGTTATAGCCTTATATCGGTTAGGAAGTTTCTTAGGATTGTATAGAAAACTCACTTCCAAACCAAGCAATCAATTGATGGATTGTACTTAGCGCGACCAGATGTCACTTGGAAGTTAGTCTTTGCTGTTTGTTTTGGCACTGGAATTTTAACTACGACGCCGAGGGCAAACATTTTAGCACCAAACACACTTTTCACCTGATACAACAAAACACGAGAGTGTGCTGTAAGAAAGAAAAGATCAAATCTGTTTTGTCTTCTTGATGTTTAGAAAGTTAAGGTAACTTACCTTGACATTTACTTCCATGCGTGTACGACCAAGCTCTTTGATTGTTGGTAATACGCGGAAAGGCAGATTCACACCCTCTGTTATTCGATACCTGAGACACCATCAAGTCAATATACTTTAAATACAAGAACAATAGGGAATAGTGAACATTTCAACACTCACTTCATCAGTTCAAATTCACCATCCGGAGGTACAAAGCTAACGGTCTTCTCGGAGTTGAATCTTGTCAGGTTCACACACTGGTGAAATGTGACATCATCAAGCTCAATGGTTTTGCCACTGCACAACATTAGTGAACCAGGTGTTGAGAAAGAAAAGTCAAATAGATAGAGTGTGAATCACTGTTTTAACAAAACCTACCTCTTAGCTGGACGAGATTTCATTTCCGATTCCTTCTCAAGCCCAAGTTTATCATTCAATCCCAACTTCAAATCAGGCATTCCCGAAAGGAAACATTTCATTAGAACTTTCCCCGTCACATCACAACGAAGAACATTACCTAAACAGATGCGACAATGTGGAAAAAACAGTCATACGAAGAGAATCATGAAGAAATAAACCTTCAAAAGGATAAAATCTGTTTACCTTTAGAGGACATCAAAAGGTTTACGCTTTCAACAATATCCAGAAACACCTGCATCAGTGAGAATGATAAACACTAACAAATGATATATAGACAGAAAGAAAGAAACTAAACGCTTAATACCTCGTTCTTTTTATAAGAAAGACCCTCTCTTCTCCACCCAACAGCACCCGTTACTTGTAACGTTGCATTTGGAACAGGTTTGTCCTTGGGCTGTAGACAAAGACGAAAACATATGAAGTTTAAAAAAAAGCAACGTAATCTCAATCTGCAGAATATACTGCTTCAAGATATGCCTCTTTTACCTTGGATGAGAATGGTGAGCGTACACCTTCCTGTGTAATATAAAGCTTCAAAATTTCAGGAGAGAGATTCTGTGGATATCCAAAGTCCATAATCTCTGCAAAAAATCCATACACAATGGTCATGATTGTATGATAATGACACTATCATGCTTCCTTCCTTCCTTACGTACCGTCCAACAATTCATAAATGAGAACAAAGTTATTCCTAATAGCGTCTTCATCAAAAGCTCCACCAAAGTAGGATTTGAACAAAGCAACAGCCTGAAATTTCGATATCAAAAACCAGTCAGATTCTTTAACCTCTTGAAAATTGGACTATAGAACCAAAGTGTTACGTTACCTCAACGACGAATTTGAATCCACAAGCTACATTAGCATTGCTACTGACAACAATTACAATGTAGACATTGCTGATTCGCATATAGACGAAGGAGCAGCCACCGATCTGACGCACGGGGCAGTTCCCTAGCTCCTTGGTTTGCATTATATGCGTTCGAAACGCGTCCACCATGTTTCCTCTAATGATCAAATCGAAATTTTTAGAGAAATAGCTCGAGAATCCATCGGAATACAAAAAGAAGAAGGTCTCTTACCCGACGTCGTCTCGGTAAGTGCGGTTGATGAGTACATCGCCACGGAGATTTAGAAAGTAGATGGCGGAAGCTGCCACCGGCATCTTCGGTCCAAAGTTATTTTTATGCGCAGATCGGTGAGAAAGAGCTGGTTTCTCGGAGATTTTGAGATGAGTTTCGACGAGATCTCGATGACGGAAGGAATCAGAAATGAGGAGGAAGACGACGACGAGGAACAGGTGAGAGAGAATACGAAAGTGTTCGTCTTATTCTAATGGGCCGGTAAAATTAGACGTCTTATCGTAATGGGCCGGTAAAATTTAAATGGGCCTGTTTTAATTCGATTCTGTTCCGTTACATCTTTGATTGTTTTAGTGACATTTGGTCGTCTAAAATTGTTTTTGCGGTGTTGGTTCGATTAATCACCTTCCTCATCGACTCTTTGTCGTTATGTGAAACTGAAAAGAGAGAGGAGAGTAGAAATATATGTTAACTTTTTACATTGAAACTTTTTAAGTTTTTACATATAGTACTTTGAACTTTTTTATATTGGTCTTTGTCGTTATGTGAAACGCGAGAGAGAGAGAGGGAGAGTAGAAAAAATGACAGCTCATGAATGTTTTACCATGGATAAAGAGCTTCTTTAATGGCGGACACAATGGCGGACAAGCTTGCTCATGGGGTAAGGAGTTCACCTTCAGCTATGTTATATGTCGATTCGATACCTCCGGTTTGGCTTTCCGAACCGGTGGAATTACGTTAGAGTAGCTTTGTTGTCAAAAAAAAAAAAAAGAGCTTCTTTAATGTTTTCACTCGGTTGAAAATAACATTTACACAAAGGTAAGCGACATAAGCAAGCCAAGACCCAGACGAACGAGAGAGAGAGAGAGAGATCACAGAGAGAGAGAAGAAGAAGAAGAAGAAGAAGAAGAAGAAGAGGAGATGGCTGATCCAAGAGTCCTTGACACGTCGAGAGTTCCATTCATCCCAGGTCTCTCTTTCACTCTTTCTCTTCCATTACTCTCCTTTAATTTTTACTTGGTGCAAAAACACAATAAAGTTTCCATCTTTATGAGTTTGCTGCTTTGTTAATAGTTGCTAGTCTCTTCTTTTCTTGTTCTGTTTTTGCTATAACCGAACATAGGTAGGATACACGCGACCAACAACCTGTACCAGAGATACGGTCCAAAGGGTTTCATGGAGATCAAGATCCTCCAAAACGACAACCTTTACGTCCGTGTCGACTTACCCGGTGTTCCAGACGACGGCGTCCGCCACAGAGTCGACTCCGTGAGACAAAAGGTTGTCTTTTTCTCCGGCGAAGAAGCTCTCAGCGACGGAGACGACAAGAAAAACGTCCGTGAGTACGCCGGAGCCGCCGGTCTCGGGTGTGACTGCTGCGAGATAACAGGGGTGGATGCGAAGATGAAAGATGGAGTCTTGAGGATGATTGTGTCAAGGGTCAAAGTCAAAGACCACGACAAGAAGTGTGCTCACTTTCTCCCTCCTAACACAGGTTCGAATCTCAAACTCTCTCTCTTAAAAAAGATCACACCTTTTTTGCATTATCCATTAAATGCTTAGTTTGTTTGTTTATAGGTAAATCTGGGAGATACAATATGGATGAACCTTTGAGCTTGGCTAAAGCGGCGGAGCCCCATCCATTTGTGGTGAAAGGTCGTAAGAATTCATGCACTTCGGAAGCAACAGATGGTGGAGGTTTTATAGAGTCATTTGACTTGCCAGGTGTTTGTACTGATGATATATTGGTGCTTCCCAATGAGAACGAGATCAAGTTCTACGGTGAGAACAAGGAGGTGTATGAGCACGATGAGAGTTGCCGTATCTTCATGGGAGCCATCAACCATTCTAGCGTTAGTGCTCCTGGAGTTCCACTTTTGAGCCACGACATCACTTGGGATGCTGAGTTTGGTGTTCTCAAGGTGCGTGTTTCACCTCCTGGCCGCAACACCAACATAGAGTAGTAGTCACTCTCTACTTCATTTCACATGTGGTCTTGATTTATTTCGGGAAACCTTTGGTTGGCTATTAAGTCTTTTGTGTTTTAAGTTTGGACATTTATGTGCGACTATGTCTTGTTTTGGTGTTTGTTATCGAATGTCTTACTTGGTGTCCACGTATCACTCCATTTGACATAGTTCAAAACGAAAAGAAGTTCACACTATTCTTCAAGTCATTGTATAGTTAACCACAAGCCTAACACACTCGTATTCCTCCCTGGAAAACGCATGTAAAAGACTTTTAGAATAAATGTTCAGTTACACACTTAAAACTAAATAGGATTGGAATTCAAACCTATAAAATGTAGTTATACTATTGAACAAAGGCTATAATAGTAATCTTAAGGTCTTTGGATAAGTCATGAATTTGTTGAGTTTACTCATTGGAACAGAGGTATACAGAGGAAGAATTAACATCTTATGCAGAGAAGTTCCAGTTAGAAGCAAAACATGACAGAAGTAACCCATGAAGATAGGAAGATTAATTTATAAAAAAAAAATACACAGATAAAATAACAACTGAGGAACCTCATGAGAAGTGTTCTTGAGGACTCAGCTATTAGTCTTGTCTAGTCCAGATTATGAAAACTCAAACCACTATATTACTCAGGTCACGTCCAACTTGACAGAGTCCTATGCTCAGTGTTAATAGTTCAACATCATTACTCCTAAAGGCAGAGCAAGTCCATACGGTACAATCCAAACATGTCCCAAAGTGAACAATTTTGATAGATTCAACATGTTATGAAAAGATGGTATCACCACAGTATGTGACCACACATTTATTATATCCTCTCGGCTTTCATTGATGAATACTGGATCAAGATATGTTGGCAAAGAAGCCCGGTACATATACTACTATCATTTGATCTAAAGTGAAAGTAGAACACAGAGAAGTTCGGATGTACAATATCACAGCTTACCTTGTGTTATCGATCCCATAACACAAGATACTTACAAAAAGTAGAATCATAAACGTTTTTCATATGCCGAGAGTTGAACATAAAAAATGGCCATGATCACATTATTCACATCATCATGCGTAATAATATAAGCCCTGTTCTTTTCCTTGACGCTGCGGCAGCTATCAGTGTCACAAAAAATACACTACACAGTAAATTCATCATTTCCGTTTCCATTGCAAAATTAGAAAATCAGAAACGCGGCGACTAGAAATTGGAGACTTTTGTGACGCCATAAATTCCGGCGACATGAAAGTTAGAGAAGGCGGATGTTTTTATAAAGCCAGCGACACAAATTTAAAAGATGGCAGCGTTAATTATAAAAAATTTTTCCTGTTTTTTAGACGCTGATCTCTGCCGCTGCGTCAACGAAAAAACAGGGCTATAGTTGCATATAAGTGCTGTTCGTTTGGTTGCCACAGATCCGACGTCTACGTCTGCGGCAATGATTTTCGCACAAAGCTTGTTCGTTTCATCGACGCAGGTACCGGCGTCGGCGTCTGCGTCTAGACGCAGCGTCCAGCGTCAAGACGCCGTAAAAACATCATCTAAGCTTTGTGTGAAAACATCACAAGTGAATATGGTAGAGATGGTCTAAGCATATTTTATTTTAAGCATAAATATCATCATAACAACCAACTAACATTTATATAGTCTCTTGATGTTAAGCCGTTCTGTCATTATATTATATTTTAAGCATAAATATTTTATTTTATTTATATAATCTCATAATGTTTAACAGTTCTGTCATATAAACATAAATATCTTATATTTATAAAATATATAATTTTATCATATTTACTTCAATATATTTTTTTTAATATAATTGATTATGAATATAAAATATTTTGATGTATTATTTTTATTTTTATTTAGCTTATGATTTGTGACATCAAATATTTTTATATTTTTATATTTGACCAAAAATTTATTACCAATTAAAAATAATATTCTTATGGATGTAAATATATTTAAACTACATTTTATTTATTTAAAATACAATTTTACAAATTTTTAAAAATAAAATATGAATAAATGAAAATAGTCGCAGCGTCAATCAAACGAACAACCCAAAACAGCGTCATGCGTCTGCGTCCTGCGGCTGCGTCAATTTCCTGCGTCTTCGAAACGAACAACAATCAGTATTGGCGTCAGCGTCGGCGTCAGCGTTGGCGTCTATGAAACGAACATCAGATAAACGAGTTTGACGCAGCCGCTGACGTCGACACCGACGCTGAAACCGGCGGCAACCAAACGAACAGGACTTATAGCCTTGATGATTTTTTAAAATAAACTAGATTTTGACCCGCGCTTTAAAAGCGCGGGTATATTTTTATTTTAATAAAATTTAATTTAATTGAAATTATAATTTTGATTAGAAAATAAATAATTTTAAAGTTTTCTATTTGTGATTCAAAAAATTGTTCTATTATAATACTTGACTTTCAAGCAATGTTTTCATATTCAACTCAGACGTATGTTTGAACCGATAAATCCACTGATATGTCTATATTTCAATTCAATTTATTAAAAAGAATTGTAACTATAATCTTAGAAAACTTGGTAAAAATCTAATAACCCGCTATTAACCTAAGATCCGATATGAGATGATCCGCTGAAAAAAAAAATTTTGAAATGTTTATTAAATAATTCATACTTCTTAATATTATATAAAATTGGAAAAAATTATTTAGACTTTAATGAGATTTGTATTATGTCATTCGAAGAAAATGAAACAATTGTAATAGGAAACTTTATTATTGATATCATTTTTTTTCCTTTTTTTGGTTACTAATAAGCTATGATAAGTTTGTATTTTTATTTATATTTAGAGCTAAAACTTAATTTTAATATAAGATTAAAAAAAATGAACACTCAAAATTGGTATATCATTATTATGTAAAAAATTTCATAGTAATATTTTTTTAATATGCATGTATATATTCATATCCGATCTTTATATAATATTATAAATGGAAAAATGATATTCAAATTAAATTAAAAGTATAATCTGCATAATAAAATTAAAATTATTATCATTCACAAAATATGGAAAGTATTAATTATCATAGTTACAGAGAATATTCTATTTTTAGTTTAAATTAAATGTCAATAAGAAGAGATTGTGTAATATATTAAAATGCAAGGGCATGATCCTAAATTTTTAAATAGGATCCTGCTTTAATAGTATAGACTAGATTTTGACCCGCGCTTTTAAAGCGCGGGTTTATTTTCCTTTATCTTTTTTTAATTGACAAATATTTAATAAATGTCATATTTTCATATATTTGTTTTTTATAAAAGACTTAAGCTTTTTATCTATCTTTATCGTGTTTCATTTTAAATGAGTATAAGTCTGATCACAATATCCAGATCCAAAGAACCAACCCAAAACCGACCCAAAAATCAGGGTCCCGAACCCGATCAGACCCGGGGTAAATATTCGAATGAATTCTAAATTGCTATATCCGAAGAACCGATCCGAACCCGATCCGAACCGAGAACCAAATGAGTACCCGAAGATACCCGAAATGTGAATATATATCTAAAAATATATGTTATAATTATATTTATAATTATTTTAATATTTTAAATTAATATCATAAGTTAACTATAGTAGTCATTTTTAGTACTTTTGAGTATTTTTGGATAAAATATGATAGTTTGGATAAAAGTTTACCCAAAAAACTGTATAGAATGGATATTTTTGGTTACTTTGGTTACTTTTGAATAATTTGGATACGAAAATTTGAACCTAATCGGATACTTTGGTTACTCTGAGTATAAATAACCAAACCCGTTTTAGATATTTTGGTTATTTGGTTATTTTTCAGGTTCTTATGCATGAGAACCGAACCCACCCAGACCCGGAAAAATCCGATTCGAACCCGATCCGAAAAAAATAAAAATTGAATCTGATTTGTTAGTCGGCCCAAATGGCCCAAAAAGATGATGTGAGCAATGGGCTAGATTTAAAAAAAATGACCCAATATAGATGTGTTATTAATATTACTTGATTGCCCTTAATGAAATATGCAATGTTATTAAAGAAAAGGGTATTTTTAGTAAAAAAACCAATAGGATCATGTTTTAATAGTATAGATGTTAAATTTTATTTATCCAAAACTTTAGTACATAAAATGAAATGTTTTGATTGAAAAGTAAAGAAGAATTTGACTATGCTTCTATCTTAAAAGTCATCCTCTTGAGCCAAACCATACACCAAAGCCTTGCATCCATCTTACGGTCTCCTTGTCTTTTAATAGTAGAAAGTCTGTTCCTGACATTTTTGTCAATGCTTTTGAGCAAGAGTGTATACGGAAGCTCTTTTTCACCATGTTTGTGTCTATTTCTTTCGCACAAAATCGCATGAGCAGCTGATTGGAAAGTGTATTGGATGTTTTAGAGCTATTGTTGTTATATTATTGAACAAAGGATATATTAACCTAAGATCTTTGAATAAGTCATGAACTTGTCAACGTTGCTCGCTGGAACAGAGGTACAGAGCAAGAATGAACATCTAATGCAAAGAAGTTCCAGTTAGAAGCCAAACATGACACAAGTGATCTGTGAAAATAGAAAGATTGAGTTCAAAAAGATACTATAAATATTTAACAACTGAGAAGGAAAAGCTCTAGGGAACAACCTCATGAGAAGTGTTTCAAAAAGCATTTTTCGTTCTATGTGTATATATATATTTTTACATTTGAAGAAAGAACAAAATATTGCATTTGATACGTAATGATCTTATCTTAAAAGCTTATCTTAAAAGCTCTAGGATACCAAATCCAAATGCTCTCAAGACTGATAAGTAATGATCGAAAGTGTATATATATTTTTACATTTGAAGAAAGAACAAAATATTGCTGATATTATTTATTATATATATATATATATATATATATACTGATGTAAAATTAAGTAATATATGTTTATAAAATAATCTTAAAAAGAAAATCAGCAAAAATAACATTTAAATATTTTTATTTTAATTTAAATTTGGGTTTAATGATTACAATTCAGAGTTTAGAACTTAGTAGATGAGATTAATTAGAGTTAGGATTGAGGATTGAGGATAATTTAATTTTTATTGGTCAGTAGATAGTATTTTAGAGATTTTATAAATTATTTTATGATAAAAACTAAAAATAGTATTTATGAGATTTTTCTTTTTCACAATATAAATTAATTTAGGTATAAATATTAAAAAGTAGTATCACTAAATATATAAAATAAATATAATTTAATTAACCATATAACCGTAAATTATAAATAGCTATACAAAATCTAATAAATATGAAAATTATATTAAAATATGGGGAAAATATTATTATATTATAAAGCGATCTTGCTCGATCGATCCCTCTTTGATCCCAAAGTTCTCATTTTTTTTAATTATATATGTTGCAGAATATTAAAACCAGGGATTTCTGGGCTTTGATAGGATTAAGACACGATCGCAGAGAAAGTAGAATCAATCGTGGAAGAAGGAAGGGAAGGGATATTCGAAACCCTAATTTCGATCGTATCCCCATTTTCTACGAAATCATCGATCGAATCCCCCAAAAAAAACCTCAACTTTTTTCTGATTTAGTGATAAGTTTGAAATCAAAGTTCAAATTTTATTTCTTCGGATGGGTTTCTTAAAGAAGTTAACGGGGATTTTCGGGTTCGGGCACAACGATGGTGGTGGGCACCAGGGAGTTGCGAGTGAAGGGGATAACAACACTAGAACAGTCTCTGAGGACGGCCGGGAGGATAATCAGGGGAGGTTCCGTGAATCCGGACTTCCAAGGAGAGGTTTTGGAGTACCGGTTCAAGTAGCGGTTGAACGGTCTAATCCTGGTCCTATTCTTCAGCCTTGTGCTGCTTCTGACGGTGGTGTTCAGGTTAAGTCTCTCCTTTTTGTGTACAACTGAAGAAATTAATGATAATTTGATGGGTTTTGATTTGGATCTTGTAATGTGGTGTATCATACTACAGTTTTGTGCTTGTCTTGTTGAAGGATCGTTAATCCATTTGTTTGGTTCCGGATCATGCTCTGCTAGTTTAGCATTGATGAACAGTTGAACATAGAATCTTTGTTCTAAGCTTAAACATTAATGAACATCGAATCTTTGTTCTACGCAGTCCTTGCTTTTGTTTTTATTTAGTAGTATGTGGCTGTGATATTTTTGTGTTTATATATCAAATTAAAGAGTAGCAGTGAAAGATTATTACAGGACACCATATATGTTTTAGCTTGATTGATTGATAAGTTGCGGTTAAAACAAGTAGTTTTAGTTCCACTCTACTACAAAACCTGTAATTTAGATAGCATGATGGCTCTCATGTCTCAATGGTTTGGTATTCATCATGAATCATGAGGCTACTATAGAGTTTAGGAATCTTAATTGGTTCTGTTGTTGGGGAAAGACAATAATCCCGTCTTCAAGAAGCTATAGAGCAGTTAATTCATCCCAAGAATATTCAATTGTCCTAATGCGTTAGAAATGTTTTTTTTAGTCAAGTTCTTCTTGATGGCAATAAGCTATAACATCCCAGCATAGTTATTGACTCAACTTAGTTTTACCATCAGGGACTACGATGGTACTCAATGCGGCTAAGGATTGATGAAGATGGAGATGTTGCAGATGAGTTCTTGGAAGATCATAACTGTAAGACTTCGTCAAGAAAATGCAAAACAAAAGCTGCAAAAGTGAGAGGTTTAGTGATATCTTCTGATGGGAAACTTCAGCCATTAATGCACTGAACAATGGAGAAATATTTACTGATTAGTGTGGTTGAATCAGAGAAAGGTTAGAAACTGGGTTTCATTTAGCCATTCAATCTTGATATAAAATCGATTAGATTCTGGTTGTTGATACTTGAGAACTTGAAATATTATGTAACTGTGAATTTTGTTTTTGAAAATAGACAAGTAAATCTGTTTGGGCTTGTGTGAAAACGTGTGAGCAATTGTTGGAGGTGTGTAGCACGACAAGTTGTATACAGGACCTCTGATTAAGCTAAAAGTATTATGATTTTTACTTGTTTATATTCCCATTGTGAGCTCGGGAATGATGGTTAATGTTAGAGGAGTTGATAAGAAGTTTAAGAAACAAAACATCATTTAGATTCTGATTAGTTTATCGTAATTGGTCACCAAAACGCTTCTTTTTATGCAAAATCATCCGTCAAAAAATTATAATCAAGATTTCTGATCATAGTTTTCTTAATATTTTTAGGATCGACGATATATTTCCCACGATAACTAAGACTTCATGCTAGATCACCACAAATTGAAAGTTGCAATCTTATTTCTCCACGAAACTATTATTTGAAACTTAATTATCCACAAACTTTGATTTTAAATCGGTTTGCTGATTTAATTCGGTTTGCTCTAAACCAAACAGACTAAAATTAACTAAATCAAACAACACCTCCAATTTTTATATATTTTGTTTTCTTCAACAACGAAAAATTCAAACCAGCTGAAGCTATGGTCAACATTTGTTCCATTAACATCTCAAATTCAAGGATTCATTAACTGTAAAGCATCAACTGCCTCTGGTGCATAAGCATAGTGATAACTCATGGTTGAAGTTATCTGATTTGTAACAGAAAATGGGTGAAAAACAGAAGAAAGAGATGAAAAATCAGTAGGATTACACAAAGAGGAAGTTATCTGATGATGATTCACGGCGACAAAGCTTCTACCACAGGAACTGTGTCTTTTTACTAGACTTTGGTGGAGGAGTGGAGATTGTGGAACCGGCTACTAGACGGCAGCAGTGGAGGCCTCGGTATTGTGTAGTGGCACAAAATGATTCCTGTATCATGGGCCTTTGCCTTTTATTGTTTTTGTTCTCACCAGAAAATTAAAACAGAGATGAACAGAGTTATCAGGAAAAGTTTGATCATGACAAAACATCAATTCCACCATACCAACCGTGAAAAGGAGAAGAAAGAGACGAAAATGAAGATGATCAATTTTTTTAAAAAATAATTATATATAAAATTGAGTTTTGGTTTGGGTTAATTAATTTTAATTTGTTTGGTTAAGAATAAACCGAATAAAACCAATAAACCGATTTATAACCATGATTTATGGGTAATTAAGTTTTTAATATTGTTTCGTGGAGAAATAAATTTACAACTTTTAATTTCTGGTGAACTACAACGAGATCATAGTTTGGTAGGGTTTTGATGATATATGATAGTTATCATGGGAAATAGATTGTCTACCCATATTTTTATAACATAGTTCACCATAACTATGTAAGTAATATTTAATCAACTGCAGTTTTAAGAGTTTATTTCGGTTGGAGCAACTGAATCCGGAATTGTAAACATTATTATATAGACTATCTATATATTTTGATAATCTTTTGTAATTTGCTCTTGTAACTAATATATGAGGAGGTAATAGGGAAGCGTTAAAGACAATTGCATGCGAAGAAAGAATAATTCAGTCTGAAAGATTTAATTAGTTACTGTTTTTTTTAATCCTCATACTAAATAACATAAAACATATATAAGATTTAATTGTGTTTGTATTTAAAAGATGTCTTGTTGTTTTTTTTTGATTTGTCTATAATACACCAAACTGCAATACACATGATTCATTAATAACAATAGGAAAATTAGGCCTCGATTTTTCTTCATATGACTGTTTCACGTGTATGGAGCCAGACCCGGGCCTGAATATAAATTTACAGCAATAAAGAACAGAAAAAATTACAGCATATACTCTAAAGCAAAAAAATAAAATAAAAGTGTCAACTTCTACCAATCAAACCCTAAATAAAAGCCCTCTTTTTTGGAAGTTATAGGTACCTTTAGCATTTTACTTGTGATTAGAATGTGAAGGTTCTTGGTTAGCGAAATTAGTGTATTTAAAATTCTGCTATCGACTAAAACTTGTCCTTCATTTCACACATGATTCTGGTGCCTATGGATTCCACCCCATAACCTTTCAATTGAAAGAAAGATCTGTATTTTACTATTGTCTTTTTATGAAAGATAACTGGATTTCTTATTTTCTATCAACATAAAATGAAAAGAAATATTTGTGTCCAAATCGCTTACACAAACCAGAGACTTTACTTGACTTAAAAACTTAAATAAAAATAAATTGTTAAAAATGTTATTATTATTTTTTCATATTTTAAGAAAACTAGTTTCTGAATAAAATAATAAATAGCTGAATAATGGCAAATCAAAATTTAAAATTATTGATCGAGACAATACGAGTCGAATCGCCAATACGTTAAGAATTTTGAATATCCAGTATGTGTCGACCTCTACTTCCAACTGGTTATCTTAAAGAAAAAATTCATTTAGGTGAGTATTATTTAGATAGAGACCATCATCATCCATAAGAACACTATCATAGTCTCTCATGTACATAAAAATAATGAGAGTTTGTGTTGTACCCAAATTTTAACATTAAGAATTAGAATTTTACCCGCGCTTTCAAAGCTCGGGATAATTTTTGGGTGAAATCGTGTTTTCTCTTTGTGTAAAATAGATCTGCATAACCCGAAGTCCGAATCAAACCTAAACCAAAAAAATTGATCCATACTTTGTATGAAATATAATAATAATAAAATAAATCTTACAGGGTGATACAAAACATATTCAAACCCAAGGTGTTATTAGCCGAATCGGAACGGATAATCCAAAAAACCGAAAAAACTCAAAAAATCTGAATAACCCAAAAAATCCGAATAACCGATCCAAATGTCAAAAATAATCACAAATATAAATATAAATATATACTTCAAATATTTAATTCTATATTTATTTTGAAATGATATCTAAAGTTAAGTATTTAAATTTTAAATAAGTACGTTAAATATCCAATTACATATAACTATGTATTTATTTCTTATGTTTTACTTCTAAATTTTGGATTTAACTTTGGATATATCCAATCCAAACCAGTATAATCCAAATCCAAGCGATATATGGATACTTTATGGGTTTTAGAATGTGATATAAACTAAAATCAAAATTGATGTATTATATTTGAACTGAATCTGTACTTACAAATTTATCCAAATGAGATCTAGTAAGTGATATAAATTAGAACCAAAATTTAAAATATCCAACATGTATCCCAATATGTACCCGAACGCCCAAACCTAATTTAGAGTGTGTTTTATATTTTGTTCATTTTGCTTTATATTTGATAAATATTTACATGTTTGTTGGAATAGCCCGTAAAACTATACTCATAAAAATATCAATAATAACATGTTTTTATCATATCATTAAATATTAATAATAGCTAACTATTTATATTTATTTTATCAAATATATATATATATATATATACACATATATCTAACTTTAGTACTTTATTTATAAGAATCAGGTTATTATGTATTTGTGAGAGTTTTGAAGAATATGCTTTTGGCAAATTTAAAATTTGTAATATAATATAATTTTTATTTGGATCAAACAATGTGTATTTTATAAAAAATAAATTTATATCGGGGTATATATTTGACAGTATATGATATTTAAATCATCAATAATTAATAGTTAAAAGTTATCAAGTTTTTAAATGCGAGTTAGCGTGTGCTTTATTAAATAAAAATTCAATTAATGTGACTGAGATTTCTTTATTGGTTAATTTCTTATATATCTCATATCATTTAAATAATGTTGATATTTTATTAGACTATAAATCAAAATTTCATTATTAGTAGTTTAAAAATCGTATTCTTTAGAATTATGTAGTTTTCTACATTTAATCACTCCCGTGATTTGTTTATATTTAAAAGGGAATATATTATTAGAGATCCTTTAATAAACATAAATGATTAAGTTGTAGATTTAGCAAATATCACGAATATATAGTTGTGCATAGTTTCGAATGGTTGGTTGAAGATCGAATCAGTTCTAGGCAACTATAGCTTTGCAGTCTTTATTATTTTTGAATTATCGGATATATGTTAACGCTGAACCTGGAATATAGGGTGACGGTTCAACTGAAACTGAGGTTCGGTTTGGTAAGGAGAGATCCGATTATCATTTTAATAAGGACAAAACTTGGGTTCACCCCTGTGGTGAACCTTTAGATTTATTGTCTCCCTAATAAACAATTAAAATGTCAACTAGAGTAATGATTAAAAAGTATTAAATAATTTGTTTCAAACCAAAATAACTAAAAAAATAAATAGTGTCAATTTTAATAATGCTAATGTCACTATCTAATCTATAAACTCAAACTCTATACCCTAAATCCAAATTCTAAACCCTAAATTTTAAATTATAAACCCAAACCATAAATCATAAACCCAAAAATCTGAACTCTAAACCCAAACCATAAATCATAAACCCAAAAATCTGAACTATAAACCCAAACCTATACCCTAAACCCAAATCTTAAACTCTAAACCCAAAACGTAAATACAAAACCCAAACTCTATACCCTAAATATTTAGATTAATATTGATGTTGTTCTTTTGAAATTTAAAGTTAAGAATTAAAGTTTGGATTTAGAGTTCATGATTTGGGTTACGGTATAGGGTTTGGGTTTATGGTCTACGGCTTGGGTTTAGGGTTTATGGTTTGGGTTTAGAGTTTAGGGTTTGGTTTTAGGGTCTAGGGTTTTAGTTTAGGGTATAATTTTGGGTTTAGAGTTTAGATTTTTTGGTTTATGATTTATGGTTTGGGTTTAGGGATTTGGGTTTAAAGTATAGAGTTTGGGTTTATAAGTTAAAATTTAAGGTTTAGAATTTGAATTTAGAGTATATAGTTTGAGTTTAAAAATTAAATAATGACATTAGCATTATTAAATATATGATATTATTTATTTTTTAAATTATTTTATCATTAATCTAGTTGACAATTTAATTGATTATTAGAGAGGTGGTGAATTTAAAGGTTCACCATAGGGGGTGAACCTAAGTCTTATCCTTTTAATAAGGACTCGAATTTGTATGGTATAGGAAGAGTTATTCTTGGGTTCACCCCCTAGGGTAGGTTCACCAACCAATAGAAACTTGTCATTTTAGATTTAATATATTTTAATTAAGGAAACAAATAATCTGTCAAATTATATTATTTTTTCAAAATAAAATTTAAAAATAAATAAATATAGTATATAAAAACGAATTAAAAAAATTAATGTTGTCAACAAAACACTAAATCTAAACTCTAATACTAAACCCTAAACTCTAATACTAAACCCTAAACTATAATCATAAATCCTAAACCCTTGGATAAACCATAAACCCTTGGAAAAAACACTAAACATGTTGCCAACAAAACACTAAACCCTAAACTCTAATCCTAAACCCTAAACCCTTGGGTAAACCCTAAACCCTTGGGTAAACCCTAACCCTTGGAAAAACACTAAACATTTGGATAAATTCTAAATTATAAATCTTAAACACTAAACTCCAAATCTTATAAATAAATATTTTTTAAAATAATCTTTATTGAGAACTATTGTTATTTTATTTATTTAATCTTTTTTTATTTATTTTAAAAGTATAATATAATTTGGCAAGTTATTTTTGTTTCCTTAATTAAAAGATACTAGATTTAAAATAACAACTTTCTATTGGTTGGTGAACCTAAAGGTTCACCCTAGGGGGTGAATCCAAGAAAAAGTCTTTTAATATAGCTAAATGACAATTAAGACAGTGGCATGAATTGTAAATATTTAGATGAAGCAATGGTTATTTCCAATTTGTATTTCAGTTTTAATAGATAAGATATATCAAATAAGAAAAATTCTTGGGTTCACTTCTAGAATGAATATGTAGGTTCATCCAACCAATATGATTTCGTTATTTCATATTCAATATCTTTAAAAAGGAAAATAAAATTTTATCAGTTATGTTATATCTTTAAATTAAAAAAATAAAAATAAATAAAAATAATATTAATTGTAAACAAAAACACGTTTAAAAAACTATTTTAATATTGTCAGCCAAACATTAAACTCTAAACCCTTAATCTTAAACCCTAAACTTTTGGGTAAACCCTAAACACTTGGTAAATCACAAACACTTGAATAAATTCTAAATCCTACGGTTTAAGATTTATCCAAGGGTTTAGGGTTTATCCACGGGTTTAGTATTTAGGATTTAAAGTTTAGTATTTAGGGTTTAGTGTTTTGCTGACTGCGTTAAAAAAATTAAAAAAACAATCTAAAGATTTAGGATTTATTCAAAGGTTTAAGGTTCATGATTTAGGGTTTAGTGTTTCGCTGACGATATTTTAAATATAAATTTTTTTTTACGACTATTATTATTTTCTATTTATTTTTTATTTTAAAAACATAATAAAACTTGACAGTATTTTATTTATTTTTTTAAAAAATACTGAATATAAAATAACAAAATCATATTGATTGGTGTACGGTGCGGATCTAGAACTACAATTAGATGGGGGCACAAATAAATTTCTTACTGTATTTAAATTTTTGATGGGGGCACTTTGCATATTTTATGCTAAATACTAAAGGAAAATAAAAAAATCAGTTGGGGACACGTGCCCCCGTACGCTAAGCTTTGCATCCGCACCTGGGTGTACCTTTAGTATTTCTCATCAAATAATATGTCAAAGCAAACTTTACATTCTGTTTCGAGTTTTTTTCTCACAAAGAAAACATTTCTTTCTAATTTTCATATTTTTCTCTCTCATATGTTTATTGTATTTGTCTTATTGTTTAGTTAAGAAAAAAATTCATCAAGATCAAACCAGTTTCAGATGTAATTTGATTAGTTGATTATTTTCGGAATTGTGCAGGAAACGAAAATAATAAAAAGCTTTATGCAGTATATTTTTTGCCTTGTGAAATTCCTGTTTTTGTAAGTCATAGCTATTGTAATTTGTTAGTGTTAAAAATTGCTCAAAATATCATAACTTGGTTACTACTTTTCAAAAATGCTCTCAATCAAAAATATTTTAACCTTTAGATTATGATTTAATGATTATTGTTTAATATTTAGTATTACAGAGTGTGATTGAGTTTATAAACTTTTATAAATTATTATTAAGCATTTATAAATTATTTAAGAGAGTACTTTAGTTTCATTTCATCAAATTGAAGGTATTTATGGAAATGATAATCCATTAAAAATAAATTCGAAAAATAATCTCAAATTTGTGGTAAAATTAGAATTCTCGAAAAAATGGGAATTTTCAAAATTAAAATAATTAGACATCTTTTGGTCCACTCAAATGCTTTCTGGACCAGTTTAAGGTATTTTCTCAACGCTTATGAATACTTCATATTAAAAAGATTCACGTATAATGATGCAGCATGGAAGCGAAAATAAAATATCAGAAATCTATAAGCTTTTGACCCAACTAATGAAAAAGATGTAACCTTTTGGTGGTTTCTTAGATATTTGTAGCAAGTTGCTGCTTCACATTTGCCCGTCTTACATAATTTCATTTCGAAACGACAAATTATATAGCATGTTACATGGTCCCCTTTTTATTAAGTGATCAATGATTCCAACACTAGATTGTTTCAAAATCTACTTATTGTGGACAACTGGTAGTTGCAAGACTTGCAAGTATATATATTTTAAAGGTAAACCTTTAAAAGGGTGTACTCAAGAGTTTGAGATTATTTGTATTAAAATGATCAAATTTAATGTTAGTCAAATATGAATTTAAAATTTTCTTTTAAATCATGTGTTATTGAATCTGTTATTTGATGAACTAGTCATTTTAGAGTGTTTAAATAAGAGTTCTTAGATACAAAAAAAAAAATCCAAATCTCATGTAATTTTACATAGATTTTAAAAATTAAGGTTTCACAAAAATCATAATAAATTCTCAATTTAATCTAAAAGCATCTAGCAACTTATTAAAAATCAAATCCCTTCACATAATAAACTCAATACACCCACTAATTTCTATTATTTTAATAAAACTTCGCTTCAAATATTATGAACTTCACCAATAAATAATAGAATAGCAGAATACTCAAATGATTGAATATCAAAATATTATATGTAGAAGTTGGTTTCTGCATAAACATTATTAAAAAAAAACTAAAATATTTGAATTTTTCTAAACATATTTTTAATCATTTTGTATAAAAACGTGAAAACATAGAATTTGATCAATATATTAATGGTAATTTTTGTATGAAATATTATGTTCTTACAACCAGATGGATTATATATCATCCAAGACCTACCTATAGTGGTCCAGTTGGACGCTTACTTTTATATTTTAATTTTCTTAAATTGTTTTACAAAATTAGAACTAGTATGGCATTTTTCATATTAAATTTCTTTCTGTTCTTTTAAATAACTAATAGATATTTAGTTAAATCATTTCATTTAATTAACTATATCATCAATAAGTATATCACTCACTCCCTCTGTTTTATAAAAATCTATATTCGAAAAAAAATTGTTTTAGAAAAATACATTTTTTTCAATATATTATTTAAAGAATATTTTTGGTCAGTTGTCCTTTGGAGGAAGCTTTTCCTTGGACGGCTGGACTATAAATTAACCACACAACAGAAAAGCATCGTAATTGTGTCTATAATGATATATCTCATACCAAGAGTTTCAAATATCAAATCTATAAACAATTACATGTTGAATACTGTTCTCGGACTAAACTTCGTGCAAGAGAAATGAAAGCATCATTATTGTCCATTCATTTAGCGACAAAAATTGACGTCCACTAAAATTATTTTCCTTGTCGACTGCTTAGTCATCAATTAAACACCGATTCCATCCAAAAAGAAATGAGAATTTGACAAATGAAGGCACCGTCGAGATCTTATTAGGATCAGATTAGTTCTCATAATAAGGTATATTGATGTAGATGAGAAAAAGGTACATTGATGTAGTGCAATCTTTATTACATCTATCTATACTATTAAATTTATGGCTAATTACAATGACATGCCATTCTTATATTTATGGCTAATTAATTTTATTAATTATTTAAAGATATTTATGGATACTATCCAATAATAATCATTATATAATCTTCTTGTGTATTTCATATTCAAAGCATTTATTTATATCCATAAATACATAAAATAAATGATATATTCGATTTATACTTTTAAATTTAGGTAATAATATTATTATTATAAGTATAAGTATAACTAATATATTTATATTTATATGTTTGGATATGTATACTCATTTGGTTTCCGGTATATATGATGTTCGGTGTTAAAAAATGGACTCATTCAAATATTTAGGCCGGATTCAATCGGATTCGATATATTGATTATCGAGTCATTTTCCAGTCAATTTTTGGGATGCGGATATTATGTTCAAACCTTATATTAGACAAAAATTAAAATACATAATTTTGAAATTAAAAATTTTCGGTGAAATTCTTTTAAAAAAAAAGAAAATCCCGCGTTTCTAAACGCGGGTCAAAATCTAGTAAATTAATTAAAACAGTATAGTGTTTTTTTTTTTTGAACATTAACAGTATAGTGATTTTGTAAGTATTACATTTTTATACTCCTACTACATTAACACGAAGGTTTTAGATTCTGAAATTCTTTACAGATGTGATCTGTGTAGAAATATATAGATCAAAAGACAGATTCCTTCAAGTTCAAGATACAAAAAACGAGACACATAGGAAAATCTATGGACGATATAAAAATAAGGGTGTAAACAGTAAAAATGAATGAATGAATGGAGTAAGAAATTTAAATGAATGATACATGGACGAGGAAAGAAGACATTGTTTCATTCATTTTTGTAGTATAGTAACAAATTTCATAATTATTCTTTAGTGGAATTGGTGGATTTAAAATAGTTTATTTTTGGTAGTGTATTTTAGTTTTTTGTGTATATAAGGAAATGGTCTACGTATTTTTGGTAATACTATACCGATATTTTGAAAAATAGACATTAATTATCATCTAAATAAAAAAATAATGGGATGACTCTCTCCTACTTCACCTATTATTTAACATAGACAGAGATGCAGCTGGAGTACAATAAAACCAAAAGCTTCGCAATGAGATAGTTTTCAAGAGTGTATATAAAAAGATTGTATATCTTTCAGTTAACAACAAACTATAGACGATCAAAGAAAAGAAATGTGGAACAAAAGCATAGAAATTACTATGGAAGATGATGAAGTTTCCAGAAGGACGAGGAAGAAGACAGAACATCCCAAGAAGATGAAGAACATTCTAAAGAATCTATGGAATGTCGGAAAAGAAGATACGCGGAGATTGAAACATGCATTGAAAGTAGGAGTTTCATTAACACTTGTGTCCTTGTTGTATCTCATGGAACCTTTCTTCAAAGGTATCGGAAAAAATGCAATTTGGGCAGTCATGACTGTTGTTGTCGTTCTCGAGTTCTCTGCCGGTAATTATATCATCAATTACTTACATTTTGTTTGTTTGTTTGTGATCTTATCTCATTATTGCTCATATTGACCGTGGTCTCTCTCTCTCTCCCTTTCTTAATTTTTATATTATATATATATATTCTCTGAAAAACAAACTTTGAGTGCTACAAATTTCTTGAGTTTGATTGGTAACCTCGTGCTGAATTGGTAAATATATACATTTACAATTTTGATAACTACCAAGCACAAATATTATGAGATTGAGAAATATCACAAAGTATTTTATGCAGTTTCTATCTAATTATCTTTTCCTGATAAAAAAATCTTACTGACTTGTGTTTCAATTGGATCTGTTATATCTACAATTTAGTTATGATTCAAATTGTAGCACGTTTTATGATTAATGGGAAGAACAGAAAAAAAAAAACATTTTCTGATTGATTTATTTTCCTTAATCGATTAGTTAAGCGGGTTTGGAGTGGCACCAATGAAATTTGGTGGATTTTTTAATTGATTTTAGGTAATATAGTTTATACTTGTTTACATATCTGGCCACGGTAACTTGTAATATTAGAGCTATATATAATTGCAGGTGCGACATTACGCAAGGGATTAAATAGAGGATTAGGGACACTAATAGCAGGATCTCTGGCATATCTTATTGAGTTTGTTGCTATTAATTCCGGTAAAATTTTCGGAGGTATCTTCATTGGCGCTGCTGTATTCATCATCGGTACGTATTCTGTTATACACTTCCTCTTGTCATACATTTATATTTTTCAAACCATTATGCATATATAAAACACATATAGTTAGCTACTGATACATTAAATTTTCTAAAAACTTTGGAAAATAAAATTCTAACCAAAACTGATGGTTTTAGGGAATTTCCATCCCCACTCTATATTTTATTCTATGTATAGAGTAAATGAAGTAAAATATGGAGTGTGGATGGAGATGTTCTTAGGGATAGCAACCATGAGTCCAATTTCTTTGGAGAAAAAGATATTTGTTTAATATATCTAAAAACTGATTTTAAAATAACGGAAGTTATTATGTGACAAATATTCTAAACTCCCATGATTAAATAAAATGAAATGAAAATTTACAATATGGTAGACGTTAATTAGATGGCTAACATCTTATGTCTAACTTTTGACAATGCATTAAAATACCATACATATATAATTAAATTTGTATTCCGATGTGTAACAGGATCAACGATAACGTATATGAGATTTGTTCCATACGTAAAGAAAAACTACGATTACGGTATGCTGGTATTTCTTTTGACGTTTAATCTAATCACTGTATCGAGTTACAGAATCGATACTGTAATTAAAATCGCACACCAGAGATTATTAACCATTGCTATGGGTATTGGCATTTGCCTTTTCATGAGCCTTTTGGTTTTTCCAATATGGTCTGGCGATGACCTTCACATGTCCACCGTTAGTAAGTTGCAAGGCCTCTCACGCTCTACTGAAGGTAAATATCTCTTAAATAAGAAAAACTGAATGTGCAAACTAATCATGGTTATACATATTTGTGATTTTTATTCTATGCATAGCCTGTGTAACTAAGTATTTCGAGGAGAAAGAGAAAGACAATGAAGATTCAAATTCTGACTCTGATGATGATGATGTAATCTACAAAGGGTATAAGACTGTTTTGGATTCTAAATCCTCTGATGAAGCACTAGTAAGTCATCTTAAATCAAAATCTTTATTTGAAATCCGACTAAATTCTTGACTGACATCGCTTTAACATTTATTCGTTAACATTAATTTATAATTTATTTACAAAAAGAAACACTAAAAGACTACACAAATATTAGAAAGACAAAAATTACATATTAAAACAAATAGAAATTGAACTCTTGTCACAATTTTTTTTTAAACACTGTCACAATTAGAATCTAAGGCACTAATTTATAATGTATAGCTAGTAGTTGTATAACTCTCCTTGTAAATTGAGAGGTTTGAGTTGAAGTCCTCTTTTTATGGTTTTAAACTTTTAACCGTTACAAAAAACTTACATACAGAATCCAAAGATACTATAGACACTAAATATTAAAATTAAGTTTTTTACCAAAAAAAAATTTAGCTAAAAGTAAATTAAAATCTAAAAGCATTTTGAAAACTATAGGAAAGGTTCTCAAGTTTTGAAATATTCTCTTACTTTCATTATTATTTTTACTATACTAATTTTGAAATATTTATTTAGTACTAATGTATATGTTTTATAACACTAACTTGTGATATATCTAGTAGTTGAATCACTTTGTAAGTTATAAGGGGTTACAGTTCTGAGTTCTCTCATACTTTGGGATTAGTATAGGCTTTGATATGCAATCACGGTTATTATAAAGTGTTTAAACTCTAAAACATTTTGCTGGCGAACTTCCAATATTAAGGTAATATTGTACATATTGACATGTATATGCACATATATTTAGGCGATGTATGCGAGTTGGGAGCCGAGACATTCACTGCGTTGTCATAAATTTCCATCTCAACAATACATCAAAATTGGATCTGTTCTTCGCAAGTTTGGTCACACTGTTGTTGCTCTTCACGGTTGCTTACAAACCGAGATTCAGGTAAAATTAAACTTAACGTTCTATTCCAACATATAAATTGCATAACGTATAAGTTTTATATAACCATACTTTATGTTTATTTTCAAGACTCCTACGTCTATTCGTATCCTCTTCAAAGATCCTTGTGTTAGACTAGCTGGAGAAATCTGCAAAGTTTTGTCGGAACTCTCTGAAAGCATTCTAAACAAACGTCACTGCTCGCCGGAGATTCTCTCCGACAATCTAGAAGTAGCGTTAAAAGATCTCAACGCAGCAATAAAATCACAACCTAAGCTCTTCTTGGGGTCTAACCTTCACGGTGACATCACCAACAAACACTTAAACCGCAATGTTTCATATTACAACGACAGTAATAACGTTGTCGGAAATGTTTTAAGTCAGACAACGCAACAAAACGTCACCGTATCACAGCCTCGGTTTGACAGCGCCGTTTCGCTCTCTAGCTTTATGGGTCGCACGCCAGACCGGAGGTCTGTGAATAAACCGGGACCGGTTGGAGAGAAGAGGAGATTTAGGAAACAGATGAGTAAAGCCGCGGTTATGAAAAGTTTGGAGTTTTCGGAGGCGTTACCGTTTGCTGCGTTTGCGTCGCTTCTTGTGGAGATGGTGGCTAGGCTTGGTGCTGTGATTGATGAGGTGGAGGAGCTGGGATCTATCGCCTGTTTCAAGGAGTATGATAATAAGACTGTTGATCGGACGGATGTGGAAGTTCGAATTGAGAAACCGGTGGATCTAGTGGTTGGAGATTAAACCGACCGGTATAGTTCGGCTTGGTTTGGTATAGTTCTCTATGTGATTCGATTCTCTTTTTGTGATGATGAATAATGGATCACGAGTTTGTAATTTGTGAGGCTTTACTTATTCAAAAAAAAAATGACATGTTTGCCTTTTCTGTTGTTATTTATGGCAAGTCGTAACTCAGGAGTTAACAAAAGAACTGAGAAGAGAAAAAAGAGTAGGGCCCAACCGGGTTCGAACCGGTGACCTATTGATCTGCAGTCAATTGCTCTACCACTGAGCTATGGACCCAAGTTGTTATTAAACTACATTTGTGTTAATAAATACGTATTATTATAAATTACATTTTCAAATATTAAAATCACATTACGTCGCTCTAAATTAATTTCCATATAGGTATTTGATACCATCATTTATTTTTATAAAAGATTGTTTTACGAAGAATCATTGTTATCAACTTACCACTTCCACAAAGTATGTTTAAAGGTTAGTGACGTCAAGAAAAAGGTTCTTAATTTAACGTGGTCCAGTTAATCATTATAGAAGAAATGAGAGAACGTTACAAATATAAAATAACAATAATCCATAGTCCTATTGAAAATAAAATCAAAACCACGGAGAAAACAAGCTTCAAATACGTATGAAGCAATATACATTAATAAAACAAATCCATATTAATCAAGTAGTAATATGAGAAAAAATAGAATAGTTAAACCATCCATATAGAAACCAATGCTAAAAGCTGGAAGACTCGAACAACAAAAGGCGTTTTCGTCTTAGAAGAGAGACTTCAAACGAGACACCGTCTAGGAGAACTCTGTATAACCGAATAAACCGGTATCGTCGAATCCACAATTTGTCCAATAACCGGTTTGCAGAGATTCATCCATGTGCTGATTTACATTGCTATACAAGGTACCCGCTGGAAAATCTACGTTCTGATTATTGATAACCGGAAAATCAAAGTCGTGTAAGTTTTCAGATGTAAAATCTTGGATTTGAGGATACTCCTACAAAAACATAATCAAACCAGTATTAGATAAACAAAACTTTGTTCCGGTTCAGTTATTAGTCAAATTAGAATTGTATAATATATACTTTTGAAGAATCAAAAATGAAATCAGGTGAAATCCAAATGTTGGAAGAGTCTGTTTCAGTAGAAACCGGATTGACAAATGAGTGAAACGGCATCGTTCCATAACGACTAGGTGAAGTCACTTGACTAGAATAACCAGAAATTTCTCCTGATCCAAGTGCTTGTTCACTTAGGTTTCCTCGGATTTTCGAACAAGTTTTAATCTTATTCTTCTTAGCCACACGACATAACACAAAATCTCCCTGTAATTAATCTTACTTAGAAACACATCAATCATTATAGAATTTGATGAAAATGTTAAGTTCTCTACTTCTCTTACCTTATAATAATGTTGTGAACCTTGTAATGAACTCTCATCATCGCATAGCCGATATTCATGCATGATCCAAGTGGTTCTATCGCCTAACGGGGCACGACCTTTGTAGAAAACTAGGGTTTTTCTATAACCGATTGCAGAAGATGAAAGACAAGTAATTTTCCGGTCTTTTCCGGTTGCTTTCCAATAACCGGCCTTTGTTCCTCGATTTGTACGAAAACCATTCGGATATTTTTTGTCCCTTGAACAGAAGAAGAACCATTCCATGTCTCGGTTTGGAAGAAAAGACTTGTCTAAAAGTAACAAATACAAATAATATCTTGTTAACTAAAACTTCAGAAAGTAATAAAAGATTGAAAATAACTTTGAAATTTAAGTTAATTATTACCTGGTAACTCCCAAGGATCAAATTTATAAAGATCAATAACGGGAATGACTTCAAGCTCGATCTCAAGACTTTTGACTTTTCTTTTCAAGTAATAGTCGATGAGTTCTTCATCAGTAGGATGAAACCGAAATCCTGGAGGTAAACATGAACTTCCCATTTGCAAAATCCCTGACCGTAAGTGACTTGGTACACAAGAAACTGCGAAATCTTGATCCACGGGTGTCCTTAGAATTCAGATTACGATTTAAGCAGTTTCTGATTTTAAGACACTATCAAAAAGCTACAACGGTTGGTATTTGGAAAATCCAGAAGTAGAAACTTTTTTCGACGCACGTTTTATTGTTAAGAAAATATTGTAAATCAAGTTGATTGCATTCTTTGAGTGACAAGAACATTGTCTGAACACAAAAAAAAACAAGGGATTGTTTTATGACCAAAAGTTTAACCAAAATTTCTCGAAAGACCTAAATTAAGACAGGAGTTTAGAAAGAAATAGCAATGGTGTGAAGGCTTCAAAAGTGATTTGCGAATGATTAAGAGAGTGATTGAGAAATTAGAAGGTTGGTAGAGTGTTGAATGGTTACGGAGTGCTGAATATTTATAGAACAAAGCTGGTAGAACGTTTAATAATAAATAAGTTTTAATTGGGATTATAAATAAGTTATTAGAATACGGCTTTTATATTTTCTTACAAAACTATTGGAGACCGATAAAGTGAAGTGTTCTACAGGAATATAAAACAGAGTAAATGTGTGTGCCCAAAAAAAACAGAGTAAACGTACCCGCGTAGACTCAAAAGGTTATGAACTTGTTCACACTTATTTTTTTTGTAACTGGCTTCAAACTTGTTCACACTTATTCATATTGCCTTTTTCTGTTCATACCCATTTTGGCTTATATGTCTTTAATTTTGGTTATCTTCTTGATTTATTAAAATTGTTTCTATTAGGCGTATCATTATAACTTCAAGCAACACTACTAAAATTGTCATCAAGCATGTCAATTTAGTTTTTCATTGTACAAAAATGAATAAATTTGCTATATATTTTGAACCAACAAATGCTATCGATCAAGGTTAAAAAAAAAGAATGCTATCGCATCAATGTGTCCAACTTTTATCTTTAAATGAGTTACAAGTTTCTCAGTCACACTAATTGCTGTAATATTGAGTTTTCAAATATTTCTCCACGTCACCATGCGTAGGACAAAATAACTTTTAAGTGTAAATTATCACTTTTACGTCATACGACTAAAAAGAAGAAGAAAATGACAATGAAAACTACATTTGAGTCGGAACAAGCAAGTGGACCCCCGGCTGCTCTAATCGGACCAAAAACATATTTTCAGTTTCTAATTAATGTTATATGTTCATGTCTTTAAGAAGTATCAAAGAGTCATTTTTGAATATTTTTGGAAACAAAAAAAAGTCCAGAGGTTGTCATACAACAATTACGCCATAAAGTTCTTTAACGAAAAACTATTTAGACATTAAGTGCCATAGAGTTCCATATCCCGCAATTATGGAAATTGTTGAAAATGTGCTTCAGGGAAGAGTTTTGAGTTGAACTTGTACACATAGCTGGAAGCCTGGAACAGAATTCTGGAATATTAACTGAGCCTACGATGAATTAACAAGAAATTTTGATTTGATCCCGATTATAAAAACAGAGTTTAAGTGATGATTTTAGGCACCTAACTAGTCTCCTAATTAATTGGAAACTGTTGTTAAAGATAGACTTACCATGGCTTCTCCATTCAAAACTAAAACTATCTTTTTTTACCAAAAAAAAAGAAAAAAAAACTAAAACTAATTAATGATGAGTGGATAATTAGTTGATATTTCGTAATTAAATAATAACTATTGATGTGGGATGGACTTTCTTTAACAACTTTTTGAAGAAAGACTTTGTTTAACAACTCTAACCATCTGAAGTATGGATATTTGTGGGAATAACATCTACGACGTGAACAACATCTATATACATGTATAGTGCTGAAGAAGTATTCAAAATGTGTGGTATAATCTTTGTAGAGACTTTAGAACGTCCTAGACATATATAAGCAGAAAATTAGAAAACATACGTTTATATAAAAAGTTTCATAGCATTCGGAAAATGGATGCCTAGATAGATATGATTATCGTCGGTCAATTATGGCAGTGTTCTGACAAATACGCCATGGGTTGTTTTCTTGGTTACGTAAATGTAAATTGAATACGTAACTTTTATTGATATATTGGACCCTTTTTGGTTTAACTATGTTTTAAACTGAGCAACCTAGTGTAAAGAAAGCACAAAAGAATGACTTCAGTTGACGGTAACTGAACTTTTGTTATATACTATACAATACAATGTACCTTGTCAGCTGTTACTTGACAGAGAGGGAATATCCCCTCGTTAATTTATTTACATAGGTTCACTTTAACCCATGGTAACGTTTCAAGGGAACACTACCGAAACAACAAAAATAAATTAACAAAGAAACCCAAAAATGATAAATAGTGCGTCAAGTGGTGGGGAAATAATCATAAAGGTTTGTTGATTCGAAGAACTGATCTAGTAGTTAATGACCACCCTTTCACGGATACCTGATCAACAAGATTAATTTGTAACTTATAGTAAAGTTCTACTAGTGAGTGTAGGCAATGAACTAATGTTTCTAAAAAATAAAAAATAATGTTTCTACGTAGCTTTTTTTTACATCTTCTACATAGCTTTATAGTTTAATTTAAGCTCTAGAATAAGTTTTTTTTGGATTACTGATCCACGGTTTGCCGAGGTACATGTTCTATGTTGAATTGCATGTCGTGATAATGTATATGAATGTAGCTTATTGATACGAACTCACTCCACATTGGTAAGATTATCATTCTTTTTAACATATGTAGACATACGGCTGGGCAAAAAATCCGAACCCGAAAAACCAAATCGAACCCGATCCGAAAAAGTAGCACCGAACCCGAACTGAAATTGATTAAATATCCGAACAGGTTCAAAATTTTGGTATTTAAAAAACCGAAATCGAACCCGATCCGAACCGAAATATTTTGGGTACCCGAATGTATCCGAAATAATTTTATATACTTAAATATATACATTATTTTTATATATAATGTATATTAAAAATATTAAAAATATATAAGATACCTTTAAGTTTTCCAAAATACTCAGAAAATATATGCAAATAGTCAAAAGTAAATGTTTAAAATAGCTAAAGTATACTGAAAACACCAAAATAGTTAAATATTTATTGATTCTTTATCCAAATATTCAAAAAAAACAATTTATATGTTAAATTAAGGTATTTTGACATATATGTTATGAAAATTTATATGTAATATATTATCTTTCTTATAGATTTTGAAAATTTAAAGTATATAATGAATTTTGAAAATTTAAAAACATTTTAAATAAGTTATCCGAACCCGAACCGAACCCGAAAAGATCCCGAACCGAACCCGAACCGAAATTTAGAAATATCCGAATGGGGCTGAAATCTTTGACCCCGAAAACCCGAAACCCGAATGGACTTAACCGAAACCCGAATGGGTACCCGAACGCCCAGCCCTATATAGACAAAACATTTGTAGTATAATTTGTTGGAGATAAACATGAAGTTAGCTTAGAGTCTAAGCAACACCAATCCTAAGTGTATTAGGATTAGGAAAGTTATTACCTAAGATTTTAGGAATATTTGAGAGCTATATAAGAGATGCAAGAGTGTTGCATCCTAATTAGAGTTTCATAGACTGTGAGTTGAGAGCTTAAGGTTTTTGAGTGTTTCCTTAAGAAGATTAATAAAGAGAGTTCTTTATATTTGTGTTGAGTTCTACATAACAAGTCGAGATCAAAGTTATACTTTGAACTTATATTTGGTATCAGAGCTTTGAAGAAGAAAACAAACCGAGACAGAGATGGGAGATACAGTAGAGGTGACGAAGAAGGAAGGAGGCTCTTCTTCCATTCGTTGTCCAATGCTTACCGCAACGAATTATACCGTATGGGCAATACGAATGAAGATTGTGTTAGGAGTTCATGAGGTATGGGAGATTATAGAAGAAGAGCCGACTGATAAAAAGAAAAATAACATGGCAACAACACTTATATATCAGTCCATTCCAGAAGCTATGATCTTACAAATTGGGCATCTAGGATCAGCAAAGAAGGTAAGGGAAGCAATACAAACGCGCAACATGGGGGCAGAGAGAGTGCGAGAAGCACATCTCCATACGTTAATGATGGAATTTGATCGGATGAAGATGAAAGAAACTGATAAGATAGATGACTATGTGGGCAAGTTAACTGAGATATCGTCAAAAGCAATGGTATTGGGAGAAACTATTGAGGAAACCAAACTTGTGAAGAAACTACTTGGAAGCTTTCCAAGAAAGAAATTCATATTCATGGTGGTTTCATTAGAACAATCCATTGACCTAAAAACTGCAAAGTTTGAAGATGTGATAGGACGATTAAAAACATATGAGGAGCACATAACTGATGAAGAAGAAGATCCACATGAGAACCAGAGTAAACTCATGTATACAAACGCGGAGCAACAACAAAATCGAGACTACTATGGAGGACGTGGTAGGAGTGGTCGCAACAGCTACTATGGTAGAGGAAGAGGACGAGGAAGATCACAGTGGGACAATCAACGTTCGTACTGGGAAAGTCGTGATACATCGAGAGTAACATGTTTTAGGTGCGACAAGCTAGGCCACTTCGCAGAAACATGTCCAGACAGATTACTCAAGCTACAAGAAGCAACGGAGAGCAAAGATGGAGACGAAACACATGAAGCCGAGAAACTTATGATGCACGAAATTGTTTACCTGAATGAACGAAACGTGACACCAAAAGATTTTGAATCAAACTCTGACAACGACAAGATATGGTACCTAGACAATGGAGCTAGCAACCATATGACTGGTAACCTGAGATACTTCAATTCATTAGCTGATACTGTCACCGGGAAGGTACGTTTCGGAGATGATTCAAGAATTGATATTAAAGGAAAATGGTCAATTCTGTTCGTGAGTCAAGATGGGAAGAAGAAGATGCTAGCAAACGTGTACTTTATTCCGGAGTTAAGGAGTAATATTATAAGCCTCGGGCAAGCTACTGAGTCTGGATGCGATGTGAGAATGCGAGGAGATTATCTAACGTTGCACGACAAAGATGGTAATATAATTGTGAAAGCTTCAAGATCAAGAAATAGACTATACAAAGTGGTGATGGAGATAGAAAAAACAAAGTGCCTCCAAACGCAAGTTCAGTGTGAGAACTCACGTTGGCATGCACGACTTGGACACCTAGGAGCCGATGCTTTGAAGACAATGGTAAATAAACAGCTTGTCACAGGACTACCTGAGCTAAAAATCGAGAAAGAAGTGTGCAGTTCGTGTTTACAGGCTAAGCAAGCGAGGCAACCTTTTCCAGCATCAACAACATACTGTGCTTCCAGAGTACTAGAGCTAGTACATGGCGATCTTTTTGGACCAATAACACCACCTACTGCAGGAAAGAACAGATACATATTTGTTCTTATCGATGACTATTCAAGATACATGTGGTCTATATTAATGAAAGAGAAGTCTGAAGCATTCGAGAAGTTTGAAATTTTTAAGAGGATTGTCGAGAACGAGACCAATGCGACCATCAAAACATTGAGAACGGACAGAGGTGGAGAATTCACAAGCACAAAGTTTCGTGTTTATTGTGAGAAAACAGGAGTACAAAGACATTTAACGGCACCGTACACTCCGAAGCAGAACAGAGTGGTTGAGAGGCGAAACCGGACCTTATTAGAGATGACGAGGAGTATTCTAGCACATATGGAGGTACCAAACTACTTATGGGGGGAAGCAGTACGACATTCGACCTACCTGATTAACCGGATTGCAACAAAAACATTGAAAACTGAGACACCTTATGAAGCATTCAAAGGCAGGAAACCGAACATCAAGCATCTCCGAGTGTTTGGGTGTATAGCACACGCCAAAGTTGAGATGGCGAACCTAAAGAAGCTAGATAACAGGTCTCGTACTCTAGTGCATATTGGAACCGAACCAGGCTCCAAAGCTTATCGATTATTTGACCCCACACATCAAAAGATAATTGTAAGCCAGGATGTAGTTTTTGAAGAAGAAAAGACTTGGCCTTGGAACAAATCCAAACAAAACGAAGAAGAAGTACCTGGAGCGTTCAAAATCATGCTTGGGAAACACGGGAATCAGGGCCTTGAAGCAATATCAAACGATTTGATAGAAGAAGAAAAGAAAGTTTCAGAGGATGAAACAGAGGAAACAGAGGAAACAGGGGAAACAGGGGAAATAAAGGAGTTAGATGAAACAGAGGACGATGATATCCAACCCCGACCATCAACACGAGTCAGCAAAAGGCCTGCTTATCTGAATGACTATATTTGTCTTGCCGAAGACGAGGGAGAGCGTCTATTACTTTTACTGAACGAGGAACCATGGGACTTCAAGACGGCAATGGAAGAGAGAGTATGGCGTGTAGCTTGCGAAGAGGAGATAAATTCCATTGTGAAAAATAAAACTTGGGATCTTGTTGATCTCCCGCCTGGAGCAAAAGCAATCGGGTTAAAGTGGATTTTTAAAATCAAAAGGAATGCAGACGGAAGCATCAACAAGTACAAGTCAAGATTAGTAGCCAAGGGTTACATTCAGCGCCATGGCATTGATTTCGAAGAGGTTTTCGCACCAGTTGCCCGCATAGAAACTGTGAGATTTCTCATTGCATTGGCCGCATCAAAGGGATGGGAAATACATCACCTAGACGTCAAAACCCCCTTTCTACATGGTGACTTAAAAGAGGTTGTATATGTTAAACAACCAGAAGGATTCGAAGTCAAAGGAGAAGAGGATAAAGTGTACAAGCTTAACAAAGCTCTGTACGGTCTCAGACAAGCTCCGAGAGCGTGGAATGAATAGCTGAATAAAGTATTAGAGAAGTTGTTGTTTAAAAGATGCTCAAAGGAACCGGCCTTATATCGAAAGAAGCTAGAGGATCATCTGCTACTGGTCACATTGTACGTCGATGATTTGTTAGTCACTGGTTATGACATCACTATGATATATAAATTCAAGCAAGAGATGTCAAGAATATTCGAGATGACTGATCTCGGTCTGTTAACATATTATCTTGGGATCGAAGTTAGGCAAGAGAAGGGGAGGATAACATTGAATCAAGACCGATATGAAAGAAAGATACTGAGTGAAGCTGGAATGGATGAGTGCAACGCCATACAAACACCTATGGAGTTCGGGTTGAAAGTATCTAATGCCGAGGAAGAAGATAGCATTGATGAGAAAGATTACAGACGTAAGATTGGTTGCCTACGTTACTTACTTCACACGAGACCAGACCTTGCATTTGTGTAGGCTTACTTAGTCGATACATGCATTGTCCGAAGGTCTCACATGGTATAGCACTAAAGGCTGTGTTACATTATCTAAAAGAAACAACGAGTTTGGGTCTTGTTTACAGACAGAATGACGAGATGAAGCTTGAAGGGTTTAGTGACTCTAGTCACAACATTGACGAGGATGATGGTAGAAGCACTACAGGTCACATATTTTATTTGAATGATTGTCCGATTACTTGGTGTTCTCAGAAGCAAGAGACAGTAGCTTTATCAAGCTGTGAAGCTGAGTTTATGGCTGCAACCGAGGCTGCAAAACAAGCCATATGGCTTCAAGAGTTGTTGGGAGAGATCATTGGTGAGCCAAATAATCGAGTGGTAATAAGACTTGACAACAAGTCGGCATTAGCCCTTACCAAGAACCCGGTCTTCCATGGTCGCAGCAAACATATTCACAAGCGCTACCATTTCATTAGAGAGTGCATTGAAAACGAATTGGTTGACGTCGAGCATGTACCAGGAACAGAACAAAAGACAGACATCTTAACCAAAGCTTTGGGAAGAATCAAGTTTAAAGAAATGAAAGACCTTGTGGGGGTTCAAGATATAGGAGAAGATAACTTCAAGTTTAAAGGGGAGAATGTTGGAGATAAACATGAAGTTAGCTTAGAGTCTAAGCAACACCAATCCTAAGTGTATTAGGATTAGGAAAGTTATTACCTAAGAGTTTAGGAATATTTGAGAGCTATATAAGAGATATGAAAGAGTGTTGCATCCTAATTAGAGTTTCATAGATTGTGAGTTAAGAGCTTAAGGTTTTTGAGTGTTTTCTTAAGAAGATTAATAAAGAGAGTTCTTTATATTTGTGTTGAGTTCTACATAACAAGTCGAGATCAAAGTTATACTTTGAAATTATATAATTGGCCTATTATAGTACCAAAACATGTAATTCAGACTACAAACTAATAATGTGCGTGTGACAGTTGTAGGATTAAAGATAATCGAAAGTTGCTAATCATAGTGAGGCATTTAACAAATTCAGACAAATTGGTATATTAATATGCGAAATTTGGGATGGTAGAAAAAAAAATTAACATCAAATGTGTGTCTCATCAAAGACACCATTCCAACAAGTAGCTAGTCCTAGACCTCTAGTGTAATAGCTTATGAGATATATGAACTAGAACGTAACAAATTGTCTTAAGGTATCGGGAGAATATCTCAAATTTGCGAATTTTGACATAAATTAATTACTATTATTGTTAATTTCTATTAAATACAATATAGTTTGTAAGATATTCAAGTAGAAATAGAATATAATTTCTATTAAATGCTATTGGTAAACTTTTCATTTTGAGATTTCAAAAGCGAAGACCTAAAATTGAAGCTCCGTTCTTGGTGTCCTCGCCGGCGTAACCCTCGCCGGAAGGTCCCCTCTGATCTAGCCATCCCCACTCTTCTCTAATCCCTTCTCCTTACAAGCAGCCATGGAATCCGAGATGGAAGATCCGCCGTCGACTCTGAAGGAAGTGTCTGTTCAACCATCTGGTGAGAGCACCAATCTTGGGGACGGCTCTTCTCCTTCTTCAGTTGCAGAGCTAGGTGTTCCCAATCTTGTGGTTGAAGTTCTAAATCGTTCTGGAACTCAAGATGAGATTGTTGGTTCTGTCTCTGGCACCACTCCTGTTTCCCCTCCCAAAAACATAACTCCACCAGTCGAGAGCACAATTGTTGCTCCTCTACCCTCGTCTGTAGTTGCTGAGCAGAAGACAACGTCTGCGTCCGACGATGCTACCTCTACGGCGACTCCTTCGTCTAGGCTTGGAGCATGGGCTAAGCCGATAAAACTTCTCTCTCCTACAACACATTTGAACCTAACGCTTCAAACAGATGGAGGAGAAGCGACTGAGATACCTTTCAACGAACATTGGCCATCTCTGTCGAAACAAGGTTTCAGGCCGACTGGAAAGGATGTAACTAACAATGGTTCATTCAAAAGAGTTTCACCGTGTATTGAGAAATTGTCTAACAGGAAAGAGGATGCTCTTAGGTTTCCCTGGGCTGCAAGAATGAATCCAGCATCACGGAATCTATTCAGAGCGACAGAACCAGAGTACTTATAAGATGGCACTCCTAAGGTGGTATGATTTATGCGGTTTTCAACAAGCTATGGGGTAGGAAATGTAGAATCACCATACAAAAGTTGGATGAATCCAGTTATCTTTTTCACATTCCTGATGAAGCTTCGAGGAATTGGGTACTTTCAAGAGGTATTTGGCACATTGACGACTGCCTAATGTTTTTTGCTCCACGGACACCAGAAGCAACCCTAGCTATTCCTGAGATCAAGACTATTCCTATTTGGGTAACTTTTAAAAAGATACCTCACATTGTTTACTCAATTCCGGGAATTAGTCACATAGCTTCCGGGTTAGGAGCTCCAATGGCGACTCATAAACCTCACTTGGATCCCATACATATGGGAGAAGCAAAAATCCTAGTTGAAGTAGAGTTGAGTAAAGCTTTTCCTCAAAGGATTGCAGCAAGCGACGATATGGGTTTCATTTCTATGGTGGATGTCGAATATGCGTGGTTGCCCACTGTTTGTACTAGATGCGGACAATTAGGACACAAGGTGAAGCGTTGTCTACAATCTGATAAAGATGAAGCGAAGAACACTGATTCTGCTGTTGAGGAGGTCCAAGTACCATCTGAATCTGCTGTTGAGGAGGCCCAAGCTCCATCAGATTCAGTCGTCATCAACAAGACATCTACTAATACTCTGGAACAACCAAATGCGCTGTCATATGCTGAAAAATCTGTGGTTGCTATGTCACATATTCCATCAGATATGGAGGTATCTCCTCCTAATATTCTCCTTGTTATGCATAATGCATCAACGTCGGTTGATCCAGTCACTGAAAATGAGGATGATTTGTTATCTTTAGCTACTTTATCTATTCTTGAGAACATGTGCATGCCTCCTTCGTCTGTTTGCATCAACGAGACTGAGGAGTCTCCGTCTGATCCTTCCCATGAGTCATCAATTGATGCAATTCCCAGCGTTGAAGTAAACGCTCCAACAGTCACTCAGTTACAAATAGGAAAAGATGAAACAATTGAGGTAGACCTTGGCTCTAACATATTTGCTTCATTAATATCTTTCGAGGAAGAAGAAGATTTCATAGATTCAGATAAGGAGACGGGACCCATGGATCTTATGACACCTTCGGGGAAAAGGATCCTTCGGGAGAGACCAGTTAAACCTTCCACAAAAGCAAAGGAGATGCATTGGCATCCCACTAGCCGTGGACGAGGAAATCGGGGTCGTGGACGACGCGGTGGACACGGTTAGACATTTCGATTGCTTATCATTAGTCGATTCGGATTGGCTTCCGATCGTTATCTCGTTCATTATATGATCATTTTCTGTTGTAATCACTTTTCTAAGACTGTATGACTTCGGTTGTAGTTCATAACTTTTTATGATAATAATAATAGTTTAAAAAAAAAAAATTCAAGGTGAAAACCACATTTAAGAATATGGGATTAAGGAGGAAGGTGGTGAAATTGGTGACAACGATCCTCTTATCACTTAATCACACTTTTTTCTCTTCTCCTTTATGCTTTCGGCTCCCTTCTTTTATGTTCCTACTTTATTTTCCTTTTCTTTTTTTTGTTTGCCTCTTTAAGTTTCTTAACCAACTGTAAACGTTTTAATTTTAAACTAGATTTTGACCCGCGCTTCGAAAGCGCGGGTATTATTTTTCACTTTTATGAAATATATTATTTGTTTGTAATTACTGAATTTATTTATTTTAATAAAATTTTCTTTATAATAAATTCGATACATAGAGTGTCTCTGATAAACTATGTATTTCTCTAGTTTTGTTTTATTCGCTCTTCAATCAACATATTTATTTGGCTTGTTTTTAAAATAAATGATTATAGACTTTGATCTCTGCACCTCCGCGGATGTATATTTCAAAAAATATGATAATATTTGTTTTTCATGTAATTATTAGGGTTTAGCAAAATGAATCTGAGGAACAGAACTGATACCAATCCATAAATATAGTACCAAACATGAACATAAATTGATTAAATATTCGAATTATTCAAAATTTTGTTAGTTAGAGAATCGAATCGGATCCAAACCGAAGTATTCATGTACCTGAATTTATCTAAAAATAGATTTATATACTTATATATTAATTATTTTTATATTTCACGTATATAAAACATCAAGAATGATACTTTTAAATTGGTTTAAAATACTTGAAAATATATATAGATAGTCAAAAACAAATATCTGAAATAGTTAAAGTATACTCAAATCACCAAAATACTTAAAATAATTATTGATTTCGTATCCAAAATTTTAAATCAAACCAATTGATATGTTAAGCTTAGGTATTCTGACATATGTTATTTAAATTTATAGGTAATATATTACTTTATTTATAAATTTTGAGAAATTTAAAATATATAGTGATTTAAAACTTTAAAAATTATTTAAATAGGTTATCCAAACTCAAATCAAACCCGCAAAGATCCGAATCAAACTCAAACAAAAATTTAGAAACGTTCTAATAAGACTGAAATCTTTGACCTCGAAAACCTAAAACACAAACCGATCAGAACCAAACCCGTATGGATGTTTGAAAACCCATCCTTAGTCATTATTATATATCGTATAATTTCATCATATAATTAATCGTATTTTATATGTACCATCATATAAATAATCATATAATTAATCGTATTTTATACGTATTATCATATAAATAGTTACATATATTATATTTTAAAAACTTAATATGAAATATAAAAACCATAATTTGAGTTGGTATTTCAAATTGGGCTTGTATTGTATTTTTCTTATATATATTGAAAACATTCTTTTATAATGGACTTAATAACTTAAGCCCATTATTTTTTCTGTTTAATACTATTATCTTTGTTTCCAAACAAAATTAATTTTCTTAAAAAGACTACAATCCATGTTTCCAAACACACCAAATTTTTTTAATACTCTTATCCAAGTATCCAAACACACCGAAATTGTACTTCAGCTTTAATAAGATAGATAATGGAAATTCATTTAGATGTATCAAATAGGATACGAAAACTATTAATACAAAAATGTTTGCAGCATTTTTATATAGAGATGCTATCGTTGATTTCCCATATTAGTGGAGTGGATGTAACTTATTCGTGGCCTCGTGGGTTTAGAATGAGATTCAGCTGAAAATTAGTTTTTTCATGTAGCTGCAATTTTTTGAAAAGATAGTCATATCATGTGAAAACCAATTAGTGAATTTTATGACCAACAGTGCGATTTTCTTTTATTTGACTATACACTTTGACAGGGTTTTGTTTTAGTTGTTTAAAATGTCAACTTCGGTAAAATAATTATTATGAAAATTTGAACATAGCAAAGACGACACAACGCTAAAGCCAGAACGACATTTGTATACATGAGCTAAGCTAAGCTAAGATCTAAACTACTTTAGAATAACTTATATACTACAATGATCTAAGAAGCAAAGTATAAAAGAAGCTAACCCAATTGTAGATCATGATATGTTACATAGTAATCGGTTGATAAGAAACCAACGTAATCATCTTTTACAAAAATTAAATAATTTAGTTATTAAAAGTTTTTCTCCAAACTATGAACTGCGCCATTTTGTTTGAGAATATTGTACTAAATCAATTTATTTATTTATTTTACATCCTACTTATATTTTATTATTGCAAGTTTGTACATAATTTGATGTTAAATACGTGTATTGATCATAAAATAGAATGTGAAAGTCAAATCTAATCACTAAAGGAACATGTATTGCATCACATAACTAGTATGAGAAAAATAAGTTGTACTAGTTAGAATTGTTTATTAACAAATGATGCCGAATGTGTTTTTATGACATCAGTTAAACTAAATGATGTTTATAATCTATTTAGCATCTTTTCAACAAAAAAAAACTGATACAAATATGCATTCATTTACATCATTTTTTAAAAAGGTGATATAAAATATGAGTTTGCATCATTTAAATAACTAATACATATACAAATCTGCATTAATATTACTTGTAGAAATGATACAAAGTTATAAAAGAGGCAAGTCTTATATTCATACCAAAATAATACAAATATAATTGAGTTAAATGAATTCCAACGTTAATAATTCTTTAGTTGTTTATATCTTCCAACGTTTATTTTTTATTCTTAAATGAATAACAACATTGATAATTTTAAGAGGTATTTGATCTTTTGAATTAATAAAATGTAACAGCTATTAAATATATACAAAAATTTAATAATAAAATATATCAAGTTTTATATAAATGTGTGTACACTATATAAAAATATCTAAATAATTAAAAGAAATGAGCTAGCTGCAAAAAGGAAAATTACTATGAGCATACAACAATTGTTTAAAAAATTGTTACCAACAGTTAAAAGTTTTGTTTCTAAAATCTGACGAGGATCTCTATTACTCATCTGCTAAAATATTTATTTCTACTATAATCATTTACGTTTTTGATTTCTTCATATCTTCTTTGAGAAAGTTATCTTCATATCTTTTCTATATTATTTAGAAGGTTTTTGATATGGTGAACAACTTTAAGATCACAAAGAGATGAATATTAATCACTGGAAAATATGTTTTGTACATGTTTGGAGAAACGAAAAAAGGTAATTCAAAAGTCTATGATATCTGTACTTTTAAATAGTTGTTCTAAGAAATTTAATCTTTTGTTTGTCTTCTACTTTTGGTAGGTTGTAAATGTATTTAAGTATATTCAAATGTGATGATATTGAGAAACTTAAATACTTGTCCTTCAAATGGAAGAAATATACCCAAATGAATGGAGAACATGAAGCAAAGCAAGAAAATAGACACGATCATAATCTATGTTAATTGAGTTGGATTTACAATTTTTTCATTTTTGTAAATGAAAATTATTTTTTTATTTTGATGTATTAACACAAATTATCTCAATATATTTGAAATTTTGTTTCAGTTAGAAAATATTGATAAATATTAAAAGATTCGTGCTATAAATATTAATCAATAAGAAAATAAATAAATATTGAACAAATATTTATAGGATTATTAATAAATGTATTATTAATCAAATAATTTTGTAAAACTAAGTCAAAATTTCAAAAATTCATAGTAGGTTTAACATCAAATAATGTAACTGATAAAAATATTCAACAATATTTATAATAGTTAGCGTGTATAATTTCATCATTTATATTAAATGATGCAACACAACATCAACTTTTACAAGTGACACATATTGGTATTAATTATTAGGGTAAATCCACTCTGCGAGCGGCAAATAAAACTATTACTAGTACATATTTATTTTAAAAGTTTGATTTATTTTAATGAAAGGATTTATTGACAATTATAAATTTCTTACGGTAATTTAACTATTTATTTTACTATACATTTTAAAATATAATTATTTTCTTTCAATTCTCTTTCTAGTCTAACTATAATAATAAGTCACATAAATTTTCTTAAAATTAAAGTCGACTGGGTTAATTTCAGTGAAGTTATTTTTGCTGTCAGTTATAAATTTGTTTCATGAATGAATTTTTTTATAAATTGTTTCTTAAAACTAATGATATACACAATATAAAATAAGTAACTTATTCACTATGTTAAGGATTATATATCTATATATACATGTTTGTTAGAATCTTTTAGGTATTATTATTAATATAGATCAACATAATTAACTAGAATTTTGCAATAAATATAACTGAATTTTTTTTTGTCACCAAAATAAATATCACTGCTTAACTTATAAAATATAATTCTTAGAAGAATTTTATTATATATGTACTTATATATTGATTATAGTTTATTGTTGAAAAATATTATTTATTTTGTTTAGTAGATATTTATACATATACAAAGTTAAATTATGTAATTTGACTATGATAATGACTTCGCATACATGTAGTAGATGTAGATGATGAAAACGTTTGCTACAAAAGACGATTGCGTGATGTTAGACAATTTACTGTTGAATAAAATTATTTATTTTGTTTATTAGAGATTCAATGCAAGAAAGAAATCTCAGAGGAGGAAACAATTGTTCTGCTTCTTTGCCTCTTCAGCAAACTTCAGATAAGTACTGATGCAGTTTAGGAATCTTAACGGCCGTTTTGGATAGAGTTTTCCAGAGTTTTCTTAATTACAATACACATCCTCTGTTATGTCTTCCGCTATCCTCTCGTAAACCTCAATGATCATAATCCAGCAGATGACCAGAATCAGCAGCCCGGATATTGGTGAGGTTTGTTATTTCACCATAGAAACTTGACGAAAACAGCTTTGTCCGGGTCATCAGCAACAGTCATCTCCACACAATACCTAATAGACAGGGGTACAATGTTTTAGTTACATCTATATCTTTATAAAAAGAACAACTGAAATGGCTGTCTACCTGAAAACACCAATGGCATTAGTCTAATTGTTGAACATGCATGCAAATGATGAGGCACTCGTCTGAAATTTTCTTGCACACTTCGAGCAACATATGTAGCACCACCTAAAATTTTCTGCCTTGATACATGTGACTATCCCAGTGCAGATAAATTATAATTTCTGCAATAATAAATGTTACAATGTAAACAGAGCTTAGATTGACGGTGGAGACGAACCTATTAAAGGTCGTAAGTGAACATGAGGCTCGGCTGTGATGATAATCTGGCTAAGCTCAGCTATTGTCAGTAGCTCAACCTTGGCATAGCCTCTCAACAATGAAGCTGCTGATGTAGTCCCAGTGTCATTTGTGACTAACCTGCAATGATGAAAGTATCCCGATGATGTAATAAAATATGAACGATCAGTACTTACTTGTGTAGCTCTCAACAAAAACGTTTGGGGAATAATGTTAAAACAAAAGAGACTCAAGAACTTTGAGCACACCTTTGGATACTACGTTACTGAAAACGAATGGTGAGGATGACGTTAATGGGAAGAAGACTAGCCTTTATAGGTGGAGTTCCACAGACTGTGAAGGAGATAAAGAGCATTGAATGATCAATCATGGTTGGTGTGGGTCCAAGGATTAAATAACGCTGCTAATGGTGATGAAGAACTTCATTGCGTAACGGATCAGAGGAGATCAAGTGCAAGCGTAACAACAAGAATGGTGAACGACACAGAGATCCAACACGAAGAGCTTACTCGCAGATCCTTCCAGAACCGCCATGGTTGTTTGACATAATCGGAACTGGTGCAGACGCCGAACCCTAAGAATCCACTATCGTTGTTCTCGAAGAAGATGGAGTTCTATTTTTTCTTTTTTCTCAGACCAAATAATTAATAGGACTTGATATGATCCGTTTACATAAGGAACATAAGAAAAGAACAAAACAAAACAGCGGTCGAAGAAGAAAAGAGAGAGAGAGAGAACAAAGTGAGCGTAACCCTAGTTCCGACCTGCCCTTCCGGCGGCGTCGGAGGCGAGACTTCCTTTCCCCCTTCCCCTTTTTCCTTTGCTTTCCTCTTCCCGATCTAATCCCAGATCGATATGTTCTTCTTCTCTGACGTGGTGGTGGTCCTTCCCCGGAACGCTGTAGATCTGAAGGAGGCGACGATTGACTTCGTTTGGAGAGACGACGAGACTGTGGTGCGGCAAGGAGAGGAGAGTCGGCGTTTAGGATTGAAGGTGTACCTAGATCGATTTTCCCTTTTCAGATCTAGGGTTATACTTTCATGTCGGTGGCGAGTGTAGCGGGTCGGACAATCCAGTACATCGGCTGTTATTTCCTATGGAGGCAGTGTTAACGAGTGCGACTGGAGACTAATTGAAGGTTTTGATGTGAGTTTCGAAACAGTTAGAAGCTCGAAAGAGAACTGCTTGTGCTTTCCACCACAAGGTCCGACTTTCATTCCGGAGTCTTGGTCCGGCTTTGCCTATGAAACGAGGTAACGATCGACGGCGGCTGCATGAAACTAACATGGAAAGCACCTTTTGGTGATTTGTTGGTGGTACAGGGATTCAAAGCTCATCATTTGGAACCACCACAGAGTCTTTTCTTGCCATTACAGGTTGGGTTTATGGGTAGCTTGTCATGTCTTTGCCTCGGTTTGTATGGCTCTTTAGGGTTTAGGTTCAGTCGGACTACTGTCCGTATATGGCTAAGGACTGGAGCAGTAAACGCCAATGGATACAAACCTCCCCCGGTAACGCGCCTGTGGTGTCGATGCTTGGGACATGAGCTTAACTCTTACTTTTTGGGACCATAGCTGGTTGAAGAATGTAATGCCGGGTGTTTAGGTATGTTTCATTGTGTTAGTACTTGCTTTCATGTCAAGTGGTTGAATGTTAGGGGTTTAAGAGACAGCTTTTTCTGCTAGTAGATAGAGCTTGTTTCGTTGGGTTTAATTACATCAAAGTATAGGATTTGGTAGTCTATGATCCAATCTAGTGATCTTTTGATGATACTGAATCACTTTGTATGTAAATGTGGTTGATAATCCTTATGGTTAAAATCATGTAATTCTCCATTTGGTTAATGAAAAGTTGATGTTGAGAAAAAAAATAAAAAAAAAAGAACAAAACATTCGTTAAAACCCATATCAACCCAATCAAGACATTATAACCAAAGCCCATATGAATAGCAAACATGAATAAAATGAAGCACATAATTTCGATTAAGTTGTCACATGTCGAGCTCTCATCACCCTATTTAATGATGTGTCCAAAGAGGAGAGAGGAACATGTTTTATATAGATAGATAATATGTAGTATAAATATTCAGAATATTAATATCAATCTCTAATATATAAAATAAACTAATTTAGAGCTCAGCTAAAGGTGTCACATATGACAAAATATTCTCAACCATTTAGACATGTCATCAAAATATTTTAATTTTATGGGCCTTGAACAATCAAACTTCATTAAAATATCCAACCCATTTGTTAAATTTTTGTCTTAAGTGGCCCAACCTCCTTCTATCACAATCCCTTTAAATCTAATTACCTGGCTAAAATCATTTATGTCGTCTCTCCAACTTTTCAGGTGATACGCTTCAGACAACAATTGGAACTTCAATGCACTTCAATACAACATATATTCAAGCGCTACATAGGCTAAACCATTCTCCACCAATTAAATGGCCAAGTAATCGCTATCCAAAATATCTTCTCCACCATTCCTGAAACTTCTTCATTCTCTAAAAAAAATCCCACTATTTTTCTCCTCTTCCAAATCTCATCTGTAACGTGTGCATTATAACTTATGAAATTCATTCATGATTGTAACAATCAAAAGGATGCAAATTTTCAATTCCCAAACCTTCACCACTAATATATACCTCTCTCCCCCTCCACCGAAATCACCGTATCCAAATAATGGAAGCAGATAATCAAAGTGATAGGCTGATTCTAGAGATTTTTAATTATATACAGGTGAGTTTTGGCTTCTATATATGTTTCTTCCTTTTGTTTTTTTTTTATAGCTTCGTTTCTTGGTTGAGGCGTTATTATGTAATTTTTCCTTTTGCTCGCCATGTAGCTCTTTTATTGGTTGGTGGGAGTTGTTTAGTAAGGGAACCAGTACTGATCGTGAAATTCAAAGAACACATATGGAGTTGCTCAATCAGTCTGATGGGTTGGACAACCTCGGAAAGGTAGTGCTCTTTATATGAATTTTATATCTGCATAAGAATTGTGATGTGAAGTTTTAGGTTGGTTGTCTCCAAATCTGTTTCATATCTTACTCGGCTTACTTTCTAACTTCTATCTGTCTTAATTTCTGTTAGTTTGAATGAAAATGTTTCAAAAAATTTTGGAAAAATGTTTAAAGTGAAAATTGTCCTGGTTGATTAGATAGAGGGATTGAAATCAATTTTTGAAATGTGCAACCAATAATGGATTTCCGCAAGATCAAGATCCACGAACCTGGTATCCTAAAAACATGGTGAAACTGATCACGAGGTTAGATTTCTTAGCAGTGGCAATAGTATGTGATTGTTGTTTCACAATAACAAGTTTAAAATATGTATAAGTGAGATATGCTGAACATAGTAAGCTAGAGGTATAGTTCAACTTATTACATAAAATGAAAAAAATTCAAGCCCAACATGATAAGATCTCCAAATAAACTCTCCTCTTTCGGTTTAGTTCATTTACCAATTATGCTTCATCGTTTGATTTTGATAGTTAATTTACATATAGAGGAAAAATTGGACGTCTTCGCCAATCTCTACACCATGGAAGTGTTCATCATATCAAGTCTTAAGGTAATGAAAGATTTTTTTTTGTATCTCATAACTTATAATTTTTATGTGCAGAAAAAAGTTCATATTCTCAAAGATTGAATAATTTTGGAATTTTATATCTTTACTTCCTAATTTGTATTCTCCTCTTAAACAGGGTCTCTGAAATGCTTCAAGTGTTTCTGTTAAATTAGTTTAATCATCATCCCAAAAAATCATTTGCAGGTTTACCATGTCCAAAAGCTACATCAAGACATATGTTTGAGTTAACTGTCAAAAATGCATACTTTAATATTTTACTGTACATGTTTTTGCATCGTGACTTGAGACTGTTGCACATGGCAAATTAGTATGTCAAAAAGCCTTGGTATGTATTTATTTGATCCCTTTGTGTTTTGTATTTCCGGGAATTGGTTTTGCCTAATTCTAAATTGAAGCCATTGTTGATTGGTTTCAAGTAGAGCTTATTTCTTATAATTTACAAAATTTTATGAATCTCTCTTTGGATGATACCAGACCACAATTTTGCATGCTATACCTACTCTACGTTTACTGGTGACATATTTTCATTGTGACACAACATTGCTCAATTTTTCTTTTCTAAGTGGCAGCGACAGATTATGATTTATGTATGTAATTAATGAGAGATGGAAATTTTGGTGATTGAAGAGGAGCAGCTGTTTATTCTATAGATGTTATTTGCCTGGTGATATTAGTTCCACGTGCATAGACAATCAAATGTTATCTCTCACAAGTTCTTAGCTCTAAGCCTTTAGTTTCTTGGGATGCCTACAGAAAGTACCGTATAGGCAACTTCTCGACCTATATCTTACTGCTGCAAGTGGTAATTATATTGTTTCTATTATGTAATAATTTTTTTTTGTTAGGTGTAATAACTAATAAGTTGTCAAAATTTATTATTTCATCTTTCTTTTTTTTTTGTTTAACAAAATATAGCCATGATCATATTCCAAGAATATATAAAATTAAAACATATCTATGCTTAATGCATTCTAATTAGTAATTTTAATTTTACCGAAATTTGCTTCATCACAACGATATGATTGAGGTAAACATTACTTCTAAAACCCAAAAGAAAATCATCATGAAAAGCAAATACAAAAGTAAGACGCATAAAACGTCTTTTCAGTTCTTTATGTATTTCAATTTGGGAAACTAGGTCCATATATAAAAGAAAAAAACTACAAATTCAATAGCTAACTAAAATCACTTCATCTCTCCTCATTTCTCTTTTTATCTTTCTATATCCTCTCACTAAAATCTATTTTTACTATTTTTGGTTATTTCACAAATAACCCTTTCAAATTTTCAACTCTTAATTTTTGTCCGAGTTGATCACATTATTTTATTTCACTACAAGATTACCCGTAAAAAATAAACGCTGGTAATCCGCGCGTAGCGCAGACACGAACCTAGTTATGTTCAAAAAGATGTAAATTATTTGCATCACCAATTTCAGAATCATTTTAATAAATGATGTAAAATCCATTTGTAGCATTTATAGCTAATGCAAATATTGAAAATAAATGATTCAATCTACCTCTTTTTTTTGTAGTGGAGCTCTATAATTATATCTATGGTATTAGAAAATCTATATATGCCAACAACGGCAGATCAAAAACACGCTATTAACCGCGATCTGATACTATTTATCTGATAAAAACACAAAATATATGATAAATATTTTTTTTTTAAATTACTCATATCTTTTTAATATTACATATACTTGTGATTCTTTAAAATTTGATGAAAATTTTATTTCGTCATACAAATAAAAAATGATAATTCAAAAAACCTGTTGATACGACAATATTATTTTATATTCATTATTAATAACCTATTATAAGTTTGTATTTTTATTTCAGATTTAAAATTTTATTTTCTTTTATGTTTTAAAATATTTAAAATACTCGTAATTTCCATATCAATATTATGTTTAAAATGACATAGTAAATACTGTTTTTAATCTGTATATTTCTGATCGTTAAGTAATATTATACAGGGGAAAATGATACTCAAGTATATATATAATATATATTGTAGGATATAGAGTTTGGCTTATTTTGAAAATATGCATAATATTCAAATGATTTATTTTGAATATTTATACATTGATTCAAGAAAAAATTACTTTGATATCATTACGTTTGTTAATATATACCAAGTTCAAAATATACATAGGTCCAATATTTAAACTTAAAATATTTTATATTAAATATAAGATATGATCAAATTTTGGCCCAAATAATTATTGTTAATTATAAGTAATGGATTTTAGCGATATCTAGTAGTGAAAGCTTTCGAATATTTAATTATTAGGTTAAAAAGCAATGGTATTTGATGGTAATTATTAAGAAAAATCAGGGTTAAGTACTAACTGTATTTCCGTTTTAGTAGTTTAGATACAAAAGTATAAAACTAACTTTGATCCGTATTTTCAAAATGCGGGAATGTCTCTTTTTGAAATATTTTATTTTATAACATATTAATTATATATATATATTTATTTAAAAGTTAGCATATTATGTTTTTATGTATTTGTGTAATAGTTTTTTTATATGTTTAGGATGATAATTATTAAGAGATAAAGGTAATAATATATAATCTGATATTAATATATATATATATATATGAACTTTCGCAAGCAAACAATATCCATATTATTAAAATTAGAAGTGTATTGAAGTTAAAAAAAATTATGTTTGTTAGATGAGTTAATTTTTTGGATTTGAAGAATTCCAACCCATACTATATAAATATATATTTATCACTGGTCAGTATGTATTTCAATATTTTATAACAAAAATTAGTCTAATACTTCACTTGTCTAGTATTTAATAATTACAACCTCTGTCCCAGTTTATGTGATGTTTTAGGTTATTGCACATAGATTAAGAAAACACATATTTTTATGTAGTATATCTTGGTAACATAAAAATACATTAAATAAAACTAGTTTAACCAATAAGAAAAAAGTACAGTATTTTATAATTGGTCATAAAATTCAAATCATATTAAATTCTACCTAGATTAGTGAGAACATCATTTAAAATGGGACAAAATAAAAATTCTAAAACACCACTTAAAGTGAGACGAAGGGAGTATGGTTTAGTGTGTAGAGATATTGGTTGGCTTTATACTAATTTGGTTTAATTTATGTGTTTAAAGTCTATTCTTTCATAGAAAATATTTTTGGGAACTAAAAATCTCGTTAGTATTTAAGATGATGTTCCTCTTGCTTTCAAATAATTAATAACGTGAATGATTTATTTGGAAAGATATGGTGCAAAGATTTAGGAAACAAAATTTTCAAAAAGGCTAAAAACTGATCTATATTAAATAGTGTTAATTTAAATATAAAATAATGAATTTTGATTGGTTACAGATAATGTTGGCGACTTTTGTAAAGTAAGAAAAAAATGGCATAACTTTGTAAAAAACTTAAAAAGTCAAGGGCAAAATCATAATAAGGATTCTGGTTTAATAGTATAGACTAGATTTTAATCTGCGCTTTAAAAGCGCGGATATATTTTTATTTTAATAAAATTTAATTGAATTTTTAATTTTGATTAGAGAATAAATAATTTTAAAGTTGTTTATTTGTATTTGAAAAAATTGCTCTATTATAAGAATTGATTTTCAAGCGGTGTCTTCATATCCAACTCAGACCTATGATTGAACCGATAAATCCAGTGGTATGTGTATAATTCAATTCAATTTAATAAAATGAACTATAATTATAGTCTTAGAAAACTTTGTAAAGATCTAAAAATCCGCTATTAACCTAATATCCGATATGAGATGACCCGCTGAAGACAAAAACAAATATTTTTGAAATGTTTATTAAATAATTCATAATTCTTAATATTATATAAAATTTAAAAAGTAACTATTTAAACTTTAATGAGATTTGTATTATGTCATTTGAAGAAAATGAAACATTGGTAATAGGAAACTTTATTATTGATATAAATTTTTTTTTTGGTTACTATGATAATTTTGTATTTTTATTTATTTTTAGATCTAAACCTTAATTTTAAGATAAATTTAAAAGAAATTGAACACTCAAAATTGGCATGTCATTATTATGAAAAAATGGCATAATTATATTTTTTTAAATTTGAATGTATATATTCATATCAGATCTTTAAATAATATTATATATGAAAAATGATATTCAAATTAAATGGAAAGTATAAACTGCATAAAAATTAAAATTATTATCATTCACAAAATATGGAAAGTATTTATTACCATAGTTATGGAGAATATTCTATTTTTATTTTAAATTAAATGCCAATGAGAAAACTGGTTAATATATTAAAATGCATGGGCAGAATCCTAAATTTTTAAAATAGGATCCTGATTTAATAATATAGACTAGATTTTGATCCGGGCTTTTAAAGCGGGGGTATACTTTTATTTTAATAAAATTTAATGGAATTTGTAATTTTTATTAGAGAATAAATAATTTTATGGTTTTCTATTTTTCTTTCAAAAAATTGTTCTATTATAATAATTGATTTTCAAGTGGTGTTTTCATATCCAAACCAGACCTACGATTGAACCGATAAATCCAGTGATATGTGTATAATTCAGTTCAATTTAATAAAAAATAATTATAACTATAATCTTAGAAAACCTCGTAAAAATCTAAAAATCCACTATTGACCTAAGATCCGATATGAGATGACCCGCTGAAAAGTAAAAGAATAAATAATATTTTTGAAATTTTTATTAAATAATTCATACTTCTTAATATTATATAAAATTGAAAAGTAACTATTGAGACTTTAATGCGATTTGTATTATGTCATTTGAAGAAAATAAAACAATGATAATAAGAAACTTTATTATTGATATGAAAATATTATTTTTTATTTTTTTGGTTACTATGATAAATTTGTATTTTTATTTATGTTTAGATCTAAAACTTAATTTTAAGATAAGTTTTAAAAAAAAACTGAACACTCAAAATTGGCATATCATTATTATGTAAAAAATGACATAATAATATTTTTTAATTTACATGTATATATTCAGATCCGATCTTTAAATAATATTATAGATAAAATGATATTCAAATTAAATGAAAAATATTTAATGCATAAAAATTTAAATTGTTATCATTCACAAAATATGGAAAGTAATTAATTACCATAGTTATAGAGAATATTCTATCTTTATTTTTTTTAACGCTGATTTATTATGATATCTATATTATTAAAAGAGAAGTACCCATATAAATTATCCCTAATTTTTCAAAGTTATTTACACTACTATGCCACTGAAAATTAAATAACTTACCTATTTTAATTCTTGTCTTTTTCAGTTGAGTTAGTGTGATGTACTAATATAAATTAAATTGCATATTTTAAAGTTTGTCTTTTTCAGTTGAGTTAATGTGATGTCTTAATATAAATTAAGTTACCTATTTTAATGTTTGTCTTTTTCAGTTGAGTTAATGTGTTGTCCAAATATAAAATTTAATTTTCCTTCTCTATTAAATCAATTTCGAAATTATTTATAGTTTTATTAATTGTTGTCTTTTCAGTTTAATAAATACATTTATTAATTCTAAATTTACCACATTTAATGATAATAAAAATCGCATATGGTAGAAAAATTATTGTGCCATCACTATCTTTTAATATTCGAACCAAACCAAATTTTTATGTTAATTTTAAGTTTTTGGCATAGATTATTCAATTTATATATATATATATATATATATATATATATTTCTTACACATACATCTAATCATAGATGTTAGATTTGTTTAAATGATCTCCAGTATCAGTGATACATTTTAGGTTAAATGCAAAATTATTAAATTACTTAATTTAATATGATTACATTTACAAATATAACATTTAGTACACACAAAAATTAAAATTTAAAATTTAAATACCGAGTGAGATTATTTTCTTAACAAATTTATATTAATAAAAATTCCAAATATTTGGAATTCGAAAGCATTATGATCCACACCTATACTATTTTAATTATGATAATTGAATTTATATAAGATTATTTTATTATAATTTTTTTTTTTATAACCGCAAAAAAATAGTTTTTGATCTAAATTTATGATCAAATATTACAAATATATCATTTAATACAAACTGAAAACTAAAAACATAAAATAAATACCCGTGCGGTCGCTCGGGTCAAGATCTAGTTACAATTATTAAGAAAATTACATAGACGATTCGACAACCGACAATACTACCTGTCTTATGAAGATCTACGCCTAACTGTATCATCTGAGCCGTCCTATGAAGATCCATGTCTGACCAGATTTACTTGCACCTTGTTGAAGATTCCTTGTAATTCTTCCTTCTATAATCTGCATAGTTGTCTAATAAATTACGCTCTTTCCAGGACTTGAAACCTGGATTTGAGATAATTTACAATAAATTGCATAGTCTCTAAATCAAACCCCAGACCTAGATGTAGAAATCTTTAGACCTTAAACATTAGACTACAATACTTCAACAGCTATCTTTAGTTTTAAAATATGATTCTGCAATATAAGGTACATCTAATATTCTATAATTTTTAATTTTTAATCTATATCGATATTCTAAGTCTACCAGCATAATCTTTTATTGATTAGTTATTTTTTGTATTATAAATACAGAACCTAGAAGTATATTTTCGTATGTAGATTGACATCATTTGTTAATTATTACGAAAAGGAAATTTTCTCCTCTCAAGGTTACTTTTAAATACGAGATAATTACAATTAGTTTGTGTTGTGTTGTGTAATGTTATTTTAACGTGGTTTGATCGAGTAAGTAAGGGTTAACAATACACGTTTTTTTTTAACCCAGCCTATAAAAGCCTCACTCCGAAAGAAAAAGAGAAAGTTATTTCGCCGTCTTTTTTTTTCTGGAGTGCTCTTCATCACTCTGCTTAACGCCGAGTGCACTCCCCTACTCATAATCGCTCCCCTCGTTCGATCAATTCCTCCCCCCAGGTAAAAGCTTCTCCGATCTCTCTCTAATCATTCTTCTTCTCGGATTCGTTATTAAATTTCGTTTCGAAGCGTAATGCTTCCTTCTCAATCGTATCGCTTTCGATAAACCCTAATTGTTGAATCGATTTGATCGTGAAAACCCTAATTTTCGAGTTTTCCGCAGCCGCACTTATAAACCCTAATTATCATCGTTCTTCTGGGGATAGTTTGAACCCTAGGTTAGTCAGAGTTTGCTTGGGTGTCTAATCTAATTGTTGAATCGAATTTAAAAAAAATCCCTAATTTAAGGTTTGTGCAGCCGCACATTGGAAACCCTAATTTCAGAGGCTTTTGATTCTGAAACTTGTTTGATTTAATGTGTTCAGGTGTTTTCGAATAAAGAAACAATGGTTGGAATAACCAAACTGAGGATAAAGTTTGGACCTGAAGGCTCTGTCAAAGCTATCCAAACGTTCAACAACTGCACTAACCCCAAGAGCACTGAGAAACCAGATATAATTAAACCTCTGAATCAGTCGAGGAAGCGTGGACCTGACGAGCTAGAGGAGGTTCAAGCTAACAAGAAGCAGAAGCTGAACCGTGTTTTGTCTAGTCAGTGCCTCGCCCTCTTGAAATCGTTGAGGGGGCACAAGTTTGGGTGGCTGTTTGGCGAGCCTGTGGATCCCGTTAAGATGAAGATTCCTGATTACTTCTCTGTGATATCGAAGCCCATGGATCTAGGCACTATCGGTTCCAAGCTTTTGAAGAATGTGTATAGCAGCGTGGATGAGTTTGCGGCGGATGTCAGGTTGACTTTTGATAATGCGTTGAGCTATAATCCTCCGGATAATTTTGTTCACGATGTGGCGAGGGAGCTTCTGGAGAGTTTTGAGGCTAGATGGGAATCGCTTATGAGGAAAAAGGTTTTGGATTTACACGGTGACAAAGTCACAGAAGGTTCTAAAAGGCAACCAGTTGAAGTGGGTTGGGTTAGACAGAGCAGCCCTGAAACATCAGCTTCCTCCGGGAGGTTCTCTGTGGAGTTTCCTAAACGGGTGAAAGAGAAGTCACAAAAGATTCCTCTTTTGTCAAAATCAGTGACAAAGCTGAGCAAAAAGGATACAACTGTTGTCACACCGACGGCTTTAGCAGCCAAGGTATGATATATGATCATAATGATAGACTTGTTGCTGTGATAGTGGTTATATTTGACATATGTTTGATATTTTCAGTTGAGGATTAAGAAATTGGAGCAGGGCCTTGGTTCGACTGTGGAAAACCCAAGAAAAGGTACTACGTTGGGACCTTTTACTTTTCTAATAACTGACTTCTCTGCAGTGTATATAAACTGTATGCATATTATGTAGGTTCGACTCCAACTTCAGCCTGCAAATGTAGTTCATGTGGTAGGATAACTTGCATATGCCTCAAGTCCTGTAACTCATCTGGAAGTGAAGTTTCTACATTGACGGTATAACCAGATTATTGCTTGATCTTTGATGAATTCGATTTTCCTTTAGTTATTGTCATTGGCAATAGGAGTTTTAATTTCAATGCTCTTGTGGATACAGGATTGTCTGGTAAAGGACAATTCAGTCTCACAGGCGAGCGAGTCAGATCCACATTCCAATGGTGAGGAATCATAAGCTCTTTCGTTTCCCTTTCTTGTTTCAGTTAAACTCCTCTTGATTCTATTTCTGCTATTTCTCTAACACATTATATGCACTTGTTTTGTTTCTTTTTAGGGTCTATAAGCTCAAAGAATGATTGTGTCAGTTCTCAGCTTGATACACCTTTGGATAATGGCAAGTTATCATTCCTCTCTTATGGTCTATGGGATTCCTATAGTATGGTTTCTTAGGATCTCTCTCTGATTCTACAGAGTTGAAAAAGCCATTACCTCCTATGCCTCCGTTGCCACCAGAGAAGGCTATTCGTGCTGCATTACTCAAATGTCAATTCGCAGAGACCATCCTGAAAGCTAAACACCGAAAAGTCCTTGACAAGGTATCATCATCACTTTCTTGATTCCATATACATAGAAAGAGGGACTAAAAGTTGATGTGTTGTTGACAGAGTAACAAATCTGATCTAATTAGAATACAGATAGAAAAGGAACAGATGGAGAAAACTCAACGTGAAGGTACATCTTATTACATGTTCTAATGAAAGTAAGAAAACGCTTGAACTTTTCGGTTTTCTCACCTGTTGACTTTTACAAAATTGCAGAAAAAGCTAGAATTGAAGCAGAGATAGCAGCCGCTAAGCTTGCCGCAAGAATAAGAGCACAAGCCGAGTTGAAAGAGAAACGTGAGAGAGAACGGCTTGAGCTAGAAAAGGTATTTGTCAGACTTTTAGAAACCCCTTTTCACAGTTTCTTGAAAAACCCATTTTAGCTGATCGAAGAAACCAAGATTCTGATTTCTTTAAATGTTGACAGATGGTCAAAGAAGTTGACTTTGAAGAGAATAACCCCTGGAAGTTTAACGAGATTATGATTAATCTCTGTGGTACCTGTGATCCGACAAGAACTTGGTTACCTGAGTTGGGTCTGTTTTTAATAAACGAGGATGATTCGGATGAGGACGACTCAGAAATTTCTGATGCTATGAGAATCGACGATCTTGAGGAGGGAGAGATCATGTAGGTTCTCTAGAGAACCTCTTGGTTGTAATTTTTGATCAGAACAAAGGTTATATTATGATGACCTGAACTTTGTTAATATATGAAAGTAGATAAATGAGATATTTTCTTGTATTTTTTACAATCTTTATGTAAAAGATTGCTAGACAAGAAAACCTGACTTTATCATGTCTTTTCTTAAGCAACACACATGATTGTAAGATGACAAAAGAACATTTTAAAATTTAATATTTAGGATACTTGCTATAATATTAAATACATAAATTTCAATGTTTCATTTAAATTATATATAACAATTTCAGTCTACGGACACAAAACCCAGAATGATCCAAAACATATAAATAACAATTTAAGCCATTTGTGTAAGAAATATTTTACGTTCAATTCAGTCTTTTACCAATTTTTTAAACTATAGAGACTTGATTTTCTTTTCTTTACCATATACAATCTCTAAGCATTCCACGTTGTGCTGCACAACTTGTGCAGTTCACTCTAATTGATAGTGTTCATAAAAAAATAACGCATTCTTGCAACTTAAGCCGTTCGGTGCAGTCAAAAACTGAAATCGTTGTACGGTGGAGGATTAGAAGTTGACATTTGAAAAAGACCCACATGGTGCCAGTGTCACTTATATGGTTGAAGATTATTTAGTTTCAAGTTTTTTTTTTTATATATTATTAAATTAATGAAACCCGAACCAGGATTCGGAATCGAGTACAAGCACGCATTAGAGAACCCGTTTCTACCCGACATATTAAGCTTCCCTTACACAAACCTAACCGGCGCGGTCCACCTAAAAGCCAAAGTATAAACGGAACCGATAACGTTCTCTTCCAGAGGAGACCTAGCTCGTGAAGATGGAATTAACGCAGGCTAACCCACATTGCCGGTACTTCCCAAATCTAGGAGACTGTACAATCGTCCTAGTTGGACTTTCAACCGGAGTAACTGTAAACCGGTTTTTTCTGCAATGAAGAACCTATCCGACCATTCCTCAGCACAAAACCGGTATACCGGGGGAAGAGACGAGCCACCGAACACTACAATACCTGCACAAGCCGGAAGAACGCCACACCTTCCTAGCAAGAAAACGGGCTGTAATGGAGGCACCACCGAGAAATGAACTTCAGACCCTGCAAAAGAGAAGGAATGTGATCTACCGGAAGAACCAATTAGCTAATCCGGTATCGGGATAATCTCACTCCAAGCAAGTCTCCACCGTCGAAACGAAGAGCCAAATGACACCATTAGCGCCTCAAGACGACGCCTTGCCCCGGGAACAGAGAACCTGTCCCAGTCTTTGTTGCGCCTCGTCCGATAACACCGAGAGAGAGTCGGATCACCAAAACAAAGCGAGACTGAAAAGCTCCAACCTCAGCGCAAAAGGCAGAGCATCCACTACCCGGGGAAAGAGAACGGCCAAACAAAGAAAGAACAGCCAACAAAGACGATGAAGACAAAGCCATAGACGACAAGCCTTCAACTCGGCTTAAGAACTGCAGACTAGGACTCACAGAAACACAGTAACCACGCAGCCACCATATTCATGTGTACGAAGCGGTAGAAAGCTTCCACCGCCTCCCTTGAGCAACAGCAAATCTCCTTCCGCTGCAAGACACCAAGCAATAGAAAAGAGGAGAGCTGGAAAACCCCACTCCACAACGAAGTTCAACTTCACATACACAAGCAAACACAAGACCAGAGGAGAGAACTTGACCCAAATCCTCAACGCCACCATCACCAGAAGCTTAGACAGAACCGCAAAGTAAAACCGGGATCTTTCGAAGCTTCCACCCTGAAACGCCGACTCCACTTGCCCTCAACCCTCACCGCCGTGCCGAAACTCCAGATCGATGACCACCAGCCTCAGATTCAGATCTCTCCGGAGCAGATCTAAAGGAACCGCGGCGGCGCACCTTCCACAGAAACAAGCAAGACGACAGCAAGACGGAAGGAGGGTGAAGTGGAGCAAATATCAAAGAGGAGAAGGAGAGGAGGAGGCCTCCGGTGACCACGCGCTCAACCGCCGATCACCAGAGCAGAGCGTGCCGGATTTTTGTTTTTAACGGAGAAAAGGAAGAGAGAAGATGGAGAGACTCGGGGAGAGAGAAGATTTTCAAGTTAGGTAGATAAAAAGCAAAAGACCCCGTACCTGATGTGGAAAAGAAAAAAAACGTACATTTTTAATAATTTCAAATAGGCTTGGGCATCCGGGTCTTCGGGTCGGGTTCGGGTCGGGTCCTATCGGGTCCGGGTCCTTCGGGTCCTAGAAATTTAGATCCATATAGGTAACTATAATTTTTCGGGTAGGTTCCTGATAGACCCCAGCCCAAGGATCTGTACATGGAACCAGCTCAGCATGGAGTTCAGGACATCCAGATCAGTTCAGCCGAGGTTCATCCATCCGACCGTACCAGACAGGCAGACCGAGCCGTGTACCGGATCGACCCGTGTGCACCCGGGAAAGACCTTAGGCCGGATCCACGACTAGACGATGGAATTGATCGACCCACATCACTTCTTTCCCGACCCATTCATCATTCTAGGACTAATAGTCGAGCCATAATCCATGATCATCGTGATCAACACCCGGATCATCGTGATCAACATCCGGATCATCGTGATCATCACCCGGATCATGCTGATCACGACCTTTCCGACCACTTTGATGATTTTATGATGATCGATGCTTCCATCTTCTCCAAAGGAATGTTTCTTAAGCTCTCTGAAGATTTGGGTCAAGAAAATTTGCCATCCGTTCATGAAGGTTAATTGAACAGCCCGCGGACAGTCCTTCTTGCGTCCTGGTCCATACCGTGATGAACTTGATCAACACAGCAAGGTTCATTGAACCTGGACAGAAGAATTTGAAGGGTTCAACTGCAGTCAAACTCAATTTTCGTGCCTTAACCAGATCTGGTCAAGTTTGCATTTTCTATGTATTGTTTTCATCATTGTCCTTTATTTCTTTTGACTAGAAACACTATAAAATGTAATCCTCTGTCATTGCAATGCTATCAACGTCCTTTCTTTTTATGAGTTTTACTCTATGTTCTTTGTCAAGAACATTTCTAGTTTCTTGGTGAGGTTATTTCCAAGTCTCGATCCTTCCTTTGTTGGACCGGTGCGTCATATCCGGCAACAACTGAAGTCTGGTAGTATCATTGGACCTTTCCGCATCCCATTGTGTCACCATTCATCCCACCAGTTCTCTATCCTTCCGGATCAGAGTCCATATCATCCGTACCGGTAGACTGATCCCGATTTTGGTTCTATCAGTTCCGGGTCGGATCTTGTCGGATCCGGGTCGGTTTGGGTCTATAATTTTAATACCTGTAAAATACCCATAATTTTTTGGGTCCATATCAGGTGGGGTTCGGGTATTTAAGCTCTGAAAAATATATGATATACTCAAATTTACTCAATTAATCAATATTTGTCATATATATCTAAGTATTTACAAAATAACTAAAATTGAACTATTAATAATTAATATAAAACATTTTGAATTCTAAATTTTATATTTTAAAATTTTATATTACTTAAAAATGTTACAGAATAATAATAAATATTGTCAATAAAAGATATTTCAACTAAATAAAAAATAATATATATAAAACAGAACACAAAAAATCATAATTTTAAATATACATGTTTTTAGTCGGGTACAAATGGGTTCTTATCGGGTCGGGTCTATTCGAGTCGGTTCTTTTCGGGTCCGAATCTATTCGGGTCGGTTTTCTTTGGGTCCAGGTCTATTCGGGTAAAAGAAATTTAGACCCAAAAAATACTTGTAAACTTTCAGGTCGGGTTCGGATCGGGTATTTTTGGACCGATTCCGGATCGGGTCATCGGGTCCAGGTTAAAATGCCGTGGCCTAATTTCAAACAACACCAAAGCGGTTCTAGTAATAGTTCAGCTTTTGGATTGTAATGTTATTAGTAATAGTAACTCATTACATAGATTGACAGATATAGAAGATAAATATAAAAGAGTTATCACGACGGGATACCATGACTTCAGTATAGATAATCATACATGGGTAGAAACGCATAGACATGCATCCTAGTTTCAACTAACAACCGAATTTGCTTATTCACCTTCATGTTGACCTATTTTGGGACCGGTCAGACAAGTTTGGTAAATTTATAAGAATTATAAACTATCTTTATATATAAAATAGAGTTTTCATCTCTCCCATGAAGCCACATAGGATGCCAGCACATAAATTAGTCTCACCAGGTCTTGACACGTCACTTATTAAAGACTCGGAGAATGGGTCGAAACTCACCGTTTCACTAAAACTCTTCTACTGTGGGCTTGGGTCGCGTATATTTGGTTTATGCTCTGAAGATTGAAGATTTTTCTGGGCCGACGGAGAAGAGGTCGCCTCTAACCCTAATATGGGTAAGGCGATGAAAAGCGGTTCGTCTTCGTCTCTACTCTTCGTGTGGCGGCGGCGATGCGGTGACGATTGTGTTTTTTCTCACAACCTGAAACGGTCGGTTTAATGGCTTCGTCTTTAATCCCATCGATTTGCACCTCCACGCTTCAAAGCGTTGCTTAAGATCTGAGTGGCGGTGTGGGTTCGGTATAAATATATGTGAGATCCCTCTCCTTGAACTCATCGTATTTCCGTATCACTTTCTTACGTGAAATCATCAGTCAAATCCTCTCAATCATAAGTTTTTACAAAAATTCACAGTCGCAAGGTTTGCAGTTTCAGTGACCTTTAGCGTTAGCTTTTGCATTTGACTAAGGTTTTTCGATTTATTAGATCAATTCATGGAATCCGTTTCATCTTCTCCATTTAATTTGCAGAGCTTGAGCAGAACCAGTGATTTTGTGGTGGAATTTTTGTTTGGATAATTTTATAATTTTGTTGAGGTGGTGTTAGACTGGAGCAGGAATCTGGTTCTTTTCTAATATTAGATACATCGCATAGGAAAGTGTTGCTGATGGGGTAGGGACGATTGGGATATATCTCACAGGGTTCATTAGGTCGATGATAACTGTTAATAAATATTTCTTTGAGAGTTAGAAGCGAAAATGTATCTTGCAGCTCCAGATTGTAATGATTCGTTCTTTGAATTAATGATATTTTCTGTATGTTTGTTTCAGATATGACCGAACAAAAGCTGCTGAAATATTAAGATCTGGAAGTTTTACAAAGAGATCACAGTGATTCTGACACGAGAGAAATTAAGGTGAATTTTGCTTTTGCCTTGATATAATTGAAGTATTGGATTATCGAAATTATAAACACTGTTAAAAGTGTGTGTGTGTGTTTGATACCTCCATAGGGAAAAAGGGCAATAGTCCAGTTATGGTGTTACAAAATCAGCCAGGTACGTGGATTCAAAGGTAGAGGTAAATGTGCATTGGATTTGTCTGTATGGATTTAACTGGAATGGATTTAACTTGAGTTATTGAAGTTGTTTCTATGTATGGTTCAAGATTAGCAAGCTCTGAGTTACTATGAAGAGTCCAAGAGTTATCAACGTTGATAACCGCAACATTTGTTCTTTCTTTATGATATTGATGACTCTTTGTTTTATCACTGATCCAGGAAGCTGCATTATTCTATGAGACCATCGTCTATACGTACATACACATATGGTGAAGTTTAATGTGTCTAGCTTGGGGTGTGTGTTTGTAAGTCATTATTTATTCAAAGCGCAAACATCAACTCAGTTGTTTGAGCCTAATACTAATTTGGCTACCGTCTCTACTTCTCTCTCAGGTTCATTGGTTAATGAAGTTATAAGGGAGTAATTTTGGTAGTAGTTTTACTGTCTTAAGCTCTGAGATGGGTGGTCATTCTCAAAGGACTCGAGTAGGAAGAGCAGCAAATCATCCTCAAAAGTTCCAAGAAAGCCCCGTACAACCATTTTAGGAAGTTTTACAGTTCAACACATTTCTCACATATTGTTTAGAAATTTATAATTTTCTCATCTAGCAACTGTAGACTTTTCTTTTTTTTCATAATTCTTTGTGTTTATTGTATATAGTTGAGTTTTCTTTCTTTCCATAATACAAAATAATCAAGTAAAAACACCACAAATAAACACACCATCAGTATTTTTAATTTTTCAAAGCTGTTTAATATATTTCAGTTGAGTTTTCTTTCTTTTCATTTGACCACATAATCAAGTAAAGCACCACAAATAAACATACCATTATGATTTTTAATTTTTTGAAGTTTAGCATATCTTTTATTCGTTAGTTATTTAAACCATATATTTTACTACAACACTTAATAGTACACACAACTTTTAATAATCAATGACATTTTTAATCCCCCGCAGATGTGACCGTTTAAATAAAATATTCAAAGTAGTTTCTTAATAAGTTATAATTTTAATAATTTTGGTATTAAAAAAACTTAGTATAAAATATTTTATAATCAGACATATTTTTTTCAATAAAATATTTTTATGATATAATTTAAAACTTATTAATTGTATTATTGCTACAAAATGTGTTTAATTTTTATGATTAAAATGTTATTTGAATCAATATTACATGCACACCAATTCACCTTACTACTTGCTAAGAAAAATTCCAATTCTCGCATTTGTCAAAAGAATGACATTACCGTTATATATACAACTGAGTACAAGTTATTAATCAATATTAAATATCGATTAAAAAATATATACCGACTCACTTAAAATATTATTCAAATCAATAGATTTAAAAGAAAATATATAAGAGAAAAAATAACAATACAAACAAATGTATAAGATAAAAAAATAATTTCTAATTATGGATTGAACTTCAAATTAATTTTGTATTTATGTATTGAAATTTAATTTATCATTCCAAGTAATTTAATACAAATATTTCATTATATAAGTAAAATAAACATTACAATGAAAATATTTAAGATATATATATAAGTAAAATATTTTTATTATTTTTCTATTTACTCACACGTCCGCCCGTAGGGCGGATTTACCCTAGTTTTAATATATGAATTTCTTGAAAAGAACTAAGATATATTATAGGATCTAAACATTTCAAAATTTAATATTTAGCAGACTTACTGTAATATTAAATACAATTTTTCAATTCAATTATAAATACTAATTTCAATATACGGACACAAGACCTAGAATGATCCAAAACATATAAATACCAAGCTTAAGCCTTTTTTTTTATGTTCAATTCAGTCTTTTAGCAATTTTTAAACTATAGAGACTTGATTTTCTTTTCTTAACCATATACAACAATCTCTAAGCATTCTGTTAAGTTAGATGTGCTTCACACTGAAAACCAATCGGTGATTAGTGGAATGGCTCATCTATCTTATATATTGCTTAAAATCTCTTCCAATATCCGATGTGAGACTTATGTCTCTAATACGCCCCTCGAGATGATGGCTCTTTGAGCGTCAATCTCGGAATATTCGGGCAATGATCGATGGGCCAACTTTGGGCCAGATCGATGTGAACCGGGTTGGACTATGTAGATCGGGCTCTGATACCATGTTAAGCAAGATGAGATTCACACTTAAAACCAATTGGTGATAAGAGGAGTGACTCATCTATCTTATATATTATTAAGGATCCTTTTCAATATCTGATGTGGGACTTATGTACCTAATAATTAACATGGTATCAGAGCCCGATCCACGCAGTCCAACCCGATCCATCATCAATCCAGCCCAAAGTTGGTCCATCGATCCTTGCCCAAACATTCCGAGATTGACGCTCAAAGAGCCATCATCTCGAGAGGGCGTATTAGGGACAAATGTCCCACATCAGATATTGGAAAGGATCCTTAATAATATATAAGATAGATGAGTCACTCCTCTTATCACCAATTAGTTTTAAGTGTGAAGCCCATCTAGCTTAACACATTCCACGTTGTGGAGTTCATTCTAGTTGATAGTGTTCATAAAAAAATATATTACGCATCTTTGCAACTTGAACCGTTCGGTGACAGTCAAAAACTGAAATCGTTGTACAGTGGAGGATTAGAAGTTGGATGTTTGAATAAGACCCGCATGGTGTCAATGTCACTATTATATAATTGAAAATTATTTAGTTTCAACTTAGGTAGATAACAGCAAAAGACCCCGTACACTATTAATAATTTAAAACCAGACCAAAGCGGTTCTTGTAATAGTTCAGCTTTTGGATTGTAATGTTATTAGTAAAAGTAACTTATTACATGGATTGACAGATATAGAGTATAAAAGAGTGATCACAAAAGGATACCATGGTGTATAAAATTGGCCTAGGCCATGTAAGTTTACAGAATCTTCACCAATCAATACCAAGGTTCTTGGAGAGGAAGAGGTTGTCAAGATAATTGGTTACTGATGCTGATGCAGTAACGTAGCTTTGAGCATGGATCTTAAACGTTTCCTCTGTAAAGATTCAGAAGGATATGAAAGAATGTATAGTCAGACTTATCAAAAAAGAAAAAGAATGTGCAGTCAGTAATTTTGTAGCCGTCAAAATATAACGAATGTTAGAGAGCGAGCCGACCATCTACCACCATCATTGTGATTTTTGTGATTTTTCTTAGCCATTAGTGATGCATTAAACAACCAGATTATCTTGCTTGTATAGCTCTCATGGATTAATTTGGGTTCAGTTCATATATTATTCCAGTTACCAAAAATATATAAACGATCCAAAAGCTCATTACTTACCAGTTTCATTGAACATTGCAGATAGTAGAGTCTTGGGAAGAAGAGACCCTATTCCTGTAGCAACAGCCTGCTGAATAGCCCAGCCATGGTGCGGAGCAAACACTTGATTGTAAGCCGTGAATGTTGCATCCCTTAGGGAGTTATCAGATCTGCGAATCAATTTTAAAAGCACATCAAATTTTGTGATCTTGAAAGATAAAAGACAATGATAACAAGAAACATGATTTCAGAAAAATCAATTATTTAAGAATAAAAAAATTATAATGTGTTAATTTACAAGGTTCCTGGGGTAAATTTTTGTTTTTATAAAAACCCCTACATTTATTTAAATTTGATTTATAATAATATCTAAATAAATTTTCAAAATCGGACATGATTTTTTTTATATAGTTACTAACTAATTTTATTTATTGTTGCTTCAAATCCATTTATATAGTTACTAACTAATTTTATTTATCGTTGCTTCAAATCTATTTATTAAACCAAACTTTATTTATCAAACCCAAATAGATGGATGTTACCCAAACTCAATTTTGACATAATGTAAAACGGCACCCCTTTTATTGTTGGACCTGATCTCCAGGACCATCACAGCTCCCGTCCTATATGCTAACCCTTTCGAAAAAAAAATGATAGCTACAAAATAAATGCACTTCTTGCAGATTTTGCACGTAATAAAATAAAAACTATTTAACATTTTGGTTAACAAAAAACAATTGCAATGGCATATGGAAGGTGACAGGGCATTTCATTAAATATGTTGTGAAATGTCTTGAAGAACACTTACTCAGTGTCTAATAGCACTTCGCACATAACTCTCATCATTTCAAGACTACGCTTTATCCGCAAAAGGTTTCTTGTATGACTGCCAACTTTCCTTACACAGTTTGCCTCTATATCTCTGTCAACCATTAGGTCTAATGTCGGTGTTAAGTTCGACGCCTCAGCAAGATCGTTCACCTAAGAAAAGGTTAGATAGTCAATACTTTTCAGTAAGAGTCTAAAAACTAAGATAGTTTTCGTAGGTTGTATGTTAGCATATGCAGCTTGAATATATAAAAACTGTAGCTTGCTTTCCAATTTTTTATTCATTAAGTGTTATTTATTTCAAAATTTTGAACCGTGTATAACTATGTTTTAAATTCTTTTCATAATCACGTCGAGGAGACATACCTTGGTAACATAGTCTATCTCTGCAAACCTTGGAAACATTCCTGTTTTGAGGACTTTAAATAAGACGAAAAAGCGAGAGCAAGCATCAGAGAAGTTCTTAACAGGCACGTCCAAACCAGGCGTATTCACAATGACAGCTAATTCCTTGAACGCATCCGCAATTCCTTTCGACGCCATTGCCAATTTCTATTTTTTTTTTGCTCTCTATTTTCAGTGTATATTTTCTTGTGAATGATTTTCTTCTCTTTTTTTTTTGAGGGAGAAACGTTGGGGTTTTAAAGATGAGTCATTTGGAAACTTGTCCCGCTTGCCAACAAAACACAAATTTCCTATATATTTTACATCTTTGTTACTAATTCAAAATTGTATAGTGCGAATAAATGTCAAAGAAAACGGATGAACAAAATACTAGAACCCACTTCAATATGCATTCACACTTGATACACACAGTAATTTTTTTAAAATAAATTAATAAGGTTAAGACTATAATATTTATTAGTATTTCTCTTTATAAGTTTAGCAAAATATTTCTCTTTTAGATTTATATATTTTGAAGTATATTTTTAAATAAAATATGAAAATTATTTTGTAAAGTATATATATTGGAATTTTTCATATATAATTTTTATGTTTTCTTATTCTATTACTTGGTGTATAGAAAATATGTACCTTAAATACAAATGCATTTTTAGGTTTAAAATGATAAAGAAAATCAATATATTTTGAAATGGTTAGAAAAAATTAAAGATGACTTTCAATGTAAATAAAAACAAAATATTTTGTTTCTATTCACTTAAATTTTATATTCATTAATTTATTTTTATACTGAGACCATATGCTAACATAAGATTTTTTTTAAAATTTTTTTTTAAGTTATATTAAATTTTGATTTTATAACTGAGAAAATTTATTAATTTATCGTTCTTACTAATTTATTGAGTATAAATTGTAGAATTTTTTTGTATATATATATATTGTATATATATATGTACGTATATTTAGCTCTATAGTATGTATATATATTTAGCTCTATATGTGTGCATTTAAATTTAGGTCTATATAGGTGTATATATATTTAGGTTTATATATGTATATAAAGGCCTATATATATGTACGTATGTGTATGTATATGTTTAGGCCTTTATATGTATATATATATAGTTCTATATATATTTAAACACATGTGTTTTTATAATTCTAACATCCAGTCAATTCAATCTTCTATATAAAAAAAAAATCAATTACCCTTTGGTATTTATGTATATGTATATGTCTTTATGTATATACATGTTTCTATATGTGTATACCAATCATAAAACATTAAGTCATAGGTAAAAGCACAATGTATATTTATATTTTATGTTATTTACAGAAAAATTTATTACAATGTTCTAGAAAGCTAATATCGGAAACATCGTGCTCTACTGGTTAACATTTAAATGTTTCTACACCAATTATAAGTTTTGATTTCCAAAGAATATAATCTTTTACAGATTATAAGATGCAAAGATTATCAGAACTTTCAGAGTGCTGTAGACAGAATCATTCATTGTGGTTGTACGATGGGAAATTGCATTAGAAAAGCTTTAAGTGTTCGCGAAATTGTTCATCTTTATTGCATATGTTGTAAATATTTAATCATTATATGTATAGAAGATGTATTTATGATTTGATCAGTATTAAAAAGAAAAGAAAAGAAGGAGAACGCTTCCAAAAAAGTTTGTAAAAGCTTTTAGTGCATCAGAATTCTTAAATTACAAGAGTGCTTTGTAATGCTATTTTTTGGCTAAGAATGGAATATCATTTTAAGAAATAAAGGACGAGAATCATAAATAGTGATTAACTAAATGAGAGACCTCAAGAATTGGGTACATGGCAAAAAAGTAAAGAAGTGCTAGGAAAACCCAAACGGTATTTCATCCGTTCTGCTCAGTGTTTTTAAAACCGCACCGGCAAGTCAACCGGAAATATTTTGGATCACGGATCAATGTGCATATTACTGTGTAAGGAAAGTTGGCAGTCATACAAGAAACCTTTTGCGGATAAAGCAGTCTTTGAAATGATGAGAGTTATGTGCGAAGTGCTATTAGACACTGAGTAAGTGTTCTTCAAGACATTTCACAACATATTTAATGAAATGCCCTGTCACCTTCCATATGACATTGCAATTGTTTTTAACAAATAGAAAATAACAAACTGAAATGTAATAAAGATAATAAAACAATGTAATAATTTAAATCTAAATCAATAGAAAAATACATTTAAAGTTTATCATCCAGGGTTTTATCACTATAAATCTTTATCATCTTTGAAAAAAAATATATACACATTTTGTCGGTTGTTGGTTTTCTATATTTGAATTTGATGGAAGCGGAATTTTTTGATCATTATCTTTCATTGTTTAGTACACTGTAAAAGTTTTACAGAGAACATCAAAAACACAAATGTAAATTTTCAATTATTAATTTCACCTAAAAAGATAATACCTTGAAAAGTATAAAATACATTTTAAAACGTCACAGACTTAAAAAGAAAAAGATGTCAAAGACAAAAATACTTTGAGTTGTAGTTTATCATATACCCTATTTTTTATTTGAAAAAACTAATTATTTTATTAACAAAATTTTTGTTTTCTATACGAACCATGGTTGAACCGGTTCGTTGGGTCACCGGTTCCCAGATTTTTAACGTTTCAATATGGGTGTTTAACCGATTCAATTTTGATTGGGTTTTGGCATTAACCCAACCCGGCTTGGTGCCGGTTCACGGTTGAATCCGGTCCAACCGCCGGTTCGGTCCGGGTTTAAAAACACTGGTTATGCTGGGTTGCTAACTTGAGAAGACAACCGATATAAGTAGGTTTAAAAACACTGGTTCTGCTGGGTTGCGAACTTGAGAAGACAACCGATATAAGCTTGAATTACTTGGGAGATCAACCGATATTGGTACGTGTCTTAAAAATGAAAATTACGTGAACAAGAAGCTAAGGTTAACCTAATTGACGGTCTTAGATTCTTCATACTTTTTTTATCCCAGAAGCTGGTAGAATTATTTATTAATACTGGTAGATTAATTGTTTTGTATTTGATGTTAAATTTACTTGTTAATTTTGTAATGATTTTAGTTTTCTTGCCAAAATAGATGATATATTTATTTAATGTTTATGGTTAATTTATGAATTAAGACAGTTGATGGTGTACAAAAAACATCTAATACACAGTTAATGATTGGTGTAAAATGATAAGCATATTTAATGATATTAGCAATAGAACTGTGGAATGCTAGTCAATTAATAAATTAATAGGTTAAGATCCGCGCTTTATGGAGGATGATATTATATATAAATCACTTTTATGTATTATATTTTTTTTTTACATTTTATAAAAAAAAATATATTGAATAATTAAATTTTAGTACCTTCTATTTATATAACTAAATTTGCGAAAATACATAAATAAATTTTATTAATCCAAACAAACACTTTTTCTATTTTTGATCATTTTTCTTTTTATTACAAATTTTTAAAATCACAAATAACAAAAAAAATTGTGGGGGTGTTAAAATAGTTTTAGTAATTTATAATTTTAAAAACATTCAATGCAAAATTTGAAATATAAATATTAAGTAGTACATATTTGTTCAATATTTTTTCTCAAAACAACCAAAGAAAATTTTGAAATTTAAATAACTATGAATTTTATATGGTATATAATTATTTAATATATATATATATGTATATATAATTATATAATTTTGTAGTCATTTGTATCTGGTTATAATATAAATTTTAAACTATGGATAACAAAATTTCAATGTGAGATTTTAACAAATTTAATTATTTATAGTCGTTTTTAATAATTCAAAAATATAACATATACCAAAAAACTAAAATTTTATTATATAGTTTATGTGGTTGTTTAATTTATTTTAATAATTTACAATTTTAAGAAATGATAGAGAATCGACTAATTTTTATCAAATATTTATTATTCAAAATCATTAATTGTCATATATACTTAAGCCACATTACGCAATTCTGAGATTTTTATATAAGAAAAAATGAAGAATAATAATAATTAATTTATGGTTAGTTTAATAAAGAACTTATTATATATTTAGAAGTACCAACATATTTTTCTAATGATTTTAAGAATGACTGTGGCGATGACACGTGATTACAAAAAATGTTGTAATGGTTCTCTTTTAATATATAAGAAATTCGCCAAAAACCCTATATATTCCAACTTACTAATGATTTTACTGTTAGTTATTTATTACTCCATATGTTTCATATTACATGTCATTTAGCCATTTTTGTGTTGCATAAATGTGTCGTTTTACAAATTCAATGCAATTTACATTTACTTTTAGCTCAATATTAATTACAAAATACATTGATCTTATAAATACATCTATTTATCTAAAATACTACTCTCTCCGTATCAAAAGATATATATTTTAGTATTTTCACATATATTAAGAAAACACTTTAAAATTTGATTGTAAATGCATTATTTTTGTGAATAATAGCTTTCCATAATTGTAAGTCAATATAAATCCAACAAACACAATTTATTTTTTTGAAATTTATTTTTTTCATTAAATAATATATTGAAAGGGTAAAAAATATATATTTTTTAAACAATTTTTTTTTCTAGAATATGAATTTTTCTGAAACGGAGGGAATCTTGGTTAAATAGATAATATTAATACAAATATAAATGTATTTCAATTAGTTTCTTAATATGTCTTAAAGGGTAGTTTCACAAAAATAATTCGGTAAAGATGCTATCTACAACTAATTTTTTTTTTGTGGGTTAGGCCTTTAGGGCACGCACATATCGCATCAAGAAGACTTGTAGTGTACTTGTGGCAGACATGGAAAACTAATAGGAAGTTTCCGGTATTCATATCATCCAATGACTCTGAGTCCAAATATGTACCCATTTCAAACCTCTTTTTTTTTCTGACCTCCTTCTCCTTTCATCTTTCTTTTCGATTCGTATATTTCTTCACAAAAATTGAAACGTAAGCACGCATCTTAAAAGTCCGCGATACGCTATTACACACGGATGTCTGACTTTCAACGAAGACTCTTCGTATCAATATTCTGAAATTCGAGAAGAAAGAGATGCGGATCCCTTGTGTTCTTGACTCCTTAATATTGTTGTCGGCAAACTGTCATTGTCAGACGATCAAATTATATTGTTTTGGTTTAAATCCTATCAAATAGTTTTGTATTATTAAGAAGAATGCCTTGGATTGATAATAGCCATGAGAGGAAGGATAGAGCTTATGAGAGGTCAAACCGTAGGTATTTTCGTGGGCATAGCAAATGGGAACAAGAGAATCCGGACTGTATATGCGTTTCATGGAATATTCCATTGACATATTTTAATATTATCTTTTCATTATTTTCCATTATTTAATCAAATAACTTTAGTTATGCGATTATGAAATGCATGCACAAAATATTTTTTTAATTAAACACACACTCAAAATAAGATTTTTAGTGTAAATCCAATCAAATAATCCAAATCACACAAATACACATCTTCAAATAAAGAAATTGGGTGCGTATATATAAATTTTACAAAACAAATAAATAAAAAGAAAAGAAATCCGTTTTATTTCTTTAGTTCCGAACTCCATATATAGCAGCGATATAGAGAAGTTGTGTCGCTGAAAGTATTATCAGAAATGCCTCCATTGTCCTCTGCCAAAAAATTTCAAAAAGTTGAATTATTTTTTTGCTCATTAAAAGTATTCTACAAATGGTTTTAGTTATTCACATGATCACATCTAAACCACTCTTTTGGATTTGTTTATTTAAACAACTACTCCTTCTGTTTCACAAAGTTACATATCATAGAAAAAAATCTGTTTCAGAAAAATCTATTTTTTTTTACATTTTCAATACATGTTTTATTTACTAATTGCAAACTTCAAAAAAATAATTGCACTTATGCAATTTTTATTGGTTTAAAATTATAGGGAAAAGATAATCACAACAAACTATACATATATAAATGAGATTTAATATGTTTTATTAATATGTGTAAAAAGTTTAAAATATCTAACATTTTGAAACAGAAGAAGTACTATATATATGTTTGTGCCATAATCCTTTTTGCAATAATGATATATACTATATAATAGAGGTTTACTTACCAGGCGGGCATTTCTCATCCCAAGTTCAATTTCCTTGCATCCAAATCTGTATCAGTACATTCAAGAAAAAACGAGTTTCAAAAACTACAAATTATATGTTTATCTTTGGTGTGGAAAAAAAGTAAAAAGGAAATAAATGAATGAATGCTATGTCAAAGACTCAAAAATGTGTTTTGATTATTAGCATACCCCATGGCTAGAACTGTAAGAGACCAAGCAATCATGGCAGCAGAGACAGCTGCCGGATGACTAGCTGTAGTCCAGGACTGGAGATGACTGACACCGGAGATAACAGAGGCTGCTCCAGCAACTCCGGCAATTAAAGCAAACATCACAAAGAATCCAGTGGCCGCATTGCCCATCGGAAAATATATGGGCGAAAAATGAGCGGGAAGACTGAAATCTGCACCTTTAATTTTTGAAAGAAAAAACAACTTAAGATGATTTATTCAAACCATTATTAATTTTTAATGAGAATGTTTTAAATTTATTTTCAAACTACCAAATTATTTCATCTTGATTTTTTTTCAGATTTGTGATGTACAGTTAGTGACACAAAATAGTAAAAACAATTTGAGAAAAATGATTGATTAGTTAAGAAATTACATGCTTTTCTATTACACAAAGAAAAATATATACCAATAGGGAAGCCATGGCTGATAGCTTTGTTCATGGACCATGCTCCAATTCCGAGAACAATGGCGTACATGCAGAAATTCAGGAGTAGAAGCAAAGAGGCCACTGGTTTCATCTGCTGTTCCGCCATTTTTTCTTGTCACCCTAGACAAGAACAATCTAGAGCTATGTATTTTTTTGTCTGAAAAGTTATATTTGAAGTTAAGATCTTCACAATTTTGGATGTGTAATGATTTAAGACCTTGGGCTTTATTATATATAGGTTTGATTAGACGGTGCCTTTCTTGGTTAAGGCTGTTTGGTTTTTCTGGATTCGTAAAGGCAGTTAAATTCTTGTTCTTGCAGGCTGTAAAGTTGAGTTGCTGTTTTTCTTACAAAGAATCTATGTTTTGCTTCATCCACAGGACATAATTAAATAATTTGAAAAGTAACTAGATTAAAAACCTTTGGAAACTTAAAAATATTCTTTGGTTCACTTAGTTTCTTTCGCAATTTTTTTTTTTTTTTTTTCAGTTACAAAAAAAAATTTCTTTTTTTTTATGTAGCTTTTAGACTTTCCTGTATTGTACATTCACACAAATATTCAGTTCATCATAGATACATCATACATGTATATAAAAATTCAATATCCACTTAATAGACTTTCAGAAAAGAGAGAAGAAACGTTTATGATAAGTAACAATATGCAAAAGTAACGTGTGTAAGAAGTTAATAGACAAATCAACAATGAGGGTCACGTGAAGAGCAAGTCAATAGGATGTCCTATTCCGTATTTATCTGCAGAAATAATCCAGTGGTCTAAATTATGAAAGATTTGTGAATTATAAAGGACGTAATTATGTTCACTGACTTCTGAATGCTTACCCGAATTCGCTTTCTGCATCTCTTAGTCTCTACATCGCTATCTCCACATTCTTCAGTCTTATGACATCCATCATCAACCATATTGTCTTCATCTACTTCAATAGGAGTAGCCAAAAAAGGAGTATTGTCATCTGAGAGTCTTATACCACATCCTTTTAGTTTGAGTCGAATACTAGAAAGGCGAAACTCTATCTCAACTTGATTACAATCTTGGTTTAGAGGGAAATGACAGTCAAATATAATCAGATGATTATATTTCTGATGTAACGAGAAGTGTCTTGGATTAGCAGGCTCAAAGTAGTTTCCATGCTTGTCTTTAAACCGACAATGTACCTGAATGTCTATAAAGAAAAGCAGATGGCTAACCGTTTCCTCGGAAACCACAACACAAGCCTTGAAGTCCAAGAATGATCGTTGGCAGAGAGTCGAAGGATGTAAAGGGACGGTAAGGGAGCTAGAGGTAGATCGGTGAGTAAAATATGGAGGCACTTCTACACCTGGTAAGATCAGGTATTCGGAAGCTGATTGTTGAATGAAGGTTTCTTGATTCAGATTGAAGCAGTTGGTGAAAATAACTAATGACAAGTTGGTGCCAGCATCATTGGTGTCTTTTGCTTCCTCGGGCCATCTAACTTCAGTCAATTTCTCACAGTCTGAGAAGTAAACCTCAAGATTACTAAGTTTGAAAACCTTTGGCGAGATGGATTGTAGCTGCTTGCATTCCCACATCTCCATAGATTCGAGGCTAGAGAAGTTTTCGATCCTTGGAGGAACTTCTTCAATAGCTGTTTGGTTTAGAAAGAGAATTGAGATGTTGCTGGAGATATCTGGGAAGCTCCTCAACTGTGAGCATCCGTTGAGGTTGAGGCGATAGAGAGATTTGAGGTTGATGCCAGTTGGGAGAGTCTCTAGACTTGAGCATCCTATCATTTCCAAAGTCGTGAGTTTATTGAGATTTTGAATCGACGAAAGAGTTAGCTCCACCAAACTAGAACAACCATTGAGATCAAGTTTCTCGAGTTTAGTCATCATGGAAAGATCTGGGATTTCTTTCAAGTTTTCACATCTTGAAAACACCATTTTCTTGAGGCTTGTAAGAGGCTGAACAAAACAATACCAAACACTATTTAGATATTTTAAACTTGGGTACACACCATGTGGATCATTTCTTAACTATTAAACAATTATTTTTGGATGTCAACAACGTGGATATCTACAACATGCATGGATTCTACCCAGTTTGCACCTCCATAGGGGCACAACAATATTACTATCACAAACCAGAGGCTGCATGTACCAGTCTACTTTAAACATATTATTAAAGACCTTTCAACAACTTTATATGATTTAAGATATAAACTTTTGAGTTTTTTTTTTTGACATCAAACTTTTGATGTTTATCTAACAGAAAATCTGTGATCATATGCCATATGTCCAAAAATTACGGAAATCGCAGAAATACTATTTACCTACAATCAATTGATATGGTACTTTGCATGTTTCCAAAAACTATTTTGTTTCTTTTGAAACATTCAAAAACTAACTTTAGATATAATATTTTCAATCACTTGTAACAAAATAGTTTAATAAAAATAATATCATACCTGAACTCCTTCCCAAAATCTCTCACTCTTGATTTGCTCCATGTGAAGTTCAACGAGAGACTCGAAAGGCAATTTAAAGGGGTATTTTACGATAGATGTTTGGCTTAGATTGAGCTTTGAAATGTTACTTGAGATCAAAGGGAAACTTTGCAACCGTGAACATCCACTGAGATCAAGCGAACTTAGAGACTGGAGGTCAATTCCGGTGGGAAAGGTGCCCAGATTTACACATCCTTGCATGTTCAACTCTGTCAGTTTATTGAGATTCCGAATAGAGGAAGGAAGCTCCACCAATCTTGAACAACCATGAAGATTCAATGTCTCAAGATTGGTCGCCGTTGAAAGATCCGGGATTTCTTTCAGGTTTTCAGACTTGGACAAATCCATATCTTTAAGGCATGTAAGTAGCTGAATAAAAGTAGAGGTTCTTAGTCATAAGTATTTTGGATTAAATAAGAATTTTGAAAAAAAAAAAAACTTACCTCAATTCCTTCCCATAACTTCACAAGCTTGCTGTTAGGCATTATGAGTTCAACAAGATATTCAGGACAAAAACTAGAAGGCATGTATACCATTGGACATCCCGGCCAACTCAATAACTTGAGTTTGTCTGGAAAATTATCGAATCTTTCAGGGAGTAACCATCTAACTTCTTTCTTCCTCTCCAATGACTTCTTATAGAATTTTAGAAAACGGAGATTAGTCATCTCGTCGAATGCATTCTCATGTATCCTCACCATACTAATATCATCTAAATTCAAAGATATACCTCTAACCATTTCAGTTCCCTGAAAAAAATATACAAGAATCATTATCTAAGAGGCATGACAACTTTCATTATACTTATGGAAAGAGAGAGAAAAAATCTTACTTTGGAACTTCCAAGTACATTGCAAACATCCTTTGAATCCATCAGGAACTCTCGTTTTCCAGGCTTGTTAGACTGTGTACGTACCACTTCTTTACCTATCTCTTGTACCAAACTATGCATCTGGACGATATTCGTATTGTTCCACGATGGTTTTACGCTAATGAGGGACTTATCAACTAGGTTTGTAAGACCTAAATTAACATCCAAGTCACTATCTGAAAGCATCAGTTTGATTCTATCAATTTCCATACCATTGAAGAAACATGCAACGTGACGAAATATCGCTTTATCTTCTTCGCTATCTAATGCATCGTAGCTAACTCTTAGCCCTTTTACAATATCTCTGTTTGGACTTTTTCCAAGCCTCGACAACGTATCTGTCCAGTATTCCTTGTTCCTGCTTTTCATAGCCTTACCTAGAATCTGAAGAGCTAAAGGAAGACCACCAGCACACAACGCAATTTTAGAAGCAAGATCCACAAAACCATCAGGTGGATAGTTTTGCACAAAAGCTGATCGACAGAACATCTCAAGCGCTTGATTTTCAGATGGAAAACCAACCGTGTAAATATGATCAATACCATGAGCCTTGAGAAGATGCTTATCTTTTGTAACCCCAATGATTCTACTCCCATTTCCAAACCAATCATCTCCACCCGCCAAGGCATCTAGCACCACTTGATCATCCAAGTCATCAATAACGATAAGAACTTTTCTGTGCCTAAGCCTATCTCTCTCAGCTCCTAGATGATCTATTTTTATGTGCACATTGCCTAAAATTTCAGACAAGAACTTTCCTTGCAAACTCAACTTCATGTTGTAATCATCAGAGTTAGCTCTTCTATAATCTTCCAGATTCTTCGATATGAACGCGCTATCAATGAAAATCCTACCTTGGAATTGATGTGAGAGTCGATCGAATAGAGCTCTTGCAATGGTAGTTTTGCCAATTCCCGAAGGACCCCATATCCCAACCATCCTCACTTCCTCAGATTCCATGTTCAACAATACACTCATCTTTGCAATATGATCGTTGATGCCAACAAACTCATCAAAATCCCTTGATGGAGTTAAATTAAGTTTAACCAAAATATCACTTACTATCGCTTCGATCATTTTTGCTTCATTATCCCTGACATGGAGAAAACATTATATCATAAACCATTAAATAACATGTATCAATAGTGTATTAATGTAACAAGTTGGCAGCCATCTCTTTTGAGTATCATATATTCTATTTTATTAATATAGAAAATATCAATTCTCCTAGATAGATCATTTTTATGTTTTTGTCCTCAAATAACACAAAAAAAAACACAAGGAAAAAAGTGACCAAAATATTTCATTTAAGAAAGGCAAAACATCTATATATCCTAAATTTATAAATACAAATAAATAAATAAAAATTGTTAAAAAATAAAAAATAAATAAAAATTTATAGTTTCGAATTAAATGTTTTCAAATTTGAACTTTTTTATAAAGAATAATTTTCGATTTTTTTCAAAAACTTTTTTTTTCAAATTTTATTTTTGAAATTCGAAAATGATTTTTGAAACTATTTTAAATTTTTTATTTTAAAACTTTTCGTATTTATTTTTGATTTTATACAATTTTAAATACTAAACCCAAAATCCTAATTTTTAACTCTAAACCATAAGGTTTGGATTAGTTAATCCAATGAGTATAAATGTAAATTTATGTTTTAATGAAATATTTTGGTCATTTTGATCATTGGGGCTATATTTCTGACAAAAAAAAAATTAGGGTTATCCTAGACAATTTTTCTATAAAAAATAGGTATTATTTATAATTTATAATTTTATAAAAAATACAAATTACAAAAACAAATAAAATGACTAATAAAGTTATACCAGTTTCGAGAATGATGTCCTTCTAGATTTGCTACATCGGTTAAAGCTTGCCGCCACTGTTGTATCTTGTTCTCTGTTCTGTTCTTGCAAGTCTTGTCAAAAGCTTCACCAAACTCACCCAACTGTTTTCTAATATCAGAAGGATCCAAACCGTAGAAAACGGGTATCACAATCTGCTCTAGCTCTTGCTTGCATTTCACAATCTCCAGCAACTCGTCTAGGCACCATTTGGAAGAAGCATAGTTTTTGGAGAACAGGACAACCGCAATCCTTGAATTCCTAATTGCCTGTAGAAGCTCTGGTTCGATTGCTTGGCTTCTTTCTATCTTACTGTCTTTGAAAGCAATGATCAATCTGAGATCCAGCTCCTTAAGGAAGTGACTGAGGAATGTTTTGCGGACATCTAACCCCCTGAAGCTAGGGAAGACGTCAAACACCCAATTGCATGAAGAAGACATAACCACACACAATTCGTAGGGAAGCAACGTTCTGAATAATAATGCAGAATTCTGAGGAGAATCTAAAGGCTTAACATCTTCTTATTTGTAGTGAAAGCCTAATCACACATCAGCCAGGGACATCAGCTAACAGAAACAGAGAGCAAAAAGGTTCATGAATGTCTCTCTGGGCTCTCTTTTTTTTCTTTCTATAGAGAAAATAGTTTGTCTAAAAAGAACACTCAAAATTGAAATGAAGTTTTTTCCTCGAATTTACCAAGATAAGGTGATAGATAGATTTAGAAAAAGACAAAGGGACATTTCGGTTTTTCTTATTACCATGAAAGAAAAAAATGCGTTGTCATAACAAGTCCCACCTTCTTTATCGTCATCGTCAACTCTGAATGTTGTCACATGTTCATGAAAGCGAGTGATTACAACGAGTCAACAAAGGAGGAGGTACGTATGTCAGTTCACATATACATTTACGTTCATATCATTTATTTCTCATTGCTTATGGTAGAAGAATCTTTGTATTTGCATTTACGTGAGAAGAAAAAAAGTCATAATGTTTTTTTTTGTTAATTACAAATGTGAAGGAGAAACACATTTGAAAGATTATCCTTTGAGGTAAAAAGTTATCCACCATCTTCAGTTTCTTATAGAATATTTGATCAATACATTCTTTCGTACGTACCAAGGATGAATAATGAATTGACCTAGTGATTAAAATCCTGGATTATCCCATAGAAATCTGAGAAGTCACATGTTAAATCTCATTGATAGTCAGCAAGATCGATTTTGACTCCTTTTCTGGATTTAAGTTCTTTCCCTCTCTTTAACCACAGCTTGTAGTCTGATGGTGATCTCCTAGACTATATTCGAGAAGTGATTTGTACATATGTCATCACTACAATTACTTTTAACAAAAAATGATGGCATGATTTAAAAGAAATACGACATGACATCAATCTAATTGTGATATGTAAAATTTTCTATATAAAATTTATGTTTTTGGTAATATTTCTTAAATATGGTAATGACTATTTTTTATATACGGATTCATATTTTTGGCAAAGTTTCGTAATATAGTAATAACTAATAAATTTTATATCAAAAATATTATTTTTCTACAATTACAAATTTTGGTAAGATTTTAGAAATATGGTAATACTAATAACTTTTCTATATTTCTATTAAAATAATATAATTATATATAAATAATAATTACAAATTTAACTTTTTTTATCAATTTATGAATCATATTTTTATTATCAAAATAAGTGTAGTTATAGTTATATATTTATCAACTTATATATGTTATTTATATTAATGTATATATTTATTAGAACTAATTTAAAATAAAATTTAACTGAATAAAATATAATATGAATAAAATTACTCTATAAATTTTTAATTATTATATTACAATTTAAATAAAATAAAATAAAAAGTTAAAGTAAACTTGAATAAATCAAACTAGAAAAATACATTATAGTTTTACTTTTGAACTAATAAAATTTAGATTTAAATTTGAATACTGAAAGTTGAAAATTTGTTTATATAAAAATACTTTTAAAATTTTTATATCTGCGCATGGCATAGAAAAACACCTAGTTAACTTTAGGGCAAAACCTCAATACGGTGAAGCTATCAAATCCCGGCCACCGGGAAATTAACATGTTGGCATCACCATGTACAGAGGACCGACACGTGGCAAAATACGTGACTAGTCTGTACCACTTATGTGGCCATGATACCTCTGTATAATAAAAAAAAAATTCCCTTTCCTTCAAAAGTATTTTCTTGTTAAAGAAAGTAGAGCTTATGGTGGGATATTTTCCTTTTTTGTTTTGATAGCTAAAACAGAAAACCACTACTTTTTGGGTTAAATCAAAGAAAATATTATGTTTTTGAGAGAATATTTCTAGGGTTACTGACGCGTCTTTTGGTTTTGAAAAAAGTTTTAATATCATTTTGCTTCTTTCTCTGTTTTGTAAGTCAGAAGATGAATATTGATAAGGTTTTTAAATCCACGTCATTAAAGGAGGAGGAAGTCCCTTTTGACTTGCCGGAACCTCCCTCAATACAGAACTTTGGAGAGGAATAAGATGATATTATGGAAGGACTCTGAATCCAGAGAGCCAGAAGATCAGCAACTTGATCTTAGACATGGCAAGAAAGTGGTAGGTGTACGACAGGGTAAGAGAAGTTGCATTGTCTAAAAACTTTTCCATAGTGTTTTCAAATACGAGCATGATCTTGAAGAATTGTTGAAGAAACATGTGTGGACCTTTAATTAGTGGATCATCGTAATCGATCGCTTGGTGGAGAAACCACCAGAAGACTATTTGCAGTATCTACTCGTCTGGGTGCTCACATTCGCAACATTCCGGTTAACTACTATACGGAAGCGTCGATTATCTCCTTTGGTGATTTGATAGGTCCAGTTGATGTTATTGCTTTTGATCCGAATAAATCACATATTTATGATTACGTGAGGGTAAGGGTTTTCTTTGATGTCTCGAGACCGTAAAGAAGACGAAAGTTATTAACTTGTCTGATGGAGGCTCCAAAAGCGATGTTGCAATTGTCAGCGCCTCACACATGAAAAATATAAATGTCTCTTGCTTATCCAGGCAATAAAAGACCACGCAGCGGACATGAGACAGAAAGCTTTTGCTTCAAAATAATGATCCTCTGTTTGGAGTCTTATCGGAAGAGAAATTTGGACTGGATAAAGAGACTGGGAGGCGAAAAATCAATCCAGAAGTACTCCAAAATATGAAGGAATATCTGATTGCAGCAGAGAGAGGTGAGAGAAGAGTACGGGAGGTACGTGTAAGGCTGTCAGTGATGGTTGTTTGAACCGAAATCGGTGCTTCGTAGGGAGTAGACTGATTTCGATGGTGGGATTAGGAGAAGTCTTCATGCTGAGCTTGAACTGGATAGATGGAGAGTAAAAGAGGTGTAATATGTTATAGCTGGACCCGGTGAAGGGATGCCTACGTACCCCGAAAGGGGATCAAGCCAATCGTAGTTCTACAATAAAGGATCACAAGTGCCTAGATGAAAGCATGTGATGTGGTGTTTCTCTCTCTAGAGAGTGTTTATCTCTCTAGAAGGTGAGAAGAGGAGTATGTGATGGAAAAAAGGATCCTTCTCAAGGAGGGGATGTCTCCTTATTTATAGAAGGATGAGGTCTAGGGTTTTCCTAGTGACCTCTTTTAAATGGGCTGAGCCCATTATCTTATAAGCTTTGTTGAAGGCCAAAGCCCACCCCCAACAATAAGCCCCCCAGTTCGTTGAGAGAAATGGAGTTAATCTATACGAATTTTATGAAGAGGTTTATAAGACAATGGACTCAGCGCTTTTATACTTGACAGGCCTAGGCGAGTAGTACTTTTCTAGGCGAGTTGGCCGGTAAACTCGTGCCTAGGACGCGAGTTGTACTCTTGCTAAGGGAGTTTACTATGAAACCGTCCCTAGAAGAAGTAACTCGGCCAGTAACTCGTGCCCGAGCGAAAATGAGTAGATGTACTCTTGTTAGGCGAGCTGAGTGTAAACTCGTGCTTTGAGAAAAGCAAGTTTACTAAACTCGTGCCTAGACAAAGGCGAGTAGTACTTTTCTAGGCGAGTTGATAGGTGAACTCGTGCCTAGGACGCGAGTTGAACTCTTGCTAGGGGAGTTTACTAAGAAATCATTCCTAGAAGAGGTAACTCGGCCAGTAACTCGTGCCTGAGCGAAAATGAGTAGATGTACTCTTGTTAGGCGAGTTGAGTGTAAACTTGTGCCTTGAGAAAAGCAAGTTTACTAAACTCGTGCCTAGACAAATGCGAGTAGTACTTTTCTAGGCGAGTTGATAGGTGAACTCGTGCCTAGGACGCGAGTTGAACTCTTGCTAGGGGAGTTTACTAAGAAATCATCCCTAGAAGAGGTAACTCGGCCAGTAACTCGTGTCTGAGCAAAGATGAGTAGATGTACTCTTGTTAGGCGAGTTGAGTGTAAACTCGTGCTTTGAGAAAAGCAAGTTTACTAAACTCGTGCCTAGACAAAGGCGAGTAGTACTTTTCTAGGCGAGTTGATCGGTGAACTCGTGCCTAGGACGCGAGTTGAACTCTTGCTAGGGGAGTTTACTAAGAAATCATCCCTAGAAGAGGTAACTCGGCCAGTAACTAATCTAGCCGCAAGTCTGTGTGTCTATGTGGTGATGCCTTTCCTTCCTGTCCTCAACTCCTTATATAGTCCCTTAGGTCGGTTTGCTTTGACCTAATCCCTTCTCCTTGTTATGGGCCTTCTGACTTGTAGGCCCAATTGAGACAACTGTTCGGCCCGATCCGCTTGGTCGCTATTTTCGGCCCGATCCGCGCCTTCGGGGTACGTAGGCATCCCTTCATCGGGTCCAGCTATAACATATTACACCTCTTTTACTCTCCATCTATCCAGTTCAAGCTCAGCATGAAGACTTCTCCTAATCCCACCATCGAAATCAGTCTACTCCCTACGAAGCACCGATTTCGGTTCAAACAATTGGCGCCCACCGTGGGGCATGGGGAAGTATCTTCGAAGAAAATTAAACTCGGAGTTTGTTTGTTCGTCGCTGTTTACTCGTCGCCATTCTTTCGTCGTCGCTTGCTCGACGCCGTTTGCTCGTCACGTGACCATTTGCTCATCGTCGTCTGGTCATCACTTGACCGTTTGGTCGTCGATCGCCATTTGGTCGTCACTCGTTTGGTCGTCTGGCCGTTTGCTCGTCACCGTTTGGTCGTCGCCGTCTGGTCATACTTGACCGTTTGGTCGTCGCCATTTGGTCGTCACCGTTTGTCGCCTGACCGTTTGGTCGTCACCATTCGTCACATGGCCGTCTATTCGTTACTTGGTCGTCTACTCGTTACTTGGTTGTCTACTCGTCACCTGGTCGTCACCGTTTGTCGTCTGACCGTTTGGTCGTCACCATTCGTCACCTGGTCGTCCACTCGTTACTTGGTTGTCTACTCGTCACCTGGTCGTCTACTCGTCACCTGGCCGTCTACTCGTCACCTGGTCGTCTACTTATCACCTGGTCGTCACCTGGTCGTCTACTCGTCACTCGATCGTTTACTCATCACTCGACCGTTTACTCGTCACTTGACCGTTTACTCGTCAAAAAAAAAAAAAAAAAAAAAAGGAGAGAGAGAGCGAGTAAATGCACTTTCTTGTCACTTTTATTCGTCAAAAACGAGTAAATGACAAATTGCATTCTTTACTCGTCCAAAAAAAAAACAAAAAAAAAGACGAGTAAATGCATTTTACTCAAACGAGTAAATAACGAGCACATCTTCCCTCATGATTTTTAGTTCCAGTATAATCATCATTCGCCGAGTAAAAGAAAAGGGGGGCAAGGGACCGAGTATTGGTCAAACACTTTGATCTCATCATGTCACGACCAGACACGTTGGTTTGGGCCCAAAGAAAATATAGAGCAGAAGCCCAATGAAGAATATTCTTCTTTTACTCGGCACAGTTATGAAAATAAATGAAGAACGGAGGAGTGGGACCTACCATGTCTCATTTGCTCGGTCATAAAAAATTGTTACGAGTTGGTATAATCGTCAACCTGAGAATTGGAGGAGCCCAAGCATACATCATTTCAGGCCCATTTGAGTCCTTTACTCAGGACAACAATAAAGAAAATTTCCGAGTAAAAGCTCGTTCTCATCACGTGATCTCCATCTCCAGCTCCATCAAGGGAAGCTTCTTGTCGGCTCCAACCTCCATTACTCGTCATGCCGACTTGAACTCTGTTTCTTAAAACATGGACAGAGCCTGCAATATCTCAGCAACCCATCTCACGAATGTGAAGAGTAATAGAAGCTTTTTGTTCATCACGCCCGAGTAAAAGAAGCTTTCTTTTGTCAGGCAAGTAAGATAACATTCCAAGCAATGCTCTCACCCGTTTCAGTTCGCGAACAAAAAGCTAAAGCCCATGGTATCTCGAGCATTCGCGATATCGTCAAATCTTGCTCGGAAACCATCCCACGCGAACATCGCCAATGAAGAGGCTTGAGCTGGTACACACTCCTAAGTTTCCTTGCCTGGCAATCAAGTAGGACGTCTTAAAAGCTCTGGAACAAGCCGGCTCACCAACTCATCATCTCATTAAGTTGATCTCTGTTGCTCGTCATGTTCTTGCCGATAAAAGGCTTTCCAACGGGTTCTTGTTTCTTCGAGCAAGCCCTCCCGGAATGCAGCGGCTCGACGCCGAGAAACCGTCGTATGCTACACTCGGCACAAGCCAACATCACCTCCGTCATGTGCTTTACTCGGAGCCGACCTAAAGCTCCCCAACAAGGTCTTGCTTCTTGGAAACGAACGATCATACCGTAACCGGCTCATGCTCACGGGATTGAAGAACTCTTCAAAGATTACTCTCTAGTGGTTGGCGCGAAGAAGATCCACAAGGCGACAAGCTCCTCTCAAGCTCCATAATCACAGTTCGAGCTCATCTCTTGGCATCAAGGTTCCCTTTCTCGCAACGACAAGTGGAAACAGCGCGGCAATGAGAGCAACTTGGGACGCCTTGAACATCTCGTCAGTGGAGATCATGCGGCTACTAGGATTTGACTCGTGCGGTTACTTGGCTTGGGATCGTGCGGTTACTCGGCTCGGGTGCATGCGGTTACTCGGCTTCTCATGCGGTTACTCCTAGTAATGTGGTTACTCGGTTTGAGCTCATATTGGTCATTTCCTTTTAGTCGGCAATACCGTGAAGATAACAAGTTTTCACGGAGAAGAAGCGGGCAAAAGAAAAAAAGAAGTATGCAATGCATTTTGGGCCTCACAAGAAGAAGCGAAGAGTTGAAGCCCAATAAGCCCAATATCATGAACAAATGAGATTGGTTAGGCGAGGAGTTCAAGGCCCTTTTGGTCGGCGTAGATCCCATTTGCTCGGCTATGATATCACTCCATCACCTTTCCTCGGCAACTCGCCTATTACTAGGTATGACTTTGTCTCTCAACTTCATTGGATTTGGACCTTTGTCTAGATACTTACGCTAAGGCACGAGTTTAGTAAACTTGCTTTTCTCAAGGCACGAGTTTACACTCAACTCGCCTAGCCAGAGTACATCTATTCATCTTCGCTCAGGCACGAGTTACTGGCCGAGTTACCTCTTCTAGGGATGATTTCTTAGTAAACTCCCCTAGCAAGAGTTCAACTCGCGTCCTAGGCACGAGTTCACCGATCAACTCGCCTAGAAAAGTACTACTCGCCTTTGTCTAGGCACGAGTTTAGTAAACTTGCTTTTCTCAAAGCACGAGTTTACACTCAACTCGCCTAACAAGAGTACATCTACTCATCTTTGCTCAGACACGAGTTACTGGCCGAGTTACCTCTTCTAGGGATGATTTCTTAGTAAACTCCCCTAGCAAGAGTTCAACTCGCGTCCTAGGCACGAGTTCACCTATCAACTCGCCTAGAAAAGTACTACTCGCATTTGTCTAGGCACGAGTTTAGTAAACTTGCTTTTCTCAAGGCACAAGTTTACACTCAACTCGCCTAACAAGAGTACATCTACTCATTTTCGCTCAGGCACGAGTTACTGGCCGAGTTACCTCTTCTAGGAATGATTTCTTAGTAAACTCCCTAGCAAGAGTTCAACTCGCGTCCTAGGCACGAGTTCACCTATCAACTCGCCTAGAAAAGTACTACTCGCCTTTGTCTAGGCACGAGTTTAGTAAACTTGCTTTTCTCAAAGCACGAGTTTACACTCAGCTCGCCTAACAAGAGTACATCTACTCATTTTCGCTCGGGCACGAGTTACTGGCCGAGTTACTTCTTCTAGGGACGGTTTCATAGTAAACTCCCTTAGCAAGAGTACAACTCGCGTCCTAGGCACGAGTTCACCGGCCAACTCGCCTAGAAAAGTACTACTCGCCTAGGCCTGTCAAGTATAAAAGCGCTGAGTCCATTGTCTTATAAACCTCTTCATAAAATTCGTAGAGATCAACTCCATTTCTCTCAACGAACTGGGGGGCTTATTGTTGGGGGTGGGCTTTGGCCTTCAACAAAGCTTATAAGATAATGGGCTCAGCCCATTTAAAAGAGGTCACTAGGAAAACCCTAGACGTCATCCTTCTATAAATAAGGAGACATCCCCTCCTTGAGAAGGATCCTTTTTTCCATCACATACTCCTCTTCTCACCTTCTAGAGAGATAAACACTCTCTAGAGAGAGAAACACCACATCACATGCTTTCATCTAGGCACTTGTGATCCTTTATTGTAGAACTACGATTGGCTTGATCCCCTTTCGGGGTACGTAGGCATCCCTTCACCGGGTCCAGCTATAACATATTACACCTCTTTTACTCTCCATCTATCCAGTTCAAGCTCAGCATGAAGACTTCTCCTAATCCCACCATCGAAATCAGTCTACTCCCTACGAAGCACCGATTTCGGTTCAAACAATGGTAGCTGACAACTGATGAGGCGAGCTTTGTAGCTGGTTCACGGTGAGGCTCAGCTTTCCCAGCGTAGGTGATGGTATCTCCACCTTGTCGACGGCGGAGCCAACACCATTGGAAGCTTGAAGACTGTTCCGGTTTCGATGCTTCCGCCGAGGCCCGAATTTTCTTTTCTTCCAGTACGGATTGATTCTGTTTTGCTTGCTAACGAGTGAGGCATGGTCGCTGGTGAAGCTATTCCGGTCAAGAATGCATCGTTTCGGTTGTCGATGTGCTGGTTCGAGCACTGAATTCCTATCTCTTGGTGACTAGCACTTGTTTTTATTAGATTAATCTTGATGAGAAATAGCTAATATCCGGGCTTATGTTTTTCACTGGTGTGATAGAATGATAGGGGTACAAGAGACAGCTCTTTTGTCTGTGATATAGGTTGTTCTCACTGGGTTTAATTACATCGAAGTATAGGATTTGGTAGTCAATGATCCAATCTAGTGATCTTCTGAGGATACTGAATCATTTTGTATGTAATGTGGTTGAAAATCCTTGTGGTTAAAAATCATGTAATCCTCCATTTGGTAAATAAAAAGTTGATGATGAGACAAAAAAGAAAAGATACATATAGCAATTCATTTTAGAAAACAGTTCAAGGAGTACCCTGACCTCATAAACATACCTTTGATATAAAGATGGTTTATTTGAGTTTTTCTCGGACATAACCAAAGCGGTTCATGAAATGATCCAGCTTTTGGAGGCCGTAATGTCATTACATGCATAGATTGATAAAAGAGATACTTTAAAGAGTGATAATACTTGCAAAATAACCAGGCCCATGCGAGTTTTCTTGAGTTTTCAGTCTCTTCACCAATCGATACCAAGGTTCTTGGAGAGGAAGAGTTTGTCAAGATATGCAATTACTGGTGTCGATGCAGTAACATAGCTTTGCAGATGTACATTAATCGTTTCCTCTGTAAACATTTCATAAAGCGTAAAACAACTGTCAGAGAATTTGCATCTTTCGAAAATATATTGAAGAAACAAATAAAATTTTGTTCTAGTATAGATAGCATGTAAACTTTGTAATGAAATCCAACTGCGTAAATTACCAAAATAACATCAGAGAATATACAATATCATGCTCTAATTTATCACTTGCATATCAAAATAATTTGAAAAATCAGTTTAAAAAAAAAATTGAAAAATCGACAGTCTGTTACAGATTGGTTCATATCCTGTATATATAATATTACTAGAGGTATTTCATATTTTTGGTAACACCATGCATTTACGAATTTGTGACTAGGTTCAATATGGATGGTAACACACTAACAGTCATCTAGAAAACCAGCTTTCAAAAAAAAAAAAACCACACTAACATATGCTACATTATTGGTTCATGACACATACTTATGTTAGTTTAAGTTTTCAGTTTCAATAGAGTTTCATCACAGTGACTTCCATATTTATTTTTGATGTCAGATTTTGATGTAGCGGAAGATACAATAATACAAATATCTTATTTAATTAGTTTAAGAATATCAAATAAATGTTTTCTTAATTAAATTCATTGTGATCTCTATCTATCAAAGGAACAAAAAAAACTATTAACTTTTATTATTTAAATCATAAATTACATAAAATCATAGTCTAAAGATTATATATAAGAAAGCCATAAAAATCATAAATTACTAAAGATAATTATCTAAATAATTAATAAAAAAAATATTTAGAAATATTTCAAATATTTATTTCCATCAGATTCCTAACGTGACTTCATCTAGAGATAATACATATTTTAGTCTAGTCTAATAAATTCTATTTTTTGAATCAAGCGAATATCATGTTAATTAGAATTGACTTTCATTATAAAATCATTTGATAATAATAATAGTATAACTACCATGTCTTATTTGATTTCCGAGATGTGATTCCATTAATTAGGGAAAAAAATCATGTACTAACCAGCTTCACCGAGCAGGAGTAGCACCAAAGACTTTGAGGGGAGAGAGTTCAACCCAGTAGCACAAGCTTTCTGAATATTATACTGATGGTGAGGAAAAAGCACTTGATTGTAAGCCTTAATTGCTGCATCCTTTAGAGAGTCATCACCTCTGTGAATCATATAATATTCCAACACGATTTAACCCCCAATAAAATTACAGCAAGCCACGGTCAAACTGATAGTCTGATACGAGTAATTAAAACTCGGGTATCTTGTATTGCTATATATATATGTGTGTATGAATATATCTGTTTGGTTGGGTTAACATTTTGTGAGAGAGCCTATATAAGAAGACTTACTCAGTAGCCAGTAACTCTTCGCAAAAAACCTTGATCATTTCAAGACCCTGCTTTACCTTCAAAAGGTTTCTTGTATGGCTACCATATTTCTTTACACAGCCTGCCTGAATGTCTTTGTCAATCATTTCCTCTAATGTCGATATTGAACGCGATGCCACGGCAAGGTGATTGAGCTGGAAAAATAAGTTTGTTTTATCAACGCTTGATATATAAACAAAAACTCAGTTTTAAAATCTTCATGATTGAAGTTACATGATCTGGTCTTGTCTAATATATGTTTGTTTGTTACATGGATTATATATCTGTTTCTAAATTGATTTGATGTTACATTGTACCTGGTCAGAGTTACATGGTATATATTATATAATCTTCTAATCACTATAAAAACACTCAAAATATAGAGAAAGTAAAAGAGATGATAGTCTTTTTTTTTTATCAACAAAGAGATGATAGTCTATATGTACTAAATCTCTTATTCCCTCTATTTCATGATATGTGTCATTCTACTTTTTTATTTCTTGTTACACAAAAAGTGTCACTTTACAATTTCAGTGATACTATATTTACTTTCAGTTGAAAATTAACTGGAAACTGCAATGATTTTATAAATAATTTTATTTATCTCAAATGCTATTGGTTACAAAGATATAATTAATAACAACTTATATATATTTCTGTCATTTTCTTAATATGTGTGAAAATATTAAAATGACACTTATTCAGAAACGAAGGAAGTATTAAAAATCACAAGTCCAAGGTTAAAAACCATCCGGTTCTATTTCCTTAATCCAAATAACCTATAGTGATCAAGGAGGTGATTGGTTAGAATTAGCTTACAATTTGCACTATAAGTTTAATGTGTATAATTTTTTTATTGTTGTAGATGTATATGCTGTAACTGTAAAACTTAATGAAAAATAAAGATAATAGAAATATAATTTTCCTACAACGTAAAATATAACTTAAGTAAATTTGTACTATAAGTTTAGTGTGTATAATTTTTTATTGTTGTCGATGTATATGCTGTAACTGTAAAACTTAATGAAAAATAAAGATAATAGACATATATTTTTCCTACAACGTAAAATATTGCTTTAGTAAGTGTTACAACCATTTTTTTTATCTTTTGGTTATATTTTTAGAAATTGACTTAAAACATGACTAATCATTTAAAATGTTTTAAATAGAAATTAAAGTTAAAAAAGTTTTCTATAGCCTAACCAGTCATCCCTTCTATCTCTAATAATCATTTGAATCCGCAAACAATAACTACAAATAATTAAAGTAATAATTTTTAATATTAAAATAAAAGAAAATATCCTATCATTATATGAAAAAAAAAATCTCTAACTGATTTTAACATTTTTTGGACATAGTTAGGTTAGAAATTCTAAATCATTCCCTAGATATCTAATAACCAAGTATATTTGGATCCTCAAAATAGCTACAATTAGTTAAATAAATGATGTTTAACATTGAAATAAAATAATTATCAAATCATTATTTGAAAAAAATCTTAACTGATTTAACCTTTTTGGGACATTATTAATTTGGACATTCTAAAAACTCTATTTAAAAAAATAACTATTTTATCTCGTAATTTTCATTAAAAGAGAAAACATATGATGGGGTAGAAGTATGATAGTGCAAGGATAAGAGTTTTTATAGGGTACACCCCTCTAGAATGAAACTGTAGATTTATCAACCAATAGGATTTTATTATTTTATATTCAATATTTTTAAAAAAGAAAAAATATTTTCCAAGTTATATTATGTTTTTAAAATAAAAACATAAAAAATAAATAGAAACTGTATTAGTTACCAATTTTTTTAAAAAAAAATATTTTTAACACCGTCACCAAACAAAAAATATATTTAACACCGTCATCAAACACACTAAACCCTAAATACAAAATACTAAACCCTTGCGTAAACCCAAAAACCTTTGATAAATTCTAAATCCTAAACCATAAACACTAAACGGACCCTTAATCCTAAACTCTAAACCCTTGGATAAATCATAAACCTAATCCTAAGCTCTAGATCATTGGGTAAACCCTAAACCCTTGGATAAATCTTAAACTATAAACCATAAACACTCAATACTAAATCTTAAAAACAGTAAACTCTTAATCCTAAACTGTAGTTTTTTAAAATATTTTTAACGCAATGGGCAAAAGACTAAACACTAAATCCTCAAAAATAAATCTTAAACACTATACTCTGCGTTCTCAAAAAAAAAAAACACTATACTCTAAATTATTGGATAAACCATAAACCATAGGGTTGAGGATTTATCCAAGAGTTTAGATATTAAGGGTTTAGTATGTTAAAAGTTAGTGTTTAGTGTTTATGATTTAGGGTTTAAAATTTATTCAAAGGTTTAAAGTTTATCGAAGGGTTTAGGGTTTAGCGTTTAGGATTTTGGGTTTAATTAGTGTTTTGGATTTAGGGTTTAGTGTTTTGGTGACTGTTGGGATTGGTAAATCACATGTCCAACTCTTTATTGTCTGATTAGTACGATATTGTCCACTTTAAGCTTAAGAGACAAGCCCACATGATCTTCTAACTTGATCTCTGCCACACATAAGGATAACATTCATCTTGTATCCATCGTCAGGATTTTCTAACTTGATCTCTTCCACACATACATCCCATTCATAATTCGAAGGGTCCCGTTCATATTTTGAAGGTTATTTTGGACTTCTTACAGATTTCTCGTCAACCGCTCTGATACCAACTGTTGTGATTTTTAAGTTTCATGTCTAATTCTTTATTGTCCGATTAGTATAATATTGTTCATTTTAAGCTTAAAGGACAAGCGCATAATTTTACTTTTGGGCTCATTCTCAAAAGGTCTCGTACTAATTAAAGTTGAATATTTCTTTATATATTAAACACCACTTGTCTAGTTTTCCAATATGGAACTTAGTTTGATATTTAATAGTAACATCGTTAGAAATATTTGAAAATATAATATAGTTTGGTAAATATTATGTTTTTTTAGTAAAAGATATTGAATATGAAATAACAAAATTTTATTGGTTGGTAAATCTACAGGTTCATCCTAGAGAATGAACCAAATCTGTTTTTTAGAATACCAGTTAACCAAGGACAAACTAGTTTAATGGTTAATACTTTAGGATTAATTAATTGAAATTTTTGAAGTTAAATGATCTGGTCTGGGATTCATTCTAAAAAGATGTATGAACTTATAGATCCAGACTCTTCTAATCACTATAAGAAAATTATCAATATTCCCAAAGGAAAGGAAAGAAGATAATCTATGTACCAAAGCTCTTATCAAAAATCAAATCATGTTGTTTGAAAGAACAACGTTCTTCGATTAACTATGCATAGCAAGGACCAGAATCCTGGAATTTCAGACTGTTTATCTCTAGATATGGACCGTCGGATCCTAAAATAACCAGATCCGGTTTTATTTTCCTGGATACAAAAACAAATAATGTGATCTAGATTTCTTGATGACCTGGTATATTCGGATTCGTAAATAATAGCTAAAAATAATAAATTAAATAATTTAATCTAAAATACCAGATCATAAAAATAATATCATTAGAAAAAAACTAACTGATTTTAACATTTTTTGGGACATAAATAATCTCTCTATTTCATATTAAAATTACAAATGAATTGATTTTATAAATAATTTCATTTATCTCGAATATTATTGATTGAATATGTATAATTAATAAAAAAAATAAAATGCATTTCAATCATTTTTTTAATATGTGCGAAAAATATCAAAGCAACATTTTTTGTGAAACTGAGGGACTAGTATAGACATGTAATTTGTCCAAAACTGAGTAGGAAAACTAAACCAACTAATACACAAACCAGCTCTGAATTTTTATGCAAAAAATGATAAGAGTTTGATGCAGTCTATAACGGGATACTGATGAAGTTAAGGGTTAGTTTTCATAATCATTTAACTGTACTCAGCAACCACAGAATAGTAAAAATACCTTGCCAACGTAGTCCATTTTTGCAAACTTGAAGGACGTATCAAGAATACCAAAGAGGCCCGAGAAGAGAGAGCATGCGTCAGAGAACTGACTCACAGCCACCTGCGGATTCCGTGAATTCACGGTGGCAGCCAGTCCCTTGAAGGCGTCGGCAACAGTTTCCATTCCCTCTTTTTCTTTTCCGATTTCGATTGAATAATGATATGTTCGAATGAAGAGATAAGGATTGCATATTATAGTAAAGTGACACCCCTCTCATGGTCGATAAAGTCAAAAAGATTCTCTTTTGTTCTAGTATATTAAACACTAGATTTTGACCCGCGCTTTTGAAGCGCGGGATATTTTACGATGAAAAATTTTATTAATAATTTAACAAATATTTTGGTAATTTTTAAAGAATGTGTATTTAAAATATTTTTGTATTTAAATCAGTATTTTTAAATTCAACCCGATTGTGATTATACCGGTTAATCCGAAGATCTGACAATTCAATTTATGTTTTTAAAATATTCATATTAAAAAATCACTAAAACCCGAGACTAACCGATTGAACTGATGGATGACCGATATGTAATCTAATTGGATTTAAATTGTAATAGTTTCATAATTTGTAATCTTATAATCGAAATTTTAAAGTTCACTATTTTGCAATTTATGAAATTATGACGTTTCTACAAAATTTTAAAGAGAAAATGATAGATATAAAATAACTAAGATTAATTATTGTATTATTTGAAAATATTGATAGTAGTATAAAAAATATATTGTTTGGAAACATTGATAGTAGTATAAAGAAATAAGTATATTGTTTGGAAATATTGATAGTATTATAAAGAAATAAGTATATTGTTTGGAAACATTGATAGTAGTATAAAGAAAAGAAATTAGTGATTTAATGTATGTTTAATTATAAAGTATAAAAGTGTATTTAATTTAAAAACTTACAAAATAAATGTTAGGTCCAACAAAATGTTTCTGTTTTAATAAGATAGATATTAGTATTTAATCCCATGTTTTTAGTTGTTAAGTTATCTAGTTTCTTTAATTTTGTCTCCGTTGAATATTTGCTTTCAATATAGTTTTCTTACGCGTTTGTTTTAAACCAAGAAAGGAGTTGGTTCTAGGCTTTTGACTTTTCGGTCTGAAAACCAGTGCATATTATTACTCGTAGGACTAGGCAAAATATCCGTAAATTTTGATTTGATCCGTTATTCTTTCGATTCGATCCAAAAAATCCGAATATCCGTAACTTAACGAATCGAAGCAAATACTAAAATCCAATATCCGTCAAAGACGAAGCAAATCACAAATACTAATATTTTTAGAAACGGATATCTGATACGATCCGTTATATACATATATATGTATACATGTTTATAAAATTATATAATATATATACTTTTATATCTTTATATAAATTTTATAATATTTTATTCACTAAATTAATTATTTAGTTATTAAAAATTTTGAAAGTATGTAATTTTTTTTAAAAAAATTAATGAAATAATATTATTTTATTTTAGATTTTCTTCTTTTTCTTTTATTTTTATTTATTTTTTTAATTTTTTATTACTTTACGGGTCGAATCGGATATCCGGCAAAAATTCGGATATTCGCGGATATCCGGTGTTCCGGATATCCGAAGAGTTACGAATCGAATCGGATCGAAAAATCGAATACTCGCAAGGCACGGATCGGATCACGGATATCCTTAAAACTCTGGATATCCGTTCCGTGCCCACCCCTAAAATTTATTAGTTCATCATGCCAACTCATGCTTCAATTAAATAACTAATCCAATTTTCTCCAAATCATTCGATTTCTAAATGATGAATGTCTTAGAATTTTTTTTCCAAAAATAAGTTTTAGAAAATGTTTTAAAATTAAATGTGTAAATGTTTAAAATTTGTGTAGTTATTGCGCTTTTTCAAAATTCACCTATATAACATTTATTATTTAAATATTAAATTCTGTAATATATAAAACAGTTTGAGGATTCAAAACCAACATTTTCTAAAATCTGGCAATATCTCAAAACATTAATTTATTTAAAGTAGTGGAAGTATATGAATTTTGGATCGATAGCTTTTACTTCCTCTGTTTCATAATAAGTGTCACTTTAGATTTGTACACAAAAATTAAGAAATTATTTAAGTTTACCTATTTTCTATATAAAAACATCATTATCAATACACATATTCATATTTCAACCAATAGAAAAATAAACTAGATAACAAAATAAATAAATCTGCATTTAAATGCTAAAACGACACTTATTTTGTAATGAAATTTTTTTCTACAACGACACTTAATATAAAACGGAGGGAGTATAATTTTTTGGTCGATGGTGGATAGCTTAACATAGAGACTACTTTACTTCTTTCCAACCCGTGCATCAGCTTTACAATTTGACTGGAGATGTCACCGATCTCTCTTGTTTCCCACTGGTCAAATGTGTGTTCGTGGGATGAAAAATACTCCTGAGCAGGTGGGGAGCAGGTTGGGTTTCTTTTGGGTTGTCCCACTAACTTGTATATATCTTTCAACTTATTTGTCTTTATTATTTTCTATGGGTTTTGATGCATGCATTAAGCTATATTACCTTCTCTTGTTGACAATAACATGCCATGTCTTCTTAATACTTACCACTATTGATAGGTTAGGTTTTAACCCAATTATCTAATTACAAGTGCACAGTTAGTAATAATACGAGATCAAATCGACAAGAACCAATAACTATACATAGAGTAGCAGACAAGTTACTAGCTAAAGTGATTAGTTTTTGTTTGTTTGTTTGTTTCTTATTTCAAATAAGCAAGACCAAGCGAACAAGAAACAATTTAAACGAGCTTGTAAACAATTAAAATAAGCCTTGGCAATGAAAATTTTCAGGGATCCCTCTTTATTAAAGATCACATAACAAGCACACAGGGAAACAAAGTGCAGCAACATCTCGAACCCAAATCATAATATTAGAGTTAACCTACATGTAGAGCTAATACCTTATACTCAAAATCTTAAATGTTATAGCTTCCACTATATCTCAGATTTTAAACAAGCTTTAGGTACAGATTTGCTAAGTTCACAAGGTACAGTTCACAAGGCACAGTAACATCAACCTTCTCTTCACTGACGATACAATGTTCTTCGGGAAAACCAACCACTCCAGCTGCTCCGCCCTAATCTCAATTCTCAAGCGATATGAAGAGGCTTCTGGGCAACGCATCAATCGAGAAAAATTAGCAATCACTTTCTCGTCTAAAACTCCCTTGGATGCAAAAGACGGAGTTAAGAGGGATTTGAACATCAGTGCTGAGGGTGGCATCGGCAAGTACTTGGGCCTCCCAAAAAATTTTGGGAGGAAAAAAAGAGATATCTTCGCAAGTATTGTTGACCGGATCAGACAGAAGTCTCATAGCTGGACAGCTAGATACCTCTCGGGTGCAGGGAAAATGGTCCTCCTCAAAGCGGTCCTCTCAGCTATGCGGCATAGCCTATGCCCTCCTATACGATGACGTGCTTCAAGCTTCCCAAATCTCTGTGTAAGCAAATCCAATCGGTTCTCACTCGATTCTGGTGGGACCTCAAACCGGGCATCCGTAAGATGTGTTGGGTTTCTTGGGATAACCTTTCTCTACCCAAGAACGCAGGAGGACTAGGCTTCAGGAAAATTGAAGTCTTCAACGATGCATTACTCGCTAAAACATCTTGGTGCCTCCTGTCCAATCCAAACTCTCTCCTTGGACAAGTCCTGCTGAACAAATACTGCAAGTATGAAAGTCTCCTTGAATGCTCTGCTCCGGGGAACTCCTCCCATGGATGGCGGGGAATCTTAGCAGGGAGACAGATAATCAAGCGAGGGATAGGATGGATCATCGGAGACGGTCGTCAAATTAGTGTTTGGCAAGATAACTGGCTCTCCACGTCCAGTCAACTCTGCCCAATCGGTCCACCACCTGAGAACCTGCAGGGAATGACTGTCTCGGACCTGATCTCTCCAGAAACTGGACAATGGAACTCACTGGCTGTTCGATCCATCCTCCCTCAATACGAAGACCACATAAGAATTCTGGTCCCAAGTACACTTGGTATGAGAGATGTAAGAGTGTGGTTGCCTGAGATATCAGGAGAATACACCACCAAGTCCGGTTATGCTCTATCAAAACTCAATGTCTCTCGTGTTACAATGGATGATTTCAACTGGAAACAGTGTATTTGGAATGTCAAGTGTCCCCGACATTTTCTGTGGAAAGTTAAGCGTGGGGCCTTATTTGTGAGTGATCTTCTCAAAAGAAGAGGGATTGAAACTGATGGTAAATGCAAGAGATGTGGCGGTGACGAAACTATACTCCATGTCTTCCTCACCTGCCCTTTCGCGATGAGGGTCTGGGAGCTCTCCCCCGCTCTGTTCAAGCCAAACCCCTCTGTGGTAACTTCTGTAACAGAGCTCTTCAAGAGCTGCCAAAGAATGGTAAATCAACCTCCCTCTGGAATCTCTCAACCGCTGTTTCCTTGGATCCTTTGGAACTTATGGACTAGTAGAAACCAGCTGGTGTTTGAAGAGAAGTTATTTACGGAGAATGAAGTGATCATTAAAGCTATCAAAGATAGAAGAAAATGGCAGCTGGCTCAGCCTCTCAAGCCTATGATAATAACGCAAACACCTCCCCCGCATCAAAATGATCGGTTACCGATGACTACGGCGATGCACGTCTTCTCAGATGGAGCGTGGGATAAGACAACAAGCAGGGGAGGAATGGGATGGATCGTAAAGAACCCGTCAGGTGCGACGCTACTCCAAGGCTCTTCCCACCGCCGCTTTGTTGTCTCAGCTATGGTCGCCGAAGCTCTGGCCATGAAAGAAGCTATTGGCTCTGCTATTGATTAAGGTTTCAAAGACTAACTCTGTTTTACAGATTGTAAAAGTCTCCAGATCACATCACAGGAAACTCCTCTGTAACTACCATTCAAGGCATCCTCCACGATATTAGCGTGATGAGTCGATCCTTGAATTCTATCTCCTTCTTCTTTATCCCTGGTGTAAAGAATGAAGCTGCTGATAGCTTAGCAAAAGCAGCGCTTGCTGTGTCTCTTAATTTCCCTTAGTTGTAAAACTCTTTCTTTTGAAGCAAGTAATGAAAAGTTTGACCATAAAAAATAAACCTTACTCATCTTTGATATTTCAGGAATTCAAAATTAAACATCTTTGGTTAGATAAAAATCATAGTATCAAAGATTTGGTGATCAGTCAAGTCTCTGCCTTTAGAAAATCAGTAGATAAAGATTAAAAAAACATAAATTCCTAGTCTAAAAGTTTATAGGTCAATACATCAAAAAAGCCCATAATGTGAATCTCTTAACCCAACTAAAGACTACTCATTCATGATCAATGACCAATGAACAACAACAAAATCAATGAGAGAAAAAATAATAAGATTGTACTGAAAATGAGAGAGATCAGAAAAACTTCTCCAATATAGTAGGAAAAAGCATCCTTCCAAAAGTCTACAAATGATTCGAGTGTTGCAAATCTCTCTCAGTATGCTCTCTGGCCGTCAAGAACAGTAACTAGTTAAAAGATACAAAGTAAACTTGGGTTTTTAGGTCTCCAAAACGTGTCTCTTTGCAAATATGGAAAGTTGCTCCATTGTGTCACCGATTGATCGATCTCTTAGATATGGATCTGTCGATCCTTGACATGGATCGATCGATCCCTTACTAAAAGGGTCGGTCGATCGCTTGCCAAACTGATGGCAATTGAATTACGACCGATCTTTGACACCGATCGATGGATGTGTTCATGTTTCTAGCTCTGTTCGTTCTTGTGCTTCCTTTTTTCCAAATTCATTTCCAACTGCGTTTTTTCAGTAAGCTAATCTGTAGCCTGTGTGATATGTATAGAAGAACAACAAAAAGCTCCGAAAAAAAAATCAAAATACCTTAAAAATCAAATCATTTTTTGCCAAATATCAAATTTAATACTGATAAAAACACAAAACACATCAATTATGTAAAGAGGGAGTTTGATTCTTCAAAAAGAGAGCTTGTTTGTCTACGTGGAGCTAACAATCAACTGACGCAAGATTGCTGAATTTGAAAGTGCGTGGCTTGACTGTGTTATCGCTGCCAGAGACACTAAGATCAACTTTTTGAAGAGTCAAGTTGGCAGCTCACAGACCATATTGCGTAAATGAAAGTTAACGAGGAAGAACTGGCTTTTATAATCCACTTTCAAAACAATACATTTCTTCGCTTATTGTTCTGAAAAAGAAAAAAAAAATATGTGTGAGAGAAGCAACGGTAATCGTTGTTAATAGGTTCATAACTTGAAGAAACTTCTTCGTAGAAGTTTATAGAGGATATATTATGATGACGGTTCTTGAGCTGCCCTAAGACCAATATCATGCAATACCTTTTCATTTTCTTCTGAATAAATTAAGGGAAATTTGAAAGTAAAGGATTTTTAACCACAAATATGTATGAAAAACGTTACAGTGGCCGGGCATGACGACCTAAACTAGTAGTATTTCAGGGTAAGAAGAGGTTACATGAATGAAGTCATTGGCATTTTAAACCACATCCTATTAGTCTGAGTCCTGTACTAACGAGACTAAACTCTATCTCAACTTGTTCGCAATTCGGTTCACCACTCTCTTGATTTTGACGGAAAGGACAGTCAAAAATAATCAGATGATCATACTCTTGAGGTAAGGAGAAATCTATTGACTCTGTTGACCCAGAGTAGTTCCCGTGGCTGTCTTTCAACCGGCAATGTACCTCAATGTCTATAAAGCAAAGATTATGGGTAGCCGTTTCTGTTCCTTCAGAAACCGCACCGACATCAGAAACCACGACACAAGCCTTGAAGTCGAAGACTGGTTGTTGAGAAAGAGAAGAATGATGTAGAGGGATGTTAAAGATGCTCCCAGCTGTAGATCGGTGCGTAAAGTAAGGGGGCACTTCAACACCTGGTAGGATAAGATACTTGGAAACCGATTGTTGAATGAAGTTTTCTTGATTCAAATTTATGCAGTTGGTGAAACTTATCAATGACAACTTATTACTGGTGTCTTCTGCTTCCTCCAGCAAGCTAACTCCAGCCAACTGCTCGCAGTCCGAGAAGAAAATCTCGTCAAGACTTTCAAGTTTGAAGATGCTTGGTGAGATGCATCTTAGCTGTCTGCATTCCCACATTTCCAGGGCTTCAAGGCTTGAGAAGTTATTTATCCAAGGAGGGACTTCTTCAATGGCTGTTTGGTTAAGATAAAGATTGGAGATATTGCTTGAGATATCTGGAAAACTTTTCAGCCGTGGACATCCACTGAGATTGAGGCGATAGAGAGATTTTAGGTTGATGCCAGTTGGAAGAGTCGCTAGATTTTTGCATTTCCACATTTCCAAGGATTCAAGTTTGGAGAAGTTTTCGATCCATGGAGGAACTTCTTCTATCGCTGTTTCGTTTAGAAGGAGGGTTGAGATGTTATCTGAGATATCAGGGAAACTCTTCAACTGCGAGCATCCATTGAGGTTGAGGCGTAAGAGAGATTTCAGGTTGATGCCAGTAGGAAGAGTCTCTAGGCTTGAGCATCCTATCATTTCCAAGGTGGTTAGTTTATTAAGGTTCTGGATTGATGAACAAGTTAGCTCCACCAAACTAGAGCAATCATTGAGATTTAGTGTCTCTAGACTTGTTGCCAGTGAAAGATCTGGGATTTCTTTCAGGTTTTTTGATCCAGACAACACTATCTTTGTGAGGCTTGTAAGAGGCTGAACAAACAAAACAAAAGAGAGAAGAATTAAGACAAAATGAAGGATCGTATTAGACTAGTCTTACCAAATATTTTCTTCCTTTCACAAAGAATTTTTTTTTCATTTTTTTTGCACAAATTAAGAAAACACATTATATGTGATTAACGGTGTTCAATAAAGTTAAACTAATAAAAATTTATTAAACTCAATTAATTTTATCAAACTTACCATTTATAATTATTAAATAAGAGAAAAAATTAGAGAAATTATTGGGTTCACCCCTAGAGTGAACCTTTAGGTTCACCCAACCAATAGGATTTCGTTATTTCATATTTAGTATCTTTTAAAAAAGGAAACAAAATATTGTCAAATTATATTAATATTTTTAAACTAAAAATAAAACTAATAAAAATTAATATTAATTACAAACAAAAATACGTTTTAAAAAAATATATTTTTAATACCGTCAGCCAAATACTAAACCCTAAACACTAAATCTTAAACCCTAAACCCATGGATAAACTCTAAATCCCTGGGTAAACTCTAAATCATAAATACTAAACCCTAAACCTTTGGGTTTATGATTTATCCAAAGGTTTAAGGTTTAGTATTTATGATTTATCCAAGGATTTAGAGTTTACCCAGGGGTTTAAGGTTTAAGATTTAGGGTTTAGAGTTTATGGTTTACCCAAGGGTTTAAGATTTATTATTTATGATTTACCCAAGGGTTTATAATTTACCCAAGGATTTATGATTTATCCAAGGGTTTAGGGTTTAATATTTAGGGTTTAAGGTTTAGTGTTTTGCTGATTTTGTTAAAAATATTTTTAAAAAAATCTAAAGATTTAAGATTTATCCAAAGATTTACCATGGATTTAAGGTTTATGATATAGGGCTTAGTGTTTTGCTGACGGTATTTTAAATATAAAATCTTTTTTTGCGACTAATATTATTTTCTATTTATTTTATTTTAAAAATATAATAAAACTTGACAATATTTTGTTTCCTTTTTTAAAAGATCTTGAATATAAAATAACGAAATCTTATTGGTTGGGTGAACCTAAAGGTTCACTCTAGGGGTGAACCTAAGTATTTCTCAAAAAATTATAAACACACACAAAAGTCTATATTTATAAAACAATTTTTTTTTTAAATTATCTTTGTATAAAGGAGGTAGTAACTTATATATATGTCCATTGAGTTTATAATGTTTTTATATAAGCGTTAGTTATACCTGAACTCCCTCCCACAACCTCTTACTCATGCTGTGTTCCATGCGAAGTTCAACAAGATTCTCAAGACGCAATTTAGTAGGGAAAATTTCAAAAGCTGTCTTGTTTGCAATGATGGATTCGATTTTACTAGAAATATCAGGGAAAACCTTCAACTGTGAGCAACCAGTGAGAACGAGGCGGATGAGAGATTTCAGGTTGGCTCCATTTGGAAGTGTCTCCAGATTTGTGCATCCAGCCATATTCAAATCCGTCAGTTTATTGAGATTTTGAATAGAAGAAGGCAGCTCCACCAAGCTTGAACAACCATGAAGATTCAATGTCTCAAGATTGGTCGCTGTTGAAAGATCTGGAATCTTTTTTAGGCTTTTAGATCCTGACAAATCCATATCCTTCAGGTATGTAAGCTCCTGCATGGAAACAGACAAAGAAATAAACTGGACCGTACAAGTAATAATATCATACTTATTTTCCATGTCAATGTATTGGAACGCTATAGTTTTAAATTTCTAATCAACCACATTCTAATAATTAATGGACACTAACCTCAACTCCTTTCCATAGCTTTTTAAGCTTGCTGTTAGGCATACTGAGTTCAACCAGATATTCAGGACAAAAATTAGAAGGCATGCTTTCCATAGGGTACCCTGGCCAACTAAGTAACTTGAGTTCATCCGGAAAATCATTGAGTGTTTTGGGTGATTGCCATCTAACTTCTTTCTTCGGTTCCAATGACCTTTTATAGAATTTTAGGAAACGGAGATTACTCATCCTTTTAAAGGCCTTCTCATGTATCTTCACCTTATCAATCTCATCTAATTCCATTGCTATACCTATAAGCTTTTCACTACCCTGAAGATATACAAGAATTATTGCTTTAAGAAAAGGAAAAAAAAGTTAAATCTCATAGGCAGAGAGTTATAGAACTTACTGTGCGATCTTTAAGAACATTGCAAACATCCTTTGAATCCATTAAGAATTCTCTTTCTCCAGGCTTGTCAGACTGTCCACGAACAACCTCTTTACCCATTTCTTGTACCAAACAGTGCATCTCCACGATGTTCGTATTATTCCACGACGGAACCACACGTATGAGGGACTTGTCAACAAGAACTTCAAGACCCATGTCAACATTCAACTCACTATCTGCAAGCATCAGCTTGATGTAACTGACTTCATCACCGTTAAAAAGACACGCGAGGTGACGAAACAATGCTTTGTATTCATTTCTTTCTAATACCTTGTAGCTGAAGCTTAGTGCTTCCTCAATTCTTCCGTCTAGACCTTTCCGAAGAGCTGGCAACATATTTACCCAATGCGTTTTGTCCCTTCCCCGCAACGCCGAACCTATAATGTTAAGTCCCAAAGGAAGACCACCTAGACGCATTGCAACTTCGGCCGCAACCTCCACGAACCCATCAGGCGGAGAATCTTGTCTGAAAGCAGATCGACATAACATCTGAAGAGCTATTTTTTTAGTTGGGATTTTGACCTCGTAAACACATGTAATCCCATGACCCCTTAGAATCTGCATATCTTTTGTAATTGCAATGATTCTACTCCCGGGACCAAACCATTCAGCTCCACCCGCCAATGCATCTTAACACCACTTGATCATCCAAATCATCGATAAATATAAGAACTTTTCGGCGCTTTAGCTTTTCTCTCACGGCATTTAAGCGATCTACTTTTATCCCTTCTTTATCTAATATCTTGGAAAGGAAGTTTTCTTGCAAGTGCAACTTCATGTTGATGTCATCTGAGTTACCTTTGCGATAAAATTCCTTACTCTTGGATATGAAACGCATGTCTATGAAGACTTTACCGTGGAAGTGACGTGAGAGTCGAGATTCTAGTGCCCTTGCAATAATACTCTTTCCAATTCCGGATGGACCCCATATCCCAATCATCTTCACTTCCTTGGATTCCAAGCACAAGAGTGAACTCATCTTTTTCATATGCTCTTCAATCCCAACAAAGTCCTCGAAATCCTTAGACGGAGTTAAATTCAATTTACCCAAAACATCATTTGCTATTACTTCAATCATTTTTGCTTCGTTTTCCCTAACAATATTAAAAATATATCAATACAAAAACAAGAAATGAACAATAAAAATGTCTTTAAGTATGAACCAAGATAAAGTCATACCAGTTTTGAGAATGATATCCGACAAGATTTGCCACATCGGTCAAAGCTTTTCGCCATAGTTTTATCTCGTCCTCTGTTCTTCTCAGGCAAGTCTTCTTGAAGACCTCTCCAAAGTCTTTAGTCTGATGTCTGACATGACAAGGATCCAAATCATAGAAAACAGGTATAACTATTTGACTTAACTCCTTTTGGCATTTCACTATCTCCAGCAACTCGTTAAGGCACCAGCTAGAAGAAGCGTAGTTTTGGGAGAAGATGACGATGGCAATCCTTGAATCTTTAATAGCTTGCTTAAGGACGGGATCAAGTGATTCACTTGTCTGGATCTTCATGTCTTTGAAAGCACTGATGAGTTTTCGATCCAACTCCTTGAGAAAATGGCTGAAGAATGACTTACGGACATCTTCTCCTCTGAAGCTTGGGAAGACGTCGTATACCCAATCGCAAGATGATGAAGAAGAAGACATGAAGAGAACCAAAAGAAAATATCCTGAGAAAGATAGCAACGATCTAATCTAAATGATAATGCAGATTTTTTTGGTGAAACTGATCACTCCTTGTATGTTTTGTCTGAAAGTTCGTTAGTCAACAAGATTGAAAAGTTGATATAAAATTTCTTTTTTTTCTTCTGAAAGTGAGTATACTTCATACGATGAATCTAATTAAGATGTCAGGAAACAAAGACAACCCGGAGAGATGCAGGGAAAGCGACAACGCGTCTGTGTTTTTCTTTCTCATTAATCAATTAAGTTTTCTTAAATCCTTTATTATAACTTAAACATAGTTAATAACTATTTAACAGAGTTATTAATTTGCAAGATAATGGAGTACAGGTCTACAACAGTAGGCTATGGCATCCCATGTACATTGTTCATAAAACTGTCTGTAATATTAACCTTTCGACAATGTTATGAGACCATCAAACAAGTTTTAAATATAACTTTTCCGCTGACAAAAAAAAATAAAATAAAAAATTCAGTAATAACTTCATGTTGAAATAGATAAATTTAAAATTAGCATACATATGTAAAATCTTGATTATTAAATAGAAAAATATATATTTAAATGTATTGCCTAACTAATAAAATTGTTAAATAGAAAAACAGAGGACGAGATACACCTACGGCGGAAAGCTTAATGAATAGAAATGTATTGCCTGATAAATAAAATTAAGAGAAACTATTATATATTTGAAGTTTTCTTAAAATTTATCAGACCTATGGCGGAAAGCTTAATGAATAGAAATGTATTGCCTGATTAATAAAATTAAGAGAAACTATTATATATTTGAAGTTTTCTTAAAATTTATCAGACATCTAGTGTAAACAATTTTTGAAATAAAGTTCAGGCGTTTAAAAGATATGTACTTTTCTAAAAAATAAATATTTTTTATTTACATATATTAAAACATATGAAAATCTGATAATGACTCATTTCAATAAAAGCACCAAAAAGATATGTTATTTCATTTGGCAACTGTTAACTGGTCATTTGGCAGTTACGAGAAACCTAACTAGACGTAATATAAGATGTGATAATTATTGTCTAAGATGTGAAGAGCCAGAAGAATCAGTAACCCATGCCATTTTCGAATGTCCACCGGTTCTACAAGTTTGATCATTATCAACAACCCCATAGTGCCCGGAATATTTCCTGTGTCAAGCGTATACACAAATATAGATTATCTATGCTGAAGGAAGAATGACATTATAGAGGCACAACAAGATAGGGACCCTTATCCCTAGATTATCTAGTATATATGGAAGGTTAGGAATGATAAACTTTTCAGGAGAATATATAGAGATCCCATGGAGCTAGCTCGATATGTAGAAAGTGAATGCCAAGCATGGTTTGAAACAAACGCCAGGGTTCCAATTGCGGTACAAGATGGAAATCGAGAAAAACCCCAAATCATAAGTTTAGGTAATATTTGCTTATTAGATGGATCCTGGACATCTTCTACACATTTAACTGGATGTGGATGGGTCTGGAAGGATATCACTGGGAACATTCAACTAATGGGGACTCGTAAAATGTGTCGCCTCGAATCAGCTTTACATTCGGAAGTAGAGGCACTGCGATCGGAGATGGAGAATATGCTTCAACACTCAACGTGCCAGAAATTTGGACAAACTGCAAGGAATTGATAGCCATGATACAGGAGCCTAATGCTTGGCCGAGCTTTGTAACGGGATTGGAGAGAATAGAGATGCTACCTATATGCTTCCCGGACTTCGAGATCATTCATGTACCACGAGCTTGTAATCAGACTGCAGATTTTTTTAGGTAAGACAGTTAGATCTTTCTATAGAGAGTTAATTTTTATTGGTTATTCTATTCCGGTTTCGTTACCCAAACCACTTTAAGTTTGAGTAATAGAATGACCTTTTGACAAAAAAAAAGACTCATTTCAATAATTTTAAATCAGTAGTAATTTAGTAAATACAGTTACCTTTTAAGAAACTATAATTTATTATTATTAACTTATATAAAATATACTGAAAATGTAATTTGTATATATATATATATATATTTATAAACAAATGACTTTGCAAAACATTTATTTTTCGAAAAAATATTAAACTTTTTGGCTTCTGACAATTGGAAATGGTCATTATAATGCGTTAGTAACTTTTGACGAATTACTACAATTGCTAGAAAGAAAAATCATTGAGCAATCATAGGAAACTGTTGATGTCCTATATTTATATGTCGACATTTTTGTACATGTCATCGCTAAGCCCATTTCCAATAGATTAATGACAATATATAGGAAATGCTGCATACATAGCCACCCACCCGCCCACCCCACCAACCAGTGTGAAATGAATAAACCGTCATGTGGAAGGAATTTATGTAGTTTATATAGTAATTAAATGATCCAAGATTTAAATAGTGGAAGGATGCTTCACCAAATTTGATATTTATCCCATACAATTGATCTATCCAAAAGTGGGGGACAGCATATCATGCATGGCCATTAGATTTGTAAAAAAAATCTCGATCCATACGCAGAGGCATAAAAGCATTACAACAAATATGTAAATTCTTAACGCGGAAAATATGTTATAGTAGATGTTTCATAAAATTCATAAATGTTGCATAATCGGCAGTCATCATATGTATCCTTTGTACGATAGCATTTTATTTTATGTTACGAAATGTGCAAATATAATAACAACTAGATGATAATCTATTCCTTGCGCGAAATAAGTTTTTTAAACTATGATGTATTTAAATATTATAAACAATACTCATTTGTTATCAATAAGTTTATAATATTTGATTAAAGATGGGCATTCAGGTATGATTTGATTCGGTTTGATTATGTTCAGTTCAGATCTTTGCAGATTTGGTTTGGATCTTTGCTGGTTCGGTTTGAGTTCTGATAACCCATTTATTTTTAAAAAATTAAAGTTCGTATATATTTTTAATTTCATAAAATCTAAAAATAAAAATAATATATAACATATAAATATTAATAATGTATGCAAAAATACTTAAACTTAACATAAATTTGGTTTAACTTAAATATTTGGATAGAAAATCAATGGAAATTTTAAATATTTTTGGTATTTTGAGTATCGTTTAGCTATTTTAAACATTTTATTTATATATATATTTACAAGTATTTTGGAAAACTTAAAAACATCATATATATTTGTATATTATTTTAGATATTAAATTTAAAAATAATTAATGTATTTAAGCATACAAATCTGGTTCGAATATACTTGGACACCTGAAATATTTTGGTTCGGATTTGGTTCTGGTCTCTAAATACCAAAAGTTTAAACCCGTTCTGATATCTAACCTATTTTAGTTAAAGTTCAGTACTACTTTTCAGATTGGATTTAGTTCAGTTTTTCGGTTTCGGATTTTTCCCAACTCTATATTTTTATCGTAACAAAATTTTAAATGAAAGTGATGATGATTCATATTTATTTTGGGTATGCAACAATTTTTAAACCAAAACCACATTCTAATATGTAAGTAATCCATTTAGTTAATCATTAAAAATTATTCTAGGTCCATTTAAGAAAAATGATGGACTGGACTAGAAAAATGTTACTGTTTCAGATTGTCAAATTCCAAATTATTTGTTGTCAGTGTTGTGACAAGAGAAAATGGTTAGGGTTAGGAAAGCATTTTTTTGTGCAATCCATGTTCTCGTTAGATGATTTCAATAGCTTATAAATAAATCTTTGATGTACCAATCTCTTGTAAGATTTTTGAAAAATATTAATTAATAATATCTTACATTTCTTAAAGTAATTAATTATTTTAATTAATATATATGGGATTAGAATAATTACATAAATCAAAACAATAACTCTTATTTATTTACAATATTTTAATGGTAAGCAAATCAAAATAATTATTTTATATGGTATAAAATTAATTTTGAATGATATTGAGATAGATATATAATATATTTCAATATAAATATTTATTATCATATGGTTTTATTAACATTCGTATATTTTCTGTAGTAAAAAAATTTAAAACATTAATCCCAAAATTTTTGATGTGATAGTTTTTCAATGCAAATTATTAACATATTTATTTATTTTAATATTGTACCTATTTTAATTTAAATGATATTAATATATGAATATATATTAAATGAGAATTCATATTCATATGATTTATGATCATTTGTATCTTTTTATAACAAAAAAGAATTCATTCACTAATCACAAATTTTCGAAGTGGGATTTTTAACAATTTAGTAATTTATAATCATTTTAAAAAATCCAAAATATAACATATAAGAATTTTTTTTATTATATAGTTGATGTGATTTTTTTAATTTATTTTAATAGTATAAAATTAAACAAAAATAAGAGAGGATACAAAATTGTTATCAAATATTTATTATTCATAATCATTAATTGTCATATATATATTAGTCATATTAGGTAATTCCATAACTTTTATTTAAGGAAAGAATTGAGAACATTCTTGTATACATTAATAATCAATTTAATAGTTAGTTTTATAAATAGTATAACATATATTAGGATGTACCAACTATTTTGCTAATGATTCTGAGAATCATCCTGGTGATAATACCTGGTTATAAAAATGTGTTGCAATGCTCTAAGATTAATATATAGTAGATCTTGACCCGTTCGACCAAGCGGGTTCTTATTTTTACCTTTTGATAAACAAATATTTTTTATCTAAATCATAATATGGATTTGTAAAATTATCTATCTTAAATAATTGTTTAATATGATATTCTCAAACATAATTATTTTATAGTTTATTTTGTATTGTATTTCTAAATTTTGTACGTAAGCAAAAAGGTAAACCAAAATCAGAACATGTTTGGATTACTTAAACAAGTATGTCAAATATAAAAGAGAAATTAACAACTTGAGTCACTTTTTGACTTTTAATGACAACATAAGTCACTTTTGTATACTCAGACACTTTCTGAGTGGCTAAATACCACACTGCCCTCCTTTGATAATCCTCTTTCTCTTTCATGTTCTCTCTTCATTTTCTCAGTTACTTTTTTTTCTTTTCTCCTTTTTCTCTTTGTACGCCTTTTTCTCAATCTCTCTCAATTGTCTGTAGAAAATATTTCAAATTCACATATGATTCAATAATAAAACATTGTTATCAGAAGCGGTGAATTTCAGTGACGAAGCAAGATCTAAATTTTGAGTTATACAAGTCCCTGTCGTTTGGAGGGGATGTTTGAAAATGGCCATGGCATTTTGGTTATAATCAGTTAAGATTCGAAATTTATGGGAAAAGTTGTGTGTTTGTTTGTGTTTTGATTATAATCGGTTAATCTAATAAACATTTGTAAGTTCTAGATGTAAAACCATCAAAAAAATAAAAATTTCATGAAGAAAATCAATTGCGGCTCAGAGATGAGTTGCAGAAATCGTAGGAAGCCCTAATTTGAAGAAGACGAGTTTATTACAACATTGCCATTCTCTTTTAAAAATATTAAAATTAAGCATAAATGAAATGTACATGTGTACAAACCCGTTTAGTGTACATGTGTACATTATCTCTATACATGTGCATATTACATGTATAATGTACATGTGTATATATACATATATATATATATATATATATATATATATATGTTACTTAAATTTTCTGAAAACCAAACATCAAAATTGCAAGAAATTTTCTATAGAATGCATGGATGCAATATAAACATTATCATTGGTTTCTGAAGTGTACATGTATAAAAAACCGTTGAATGTACATCTTATATGTATAGTGTACATGTGTACACACATATATATGTACACATGTTCCCTTAGTTCGTATAAAGAAAGATTAGTATGGTTTCAGTTGTATCATCTTGCCAATTTGGATTACTTTCAAGTGTCATTAAAAACAGATGTAGGGAATTGGTTTTGGTGAAATCAAAATTTTGAGAATATGAGTAGTCATTGCAGGTAGAAGAGAATGCCTTATATGTACACATATTCACATTATCCACATGTACATCGAGAAAACTATGTATATGCTATGCCTCGTATCCACATGTACATGCCACAAATGACCAGTGAAAAATAATTGAAACTTTGTAACAAGTTAATAACATTTCAAAGAAAGATTTAAACTTTTTGTAAGTTAATACTTTTGACATCTGCTGTGACAGCTTGGTCTTGGGAAGTAGATGCAAGTCCCTTTCCTTTGTCTTCCTTGGTCACTCTTCCACGGGCTCTCCCCATCGTGCCCTACAAAACAAAGACTTGGAAAGTGTGTGAGTCTCATTAGGTTTTTTTCATCACACATAAACCAATTTATCAAGCATAGATCAGTAAACACCAATCGCCTAGCAAGAGTCATCAATCAAGCTAATGGAAGCATAAAAAACGATTTTCCCCAAAAAATTCGAAAATCTCAATTCTCAAGAACCCTAACTTTTGAAATTTCAATTCAAGACAATTAAACTCGTTTTTCATCAACCCAACTCATCAATCAAGCTAATGGAATCATAAATAACGATTTTAGAACAAGAAATCGAGCAAATCCCACTTTTAAAAATTTGAACTTTTTCAACCAAGAAAAATCAACTCGAAATCTCAGTACCTTAGTTTGCTTTGAGGAAAACTGAAATTATAAGGAGAAAGAGATAGATTTCGAGTTCTCAGCAACAATAATCACAAAATTTCGTTGAGAATTGAGGAAGTTATGCTCTTGAGCTCTTGAGAGAGTTTGAGAACTGAAGAAATAGGGAAGGGGAGAGAGAGAGAGAGAGAGAGCGACGAAGAACTCAGTGGTGGGAGGAAGAAGAAAAAAGGATAGAATAGAGATTTCATGTTTTTTTTTTTTGGTAACAAAGGAAGGTTTGGACAAAGTGTCCTGGTTGCAACAAGTGACTCTTTATGATATTATAAAGATGAAAAGTGACTTGGAGTGTAATTGTTTCAATATAAAATCACTAAAACAGGACGAGTTATCTAGTGCATCAAGGTACTTATAACCAAAAATTGATAATTGTTTACAATATATGCATATGGACTAAAAGATGGTGTATTTTTGTAATATACACTAGATTTTGACCCGCGCTTCGAAAGCGCGGGTATTATTTTTCACTTTTATGAAATATATTATTTATTTGTAATTATTGAATTTATTTATTTTAATAAAATTTTCTTTATAATAAATTCGACACATAGATTGTCTCTGGTAAACTATGTATTTTTCTAGTTTTATTTTATTCGCTCTTCAATCAACATATTTATTTGGCTTATTGTTAAAATAAATGATTATAGATTTTGATCTCTGCACCTCCTCGAATGTATATTTTTAAAAATATGATGATATTTGTTTTTCATGTAATTATTAGGGTTTGGCAAAATGATTCCGAGGAACAGAACTGATACCAATCCGTAAATATAGTACCAAACCTGAACATAAATTGATTAAATATTCGAATTATTCAAAATTTTGTTAGTTAGAGAACTGAATCGGATCCGAACCGAAGTATTCGTGTACCTGAAATTATCTAAAAATAGATTTATATACTTATATATTAATTATTTTATATTTAACGTATATAAAACATCAAGAATGATACTTTTAAATTGGTTTAAAATACTTGAAAATGTATATAGATAGTCAAAAACAAATATCTGAAATAGTTAAAGTATACTCAAATCACCAAAAATATTTAAAATAATTATTGATTTCGTATCCAAAATTTTAAATCAAACCAATTGATATGTTAAGCTTAGGTATTCTGACATATGTTATTTAAATTTATAGGTAATATATTACTTTATTTATAGATTTTGAGAAATTTAAAATATATAGTGATTTAAAACTTTAAAAATAATTTAAATAGGTTATCCAAACTCAAACCCGCAAAGATCCGAATCAAACTCAAACAAAAATTTAGAAACATCCTAATAGGACTGAAATCTTTGACCTCGAAAACCCGAAACACAAACCGATCAGAACCAAACCCGTATGGATGTCTGAAAACCCATCCTTAGTCATTATTATATATCATAATTGCATCATACAATTAATCGTATTTTATATATACCATCATATAAGTAATCATATAATTAATAGTATTTAATACGTATCATCATATAAATAATTACATATATTATATTTTAAAAACTTAATATGAAATATAAAAACCATAATTTGAGTTGGTATTTCAAATTGTGTATTGTATTTTTCTTATCCCCTAAATATTAATTGAGAAAAATTTGAAAAATTGTAACCTCAATTTTGTAATAATTAAAAAAGATCCAAATGCTTAGGTGTCATTCAATTAGATAGTCAATTACATTCAATTGAAAAATAAGTAGGTCCACATTCGATTTTTATATATTGCTAGATACATTCATTGGTCAAACTATATGATATGATGACATGATATGATATTTATAATATAAGCATTTATGATTTCTGCTAGATATAATTAATATTTTATTTTATTTCCTTAAATAAAACCTACGGAATTACCATAATGACTAATATATATATATGACAATTTATGTTTCTAATAATAAAGATTTGATAACAATTTATATCTCCTCCATCATTTTTTGTTTCATTTTATATTATTAAAATAAATTAAATAATCGAATTAGCTATAAAATTAAAATTTAGATTTTTTCGTATATGTTATATTTTGAATTTTAAAAATGACAATAAATGACTAAAACTATTAAAATTATTATGTTAAAAATTAATGACCAATGGTTTAACACTTTTATTATAAAAAGATACACATGATTTTAAACCCACATTCGATTTTTATATGTAGCTGGATACATTCGATTTTTATATGTCGCTAGATACATTCTTTGGTCAAACTATATGATATCCCCTATATATTAATTGAGAAGCATTGTAACTTTAAATGTAGCCACGTGTCATCACTGAGAATCATTACAAAAAAGGTTGGTCCATCTAAATATATATTATACTTTTCATTAAATTAATTATTAATACATAAATATATTCTTCATTCTTTCCTTAAATAAAAGCTACGGATTTACCTTATATGATTAACATATATATGATCATTAATGATGTTGAATAATAATGATTTGTATTAATTTTTGTATCCTTCATCATTTTAGTTTAATTTATATTGTTAAAACCTTTAAACAATCACATTAACCAGAACCGAACCGAAAAATCAGAAAATCAAACCTGAACCAAAAACTGTATGGGTACCCAATTTTTATAATATAGTTTATATACTTATAGAGATAATTATAAAATTTTAAATATTAATATTACTTTTAAATTGAAATACCAAAAACCGAATTACAAAAAATAATTGTATCTGAAATGTTTAAAATTATCTTAATTATTTCAAGTTTTATCCAAAATCTAAAAAATGATAATTAAGCAAAAAACCATTTTTTTTTGTTTTTTACCCGAATTAACAAAAACTGTAACCAAATCGAAACAATATGTGATCAGAAATTATTTCGGATATTAGCTGATTCTCAACTTTGTTACTTAAACTGAACGTAAATTAAATAATCGCACCAAATTTTCTAAATATTCGAATGGATCCTAAACCTCAACAAAAGAACCGAAATAACAGAATTGAAACCAAGAACCAAATGCATTATACCAAACAATTATTGATTTAATTTTGATCATAAAAAATATTAGATAAATAATTCAATTATGAAATAAATTTAAGTTTTTATAAAAACAAATCACTCCGCGCAAGGCGCGGATTATTACCTAGTATATATATATATTGACAACATTCTTTTATAATAGACTTAATAACTTAAGCCCATTATTTTTTCTGTTTAATACTACTATCTTTGTTTCCAAACAAAATTATTTTTTTTTAAAAAGACTACAATCCATGTTTCCAAACACACCAAATTTTTTTAATACTCTTATCCAAGTAACCAAACAAAATGATTTTGTACTTGAGTTTTAATAAGATAGATGTTTTTGTTATTTAGTGTTAACATTGAAAACTATTTTTCTCCAAAAAAAAGAAAATCAAAACTATTCAGAACATAAAGCTTTGTAAGATTTCTAAATTATATGGTATAGTTCCTACATCAGCCCATATAAATATAGATTGATCATCACATTATAAATGGGCTTGGGCAAACTGAAGTAAAGAAAGATTTACTGAGATTTTATTTGATTTATTTCATAATTAAGATTGAGTGGCACAAGATTCCAAGTATTGAGAAAAATTCAGGGTTAAGTACAAAATGTACTTCCCCTTTAATAGATTAGATGAGTTATTTGGATAATGTTATTAATTTAACTATAACACATGTTTTGTTATAAATCGATTAAGATTCATAATTTGTGCTATAATAAGTCCTAAAATAGCAATCATATTATTGCTATTATTTTTTATTTATAGCGCATTGTAAAATCCTGGATGAAAACTATATTTAAAATAAAATAATTAAAAATTAAACCAAAAATAGTTATAACTAAATATAAGATAAATTTTATTCATAAACTAAAATAGATTTACAATAATTTAGGTTTACAATACTAAACCATAATCAAGAAAATGTAATTAAAAAAACTAAACTTAATCCTTGTTGGCGTCAATGCTTCCTCTCTGCCGTCAAGCTCAGCATGCCTCCTCCTTTAAGCTCAGCCCGCCTCTACCGCCATCAATCTTTGCCACACCGATCTTCTTCTTAGGAGGCTGGCAACAGGAACTAGTGGAAGTTTTCACGGCCACAAACTCTACAACACACAATGAAATGTCCAAAAAAATAATCATCACAAGTTCACAACTTCAAACGAATCACCATTACACTGTATGAAGGAAATAAATCTCACCTGTAAATTCCAGTCATCACAGAGGACTGTTGTTTCTGAGTCTGAAACAAAGACAAAAAGAGCAATGATTAGAATCAAACACCAAGAAGGAAGAAGATTGAAGCATGTGTCACAAGCTAGGCAACCAAAAAAATAATCATCACACCAAATGTTGTTTCTCCAGCTGTTTTCTCCTCTGCCTCAGCAACCTAAACTCATAAATATCAAACCAAAACCTTCTCTTGTTATCACTATTCTGGAATATACAAACAATAAGATGATTAAAATACACACAATACTAGACTAACCTTAATGAAGACTTGAGATCTTTGATGTCGAAGGCCAACAATATAATCTTCCTTGAGAATGAGATGCTTCAAATCATTGAACTCCACCTCAGTTCCTGCGTATTGGAGTAAATAATATGTTCCCCAGTCTTCACATAAAAGAAGGCAAAAGAAACACATTTTTCGGACAAAATTTTAATAGCAGACAACGAAGAAAACAAAGAGACAGTGATATCGATTTTGTTCTTCCTTCACCCACATCAATGACTTCACCTCCTTGAGGTTTTGATTGAGCCGTCGATGGAAGTAAGATACCTCCCATAGTCATTGACTTCACCTCCTTGAGGTTTTGATTGAGCCGTGGATGGTAGTAAGATACCTCCCATAGTCTTTTTCCTCCGCTTCCTTAATCTTCACAAAAACTCAAAGTGTACTGTAAATAACCATACACAAGAAAACATCAAAAAAAGATTCTTAAGCAAGCAAGAGAGAAGGTAGAAGTGCCTAAAACAAATGAAACTCTATGAAACAGATATAAAGAGAGAAACAAATAGGCAGAAATGGAGATTCCTCCACATTTTTGAGAGTCTCGGGCTCTTCGTTTCACCATCTGTCATCCCATCCAAATGATCCATTTGTATGATTCATCCAGATGATCCATTCAGATTTTATAGATTGTTTGTTTGTCCATCCAAATGGCTCATTTAGATGAATCATCTGAATGAAACTTGTGTTTGTTTCTCTATTTTCACTAGGTGATTTTCCCGTGCTCATGCACGGATATAAATATTTATAAAATAAATATACTATAATAATTGATTACTATATACTTTAATTTTAAATGAATTTATAATTTTTATACATAATTTATATTAATAATATTACATTACTTTAATTAGACATATGATTTTAGATATTTTATATCTAGTCAATTTTTTACAGTCGATCTAGTTAACATTTAGGTATATTGAATTGCATTTATTTCTCTGAATTCAATATAATATTTTTATTTTAAATATATTAAAATTTTGAATAATTTTCTTATTTGCATTTATGTTGGTTGATGTCTTCTTTAATTTTAATATAATCTATTATTTTAGATATAAGGTCGATTAGTCGAACCATTCATATTGTGAGTATATTGAATTACATATATCCTTTCAAATTCAAATTGAAATATAATTATTCTTATTTTTATGGTATACATGGTCGGGCTAATAAAATTAAGTATCCATGCTCCGCTTAGCAAAAATCCAATTGATAATTAATATGATATTATATATATATATATATATATATATAATTAAGTTAAGTCAATTAATTTTATTTATCGTTTAAATGTGCATGTATGATCATAATATTTATAAAATTATATGTTCATTTTAAATATATATATATATATATATATTAGAAAGTAAAACGATGATCAATAGGAAGTTTCATATATAAGTAACTGATATATTTTTGGAAGCTCAAGAACACATATCAATATTTACAATAATTAAAATATTTTCTAAATAATTTTATATCTTAGATTTATTGAAAGTTAAACTAAAATTTATTTTAAATAAGAATTTCCAATAATACTAATTATACACTATTTTTAGTCAATTAAACATATATCAGTTTATGTTACTTAATTATTTTATGTAATCATTAATCTAATAAATTAGATAAATATATCCAAATACTTCTGTTACTTTGAAAAAATATATTTTGTATTATTTAAAATTATGTTTGAAAATAAATAATATTTCTTTTTCTAATATCAAGATTATCTTTCTGAAACTTGTTTTTATGAAATCACATTATATACAAATATTTATTTTTCATCTAAGAAACAAAGATATAAAGTAAGAATTTTATTACTTCAAAAGTATATTTTATGTTATTTAAAAATATTTTTAAAATAGAATATTACTATCTTGTGAAATTTCCTTTTTAATGAAATCATATTATATATACAAATATTTTCATTTTTAAATTCGATTTTTAAAATTTATAAATGTTTTCTTTTTAATATATATGTTATATGGGGAATTTTAAAAAGGAAACTAAATAAAAAATAATAATAATATTTAAATGTAATTAATTCATTAAGGGTATCAATATAATCAACTATCGTGAGAGTGAACGTGAACGCGACACATAGGAAACTGACTTCTCAAATAATATTATAGAGATATATATATTTTGTATTGTTTAAAATTTTGTTTTAAAATAAACAATATTTCTTTTCTAATATCAAGATTATCTTTCTGAAATTTGTTTTTATAAAATCACATTATATACATATATATATTTTTCATCTAAAAAACAATAGATATAAAGTAAGTATTTATTAGTTCAAAATTATAATTTATATTATTTAAAAATATTTTTAAAATAGAATACTACTATCTTGTGAAATTTCCTTTTTCAATGAAATCATATTATACATACATATATTTTCGTTTTTAAATTTGATTTTTAAAATTTATAAATTTTCCTTTTTAATATATATGTTATATGGAAAGTTTCAAAAAGGAAACTTAAAAAAATAATAGGCATTAAATGTAATATTTTTAATTCATTAAGGGTATCAATGTAATCAACCATCGTGAGAATTAACGTGAGCGCGACACATAGGAAACTGACTTCTCAAATAATATTATAGAGATTTCCATCCAGATGAGTTCAGTAAACAAATTACTAAAATACCCTTTTTGATTAATTATATATTTGATATTAATTTTAACTATATTAACTTTAATTATTTAGTCTAATATATTTACAATATAATTATTCAAAATGAGATTTTTCGGTTTTGACGGAAAAATGTGACTTTCGGTTTTGGCAGGAAAATACGGTTTTGTGATTTTGGTGGAAAATCGTATTTTGGGGTTTTAGCAGAAATGTGTTTTGCGGTTTTGGAGAGAAAAACACGTTTTTAAGATTTTGATGGGAAAATGCATTTTTGCGGTTTTGGCGGAAAAACGTTTTAAAGATTTTGATGGGAAAATGCGTTTTTGGGGTTTTGCGGGGAAATGCGTTTTAGGGGTTTTGGCAGGAAAACACATTTTGCGGTTTTGGCGGGAAACCGTATTTTGCGGTTTGGCGGGAAACCACATTTTGTTGTTTTGGCGGGAAACCGCGTTTTGTTGTTTTGGCGACTGAAAACCACGTTTTTGCGGTTTTGGCGGGAAACCGTGTTTTGGTTGTTTTGGCGGGAAACCGCATTTTTTTTGTTTTGGCGGGAAACCATGTTTTACGGTTTTGGCAGGAAATCGCTTTTTGCAGTTTTGGCGGAAAACCACATTTTTGCGGTTTTGGCGGGAAACCTCATTTTTGTTGTTTTGACGGGAAACTGTGTTTTTGCGGTTTTGGAGGGAAACTGTGTTTTGGCAGATTTGGCAGTTTTGGCGGGATGCAGTGTTTTAGCGGTTTTTGCGGAAAATGCGTTTTTGCGGTTTTGTCGAAAATTTTGTCGTTTTGGCGAGAAAATGCTTTTTTGCTGTTTTGACGAGAAAACGAGTTTTTTGCGGTTTTGGCGAAAAAAATGTTCGTAGTATTGGTGAGAAATTTTGTTTTTGTGGTTTTGTCATTTTTCGTGAGTGATAAAATAATATTAGATTAAGTTTGTAATTTGTAAATTATAACAGGGATATAATAGACATTATGCCATTTTGAATGGAGATGGTCCATTCAAATGGTCCAATCTGGATCAGCCAGCTGATTTCCAAAATTAAGATTAAATTTTTAAAACTCATTGAGATGAATCATCTAGATGACTTGTGGAATTGGAAAATTTTCAAAAATATCACTTTGAAGTTACCATTATTCATCTTTAACACCACTAAAGACACATTTTCAAAAGTACCTTAATCATTAAAAGGTTAAATACCTTAATTATTAGAAGACTTCTTTATAAGTCTTCCGTAAGTCCTATATCGGTGTTTTCAATGTCACACGAAGTCTACTAGGTTACTTTTGTAATTGACTATATTTTACTTTTCCAAAGAAGACTTCTCTAAAAGTCTTCCGATGGAAGACATCTTTAGAAGTCTTCTTTTGCAGCCAAAGGTTTGACCAAAACCCAGAATAAAACTTGGGAAGCTGTTAAATATTTTCCTATTATTTCTCAATTGCAAAAGTAACCCACACACACATCTTGCGACACTGAGAAGACTTCGGGAAGACTTTCAGACGACTTCTTTTGAAGTTTTCTCTAAGAAGACTTCCCAAGAAGTCTTTTATAAAAGTCAAATTTCTAACCAATTTCAGTCAATTGCAAAATTAACATGTTTATTCAAGAAGACTTCTTGGGAAGTATTCTCTGGGAATTTCAATTTTTTTTGTTAACAAAGGAAAGTCAGAAGACTTCCATAGAATTCTTTTATTAAAAACACATAAAAGGTCAATTGCAAAAGTAACCTATGTAGAAGTCTTCTCGACGAAGGAAGCCTTCTTTAGAAGTCTTTTTCGTCGAACAGATCTGAAAAATGAAATGTGATTCTTGATTTTATACAGTGAACCCGTGAGATGACTTGTGTGGCTTTTCCAACCACCTAGAACTTCACCACAACAGCTACCAACTCGTTAATCATGAGAATCGTGAGCTTCAATGCCTATATGAACCTTACATAATTGGTAATCAAAATCTTCAGTTTTTGGATGAATTTTGAGAGAAAGTTTAAGATATATTGTTTGTGGGGATAAGAAGTGTGAAAGGATGAGAAAAATTGAAATTTTAGGGCATTAACACCTTCAATTTGGTTGTTCATGGTGGTTGAAGTATTGATGTTAATGGCAATATTGTAAATACTTGGTGAAGATGATGATAAGATAAAATCATCATTTTCAAAAAGAAAAAAGTAATGGCATTTTCGTGAATAACTAGAACTTCTAGGTTGAATAAGGCAAAACAAAAATTCAAAAAAAGTTTAGGTCATTTTTGTGTTTGACTCAAAGTTTTGAGTCATTTTTGAAAGAACCCCATAAAACTTTGTAAAACGAATGTCCAAGTCGTCGATGCCATAGACTTGCAGTATAAGATTTATACTTAGAAGCCCAATGAACTCGTGCAACTTTAACACCCGTAAAGTAGTATACCCCCTCACGTTCTTCACCCGTTCCAATCAGAATCCTCAAAAAACGGTCATGTAATACACACAATGTATCAGTAAACAGTGCAATACAACCATTTTGTTTTAATAATTTAGACACTGATATAAGTGTGCAACGGAAGTCAGGGATATAAAGAACGTTATATAAAACGTAATCCTTGCTTAATCGTAAGCTTCCTTGTTTTGTAGCTTTATAATCATGGCCATTAGGAAATATGACCGACGAGGCTGTGATATCACAGACATTGTGTAGAAGATTGAGATCACCCCTCAAGTGATGTGATGCTCATGTATCTATAATAACATGAGTTAGACTTGTTTTACCAGATATTCGCTCTGATGAAAGATTGCTTTGTTGATTCTGAAGTAGTGAGATCAACGAAGCGATTTGGTCTGAGTTGATTAGAGTCGTGCTTAGGATAGCGTTCGTACGACCACGACCACGTTCTCTATTTCCATTGAAGCGTCCTCCACGTCGACCGTGAAATTCTGTCCTGAAGGTATACCGTTTTGACGTTGTTGTTCTTGGTACCACTCAGGAAATCCATGTAATAAATGACATTCTGTGACATCATGTCGTGTCCTGCCACAGTGAGTACATGTGCGTGAAGGATCTCTAGAACGAACTGGAACAGAATCACTAGTAGAGGAGTTTTAAGAGCTCTTATCCTTCTCGTCGTATGTTTTAATATCTAAATATTTTTTGGTATTTTGAGTATCGTTTAGCTATTTTAAACATTTTATTTATATATATATATTTACAAGTATTTTGGAAACCTTAAAAACATCATATATATTTTGTATATTATTTTAGATATTAAATTTAAAAATAATTAATGTATTTAAGCATACAAATCTGGTTCGAACATACTTGGACACCTGAAATATTTTGGTTCGGATTTGGTTCTGGTCTCTAAATACCAAAATTTTAAACCCGTTCTGATATCTAACCTATTTTAGTTAAAGTTCAGTACTACTTTTCAGATTGGATTTAGTTCAGTTTTTCGGTTTCGGATTTTTCCCAACTCTATATTTTTATCGTAACAAAATTTTAAATGAAAGTGATGATGATTCATATTTATTTTGGGTATGCAACAATTTTTAAACCAAAACCACATTCTAATATGTAAGTAATCCATTTAGTTAATCATTAAAAATTATTCTAGGTCCATTTAAGAAAAATGATGGACTGGACTAGAAAAATGTTACTGTTTCAGATTGTCAAATTCCAAATTATTTGTTGTCAGTGTTGTGACAAAAGAAAATGGTTAGGGTTAGGAAAGCATTTTTTTGTGCAATCCATGTTCTCGTTAGATGATTTCAATAGCTTATAAAAAAATCTTTGATGTACCAATCTCTTGTAAGATTTTTGAAAAATATTAATTAATAATATCTTACATTTCTTAAAGTAATTAATTATTTTTAATTAATATATATGGGATTAGAATAATTACATAAATCAAAACAATAACTCTTATTTATTTACAATATTTTAATGGTAAGCAAATCAAAATAATTATTTTATATGGTATAAAATTAATTTTGAATGATATTGAGATAGGTACATAATATATTTCAATATAAATTTTATTATCATATGGTTTTATTAACATTCATATATTTTCTGTAGTAAAAAAATTTAAAACATTAATCCCAAAAATTTTGATGTGATAGTTTTTCAATGCAAATTATTAACATATTTATTTATTTTAATATTTTACATATTTTAATTTAAATGATATTAATATATGAATATATATTAAATGAGAATTCATATTCATATGATTTTATGATCATTTGTATCTTTTTATAACAAAAACAAATTCATTCACTAATCACAAATTTTCGAAGTACATTTTAGTAATTTATAATCATTTTAAAAAATCCAAAATATAACATATAGGAAACTTTTTTTATTATATAGTTGATGTGATTTTTTTAATTTATTTTAATAATATAAAATTAAACAAAAATAAGAGAGGATACAAAATTGTTATCAAATATTTATTATTCATAATCATTAATTGTCATATATATGTTAGTCATATTAGGTAATTCCATAACTTTTATTTAAGGAAAGAATTGAGAACATTCTTGTATACATTAATAATCAATTTAATAGTTAGTTTTATAAATAGTATAACATATATTAGGATGTACCAACTATTTTGCTAATGATTCTGAGAATCATCCTGGTGATGATACCTGGTTATAAAAATGTGTTGCAATGCTCTAAGATTAATATATAGTAGATCTTGACCCGCTCGACCGAGCGGGTTCTTATTTTTACCTTTTGATAAACAAATATTTTTTATCTAAATCATAATATGGATTTGTAAAATTATCTATCTTAAATAATTGTTTAATATGATATTCTCAAACGTAATTATTTTATAGTTTATTTTGTATTGTATTTCTAAATTTTGTACGTAAGCAAAAAGGTAAACCAAAATCAGAACAGGTTCGGATTACTTAAACAAGTATGTCAAATATAAAAGAGAAATTAACAACTTGAGTCACTTTTTGACTTTTAATGACAACATAAGTCACTTTTGTATACTCAGACACTTTCTGAGTGGCTAAATACCACACTGCCCTCCTTTGATAATCCTCTTTCTCTTTCATGTTCTCTCTTCATTTTCTCAGTTACTTTTTTTTTCTTTTCTCCTTTTTCTCTTTGTACGCCTTTTTCTCAATCTCTCTCAATTGTCTGTAGAAAACATTTCAAATTCACATATGATTCAATAATAAAACATTGTTATCAGAGGCGGTGAATTTCAGTGACGAAGCAAGATCTAAATTTTGAGTTATACAAGTCCCTGGCATTTGGAGGGGATGTTTGAAAATGGCCATGGCGTTTTGGTTATAATCAGTTAAGATTTGAAATTTATGGGAAAAGTTGTGTGTTTGTTTGGGTTTTGACTATAATCGGTTAATCTAATAAACATTTGTAAGTTCTAGATGTAAAACCATCAAAAAATAAAAATTTCATGAAGAAAATCAATTGCGGCTCAGAGATGAGTTGCAGAAATCGTAGGAAGCCCTAATTTGAAGAAGACGAATTTATTACAAAATTGCCATTCTCTTTAAAAATATTAAAATTAAGCATAAATGAAATCTACATGTGTACAAACCCGTTTAGTGTACATGTGTACATTATCTCTATACATGTGCATATTACATGTATAATGTACATGTATACATATATATATATATATATATATGTTACTTAAATTTTCTGAAAACCAAACATCAAAATTGCAAGAAATTTTCTATAGAATGCGTGGATGCAATATAAACATTATCATTGGTTTCTGAAGTGTACATGTATAAAAAACCGTTGAATGTATATCTTATATGTATAGTGTACATGTGTACACACATATATATGTACACATGTTCCCTTAGTTCGTATAAAGAAAGATTAGTATGGTTTCAGTTGTATCATCTTGCCAATTTGGATTACTTTCAAGTGTCATTAAAAACAGATGTAGGGAATTGGTTTTGGTGAAATCAAAATTTTGAGAATATGAGTAGTCATTGCAGGTAGAAGAGAATGCCTTATATGTATACATATTCACGTTATCCATATGTACATCGAGAAAACTATGTATATGCTATGCCTCATATCCACATGTACATGCCACAAATGACCAGTGCAAAATAATTGAAACTTTGTAACAAGTTAATAACATTTCAAAGAAAGATTGAAACTTTTTTGTAAGTTAATACTTTTGACATCTGCTGTGACAGCTTGGTCTTGGGAAGTAGATGCAAGTCCCTTTCCTTTGTCTTCCTTGGTCACTCTTCCACGGGCTCTCCCCATCGTGCCCTACAAAACAAAGACTTGGAAAGTGTGTGAGTCTCATGAGGATTTTTCATCACACATAAACCAATTTATCAAGCATAGATCAGTAAACACCAATCGCCTAGCAAGAGTCATCAATCAAGCTAATGGAAGCATAAATAACGATTTTCCCCAAAAAAATCGAAAATCTCAATTCTCAAGAACCCTAACTTTTGAAATTTCAATTCAAGACAATTAAACTCGTTTTTCATCAACCCAACTCATCAATCAAGCTAATGGAATCATAAATAACGATTTTAGAACAAGAAATCGAGCAAATTCCACTTTTAAAAATTTGAACTTTTTCAACCAAGAAAAATCAACTCGAAATCTCAGTACCTTAGCTTGCTTTGAGGAAAACCGAGATTATAAGGAGAAAGAGATAGATTTCGAGTTCTCAGCAACAAGAATCACAAAATTTCGTTGAGAATTGAGGAAGTTATGCTCTTGAGCTCTTGAGAGAGTTTGAGAACTGAAGAAATAGGGAAGGGGAGAGAGAGAGAGAGAGCGACGAAGAACTCAGTGGTGGGAGGAAGAAGAAAAAGAAAAAGGATAGAATAGAGATTTCATGTTTTTTTTTTGGTAACAAAGGAAGGTTTGGGCAAAGTGTCATGGTTGCAACAAGTGACTCTTTATGATATTATAAAGATGAAAAGTGACTTGGAGTGTAATTGTTTCAATATAAAATCACTAAAACAGGACGGGTTATCTAGTGCATCAAGGTACTTAAAACCAAAAATTGATAATTGTTTACAATATACGCATATGGACTAAAAGATGGTGTATTGTTGTAATATACATGTTTTTGTTATTTAGTCTTAACATTGAAAACTATTTTTCTCCAAAAAAAAAGAAAATCAAAACTATTCAGAACATAAAGCTTTGTAAGATTTCTAAATTATATGGTATAGTTCCTACATCAGCCCATATAAATATAGATTGATCATCACATTATAAATGGGCTTGGGCAAACTGAAGTAAAGAAAGATTTGCTGAGATTTTATTTGATTTATTTCATAATTAAGATTGAGTGGCACAAGATTCCAAGTATTGAGAAAAATTCAGGGTTAAGTACAAAATGTACTTCCCCTTTAATAGATTAGATGAGGTATTTGGATAATGTTATTAATTTAACTATAACACATGTTTTTGTTATAAATCAATTAAGATTCATAATTTGTGCTATAATAAGTCCTAAAATAGCAATCATATTATTGCTATTATTTTTTATTTATAGCGCATTGTAAAATCCTGGATGAAAACTATATTTAAAATAAAATAATTAAAAATTAAACCAAAAATAGTTATAACTAAATATAAGATAAATTTTATTCATAAACTAAAATAGATTTACAATAATTTAGGTTTACAATACTAAACCATAATCAAGAAAATGTAATTAAAAAAACTAAACTTAATCCTTGTTGGCGTCAATGCTTCCTCTCTGCCGTCAAGCTCAGCATGCCTCCTCCTTTAAGCTCAGCCCGCCTCTACCGCCATCAATCTTTGCCACACCGATCTTCTTCTTAGGAGGCTGGCAACAGGAACTATTGGAAGTTTTCACGACCACCAACTCTGCAACACACAATGAAATGTCCAAAAAAATAATCACCACAAGTTCACAACTTCAAACGAATCACCATTACACTGTATGAAGGAAATAAATCTCACCTGTAAATTCCAGTCATCACAAAGGACTGTTGTTTCTGAGTCTGAAACAAAGACAAAAAGAGCAATGATTAGAATCAAACACCAAGAAGGAAGAAGATTCAAGCATGTGTCACAAGCTAGGCAACCAAAAAAACAATCATCACACCAAATGTTGTTTCTCCAGCTGTTTTCTCCTCTGCCTCAGCAACCTAAACTCATAAATATCAAACCAAAACCTTCTCTTGTTATCACTATTCTGGAATATACAAACAATAAGATGATTAAAATACACACAATACTAGACTAACCTTAATGAAGACTTGAGATCTTTGATGTCGAAGGCCAACAATATAATCTTCCTTGAGAATGAGATGCTTCAAATCATTGAACTCCACCTCAGTTCCTGCGTATTGGAGTAAATAATATGTTCCCCAGTCTTCACATAAAAGAAGGCAAAAGAAACACATTTTTCGGACAAAATTTTAATAGCAGACAACGAAGAAAACAAAGAGACAGTGATATCGTTTGTGTTCTTCCTTCACCCACGTCAATGACTTCACCTCCTTGAGGTTTTGATTGAGTCATCGATGGAAGTAAGATACCTCCCATAGTCATTGACTTCACCTCCTTGAGGTTTTGATTGAGCCGTGGATGGAAGTAAGATACCTCCCATAGTCTTTTTCCTCCGCTTCCTTAATCTTCACAAAAACTCAAAGTGTATTGTAAATAACCATACACAAGAAAACATCAAACAAAGATTCTTAAGCAAGCAAGAGAGAAGGTAGAAGTGCCTAAAACAAATGAAACTCTATGAAACAGATATAAAGAGAGAAACAAATAGGCAGAAATGGAGATTCCTCCACATTTTTTAGAGTCTCGGGCTCTTCGTTTCACCATCTGTCATCCCATCCAAATGATCCATTTGTATGATTCATCCAGATGATCCATTCAGATTTTATAGATTGTTTGTTTGTCCATCCAAATGGCTCATTTAGATGAATCATCTGAATGAAACTTGTGTTTGTTTCTCTATTTTCATTTCCATCCAGATGAGTTCAGTAAACAAATTACTAAAATACCCTTTTTGATTAATTATATATTTGATATTAATTTTAACTATATTAACTTTAATTATTTATTCTAATATATTTACAATATAATTATTCAAAATGAGATTTTTCGGTTTTGACGGAAAATGTGACTTTTGGTTTTGGCAGAAAAATACGGTTTTGTGATTTTGGTGGAAAATCGTATTTTGGGGTTTTAGCAGAAAAAGTGTTTTGCGGTTTTGGCGAGAAAACGTGTTTTTGGATTTTGCCGGAAATCGCGTTTTTGCGTTTTTGGCGGAAAAACACGTTTTAAAGATTTTGATGGAAAATAAATTTTTGGGGTTTTGCGGGAAATGCGTTTTAGGGGTTTTGGCAGGAAAACACATTTTTGCGGTTTTGGCGGGAAACCGTATTTTGCGGTTTGGCGGGAAACCACATTTTGTTGTTTTGGCGGGAAACCGCGTTTTGTTGTTTTGGCGACGGAAAACCACGTTTTTGCGGTTTTGGCGGGAAATCGTGTTTTGGTTGTTTTGGCGGGAAACCGCATTTTTTTTTTGTTTTGGCGGGAAACCATGTTTTGCGGTTTTGGCAGGAAATCGCTTTTTGCAGTTTTGGCGGAAAACCACATTTTTGCGGTTTTGGCGGGAAACCTCATTTTTGTTGTTTTGACGGGAAACTGTGTTTTTGCGGTTTTGGAGGGAAACTGTGTTTTGGCATATTTGGCAGTTTTGGCGTGATGCAGTGTTTTAGCGGTTTTTGCGGAACATGTGTTTTTGCAGTTTTGTCGAAAATTTTGCCGTTTTGGCGAGAAAATGTTTTTTTGCTGTTTTGACGAGAAAACGAGTTTTTTTGCGGTTTTGGCAAAAAAAATGTTCGTAGTATTGGTGAGAAATTTTGTTTTTGTGGTTTTGTCATTTTTCGTGAGTGATAAAATAATATTAGATTAAGTTTGTAATTTGTAAATTATAACAGGGGTATAATAGACATTATGCAATTTTGAATGTAGATGGTCCAATCTGGATCAGCCAGCTGATTTCCAAAATTAAGACTAAATTTTTAAAACTCATTGAGATGAATCATCTAGATGACTTGTGGAATTGGGAAATTTTCAAAAATACCACTTTGAAGTTACCATTATTAATCTTTACCACCAGTAAAGACACATTTTCAAAAATACCTTAATCATTAAAAGGTTAAATACTCTTCTAGAGAAGTCTTCTCAAGACTTCTTTATAAGTCTTCCGTAAGTCTTATATCGGTGTTTTCAATGTCACAAGAAGTCTACTGGGTTACTTTTGCAATTGACTATATTTGACTTTTCCAAAGAAGACTTCTCTAAAAGTCTTCCGATGGAAGACGTCTTTAGAAGTCTTCTTTTGCATCCAAAGGTTTGACCAAAACCCGGAATAAAACTTGGGAAGACGTTAAATATTTTCCTATTATTTCTCAATTGCAAAAGTAACCCACACACACATCTTGCGACACTGAGAATACTTCGGGAAGACTTTCAGACGACTTCTTTTGAAGTTTTCTAAGAAGACTTTCCAAGAAGTCTTTTATAAAAGTCAAATTTCTAACCAATTTCAGTCAATTGCAAAATTAACATATTTATTCGAGAAGACTTCTTGGGAAGTATTCTCTGGGAATTTCAATTTTTTTTTGTTAACAAAGGAAAGTCAGAAGACTTCCATAGAATTCTTTTATTAAAAACACATAAAAGGTCAATTACAAAAGTAACCTATGTAGAAGTCTTCTCAACGAAGGAAGACTTCTTTAGAAGTCTTTTTCGTCGAACAGATCTGAAAAATGAAATGTGGTTCTTGATTTCATACATTGAACCCGTGAGATGACTTGTGTGGCTTTTCCAACCACCTAGAACTTCACCACAACAGCTACCAACTCGTTAATCATGAGAATCGTGAGCTTCAATGCCTATATGGACCTTACATAATTGGTAATCAAAATCTTCAGTTTTTTGGATGAATTTTGAGAGAAAGTTTAAGATATGTTGTTTGTGTGGATAAGAAGTGTGAAAGGATGGGAAAAAATTGAAACTTTAGGGCATTAACACCTTCAATTTGGTTGTTCATGGTGGTTGAAGTATTGATGTTAATGGCAATATTGTAAATACTTGGTGAAGATGATGATAAGATAAAATCATCATTTTCAAAAAAAAAAGTAATGGCATTTTCGTGAATAACTAGAACTTCTAGGTTGAATAAGGCAAAACAAAAATTCAAAAAAAGTTTAGGTCATTTTTGTGTTTGACTCAAAGTTTTGAGTCATTTTTGAAAGAACCCCATAAAACTTTGTAAAACGAATGTCCAAGTCGTCGATGCCATAGACCTGCAGTATAAGATTTATACTTAGAAGCCCAATGAACTCGTGCAACTTTAACACCCGTAAAGTAGTATACCCCCTCACTTTCTTCACCCGTTCCAGTCAGAATCTTCAAAAAATGGTCATGTAATACACACAATGTATCAGTAAACAGTGCAATACAGCCATTTTGTTTTAATAATTTAGACACTGATATAAGTGTGCAACGGAAGTCAGGGATATAAAGAACGTTATATAAAATGTAATCCTTGCTTAATTGTAAGCTTCCTTGTTTTGTAGCTTTAGAATCATGGCCATTAGTAAATATGACCGACGAGGCTGTGATATCACAGACATTGTGTAGAAGATTGAGATCACCCCTCAAGTGATGTGATGCTCATGTATCTATAATAACATGAGTTAGACTTGTTTTACCAGATATTCGCTCTGATGAAAGATTGCTTTGTTGGTTCTGAAGTAGTGAGATCAACGAAGCGATTTGGTCTGAGTTGATTTGAGTCGTGCTTAGGATAGCGTTCGTACGACCACGACCATGTTCTCTATTTCCATTGAAGCGTCCTCCACGTCGACCGTGAAATTCTGTCCTGAAGGTATACCGTTTTGACGTTGTTGTTCTTGGTACCACTCAGGAAATCCATGTAATAAATGACATTCTGTGACATCATGTCGTGTCCTGCCACAGTGAGTACATGTGCGTGAAGGATCTCTAGAACGAACTGGAACAGAATCACTAGTAGAGGAGTTTTAAGAGCTCTTATCCTTCTGGTCGTCTGTTTTAACTGAGAACCCTAGCGTCTCTGTTTGTTGCTCTTTCGATCATGTTGTTGTCATATTTTGTTCTTCTCGTATAACACGAGAATAAAAAATATTGAGATCAGGAAGAGGATCCTCATCTGTTATGTGAGAATGTATGGAGAGAAACCGAGAATCGCCGAGCCCGAAGAGAAATTTTTGAACGTGTGCATCTTCTTTTTCTTTTTCTATGTCTGCAGCAGCTGCACACGTACAGGTTAGAGAAGTCTTGAGGTTCTGTAGTTCCTCCCAAAGTTTAGTAAGTCTTCAATAATACTCAAGGACAGATTGTCCATCATGTTTACAGTTGGTAATCTCATCCTGCAGATGATGTATACGAGCTCCATTCTTGACGGAGAAGCGGAAGCGTAAAGATTCCCAGAGCTTGTGAGCATCTGGAACATGTGTAACAGTTGATCTGATTTTGGCGTCGATTGAAGTGTGAATCCATCCAACAATCATGGAGTTTGCAGCAAACCAACGAGATAGATCAGGTTCTGCATCTTGTTTAGGAATAGTGCCATCAATAAATCATGTTTTCTGCTTGGCTTGAAGAGAGTTCCTAAGTTCCGTAGACCACTCAGAGTAATTCTCATTGGTGAGAAGAACCGATGTGATAAGCGCCAGGATTATCAGATGGACTAAGATGATATGGTGTTGTATCCATTACGGCAGTCTGATTCAGTGTGTTAGAACCAGATGTAAAAGTAGTAGCAGAAGTATTTGTATTATTGTCAGCCGTCTTAGTTGATGATGTTTGACGTTAGTAAAAGTAGAAAAGAAAAATATGATCAATCACAAGCTAGAAAAATTTGTAGATCTTACCTCTGATGCCATAATATGAAAGTAAGGTAAACTTGTGTATCTTATTGATCATCCATCATAAAGATTTATACAACATAAATAATATAAGCCACTTAGTAATAGGAATTTATTTAGAAATCCCTAAGATATAGGATTATATCCTTATTGTATTACTGTAAAACCTGGTAACGATTTTCCGGCGAAGCACGAGTGTTTTTCAGAAGGTGAAACGCCACGACGGCGTGAAACTCATAAAGAAGAGAGAAGTGGTGGAGAGAGACTTCCATGGATAAGGGATTGTGGAGTCCATATGAGTGAAGAATAGAGAGAGAAAGAGAATGATTTGAATTTCAAAAAGTTTGATAATAGGTAAAAGAGAGAACTCACTTTGATCTGACTTTACAAAAAGATATGAGTGCAGGATGTAAGATCTATCCACAATATTTTGTCTATAAAAAAGTATAGTTCATTTTGGGGGAGTAGGGGCAGCAGAGTCACAATTATTTATTCACAGTGACAATATAGTTGTCATTGTTATGTAGTTAATTATGGAAAAGATCTTTGGTAGGATTACTAATTTCTCTAGTTTCTATTTTAAATTAAAATTAAAGTTAAAAGTCTGATAAAAAGTTAGTCATAAAACATTTTTCCCCTTGTTCCAAGTTATCTTTTTACATCTAGCTGGAAATGTGTTATTATCACTAAAGGAGAACTTCAGGATTGAATAAACATACACATAAATCAAGCTCAAGTTTCTCTTAATTCCAGATTTGAACAATTCGAAAGATATGAAATTTTTTTTTTTGGATTTTGTTTGATTAAAAAAATTAGATGCAAGTGATCCATGTTTGCATACATCATATTTGAATATGGAAGCTTCCTTAAGGAATGGTATGCCTTCACACATATTTGGTGGTAACTTATCTATGGAACTAATGATTTTTAGAATCAATACTTTTGAAAGTTCGAAAGTCTATCGAAATACTTATTTTTTTGGAAAAATGGAGGCTTGTTGACCATTCCGATATTAGATGTTACAGCTGGAAGAAGTTTTTCGAAGTTGAAACTGATAAAGAATTACTTGTGATATACCATGTCACAAGAGAAGTTAAATGGGTTGGCTATGTTATTAATTGAGACGAATACATCTAAAAGATTTGACTCTATGAGTTTTTTTATCAAAAGATTTGCTTTTTTTAACGCTGATTCATTATGATATTACAGTTATGATATGAGAAAGATTATATAGACGATTTGACAACTGATAATACTACCTGCTTTATGAGATCTACGCCTAATTGCATCACCTGAGCCATCCTATGAAGATCCACGCATGACCAGATTTAACTTGCACCATGTTGTACATCTTTTGTAAGTCTTTCTTCCGTAATCTGTATAATTGTTTAATAAAATATTTTTTTCGGGACTTGAAACCTGGATTTATCTATAAGAAATTGCATGGCGTGGAGTTCGAACCCTAGACATGGATGTAGAAGCCTTTAAATCTTAACCACTAGACTACAGTACTTCCACAACTTTACGAGTTTAATAGATGCTTTTGGAGGAAAAAATGAAAGAAGAGGTATATTTGAATAATAAGTGTCCTAAATAACTAGTTTTTCATAAACAGTTTATGGATTTGATTTTTATGAAATTTTGTTTTTATATTGTTTTTGTGATTTTGTTTAAATATGCACAAGGGCATATTTTTAAATTTGGTTCGGGACACTATAAATCATTAGACAGTGACAGCCACTGGCTCTTACAAAGCTTAGTCTTAAGGAGTTTAAATTCACATCGTTTTGTTCCAGAGTCACTCGTACCGTTCTTCAATCTTTATGCACATCAACCAAAGATGTCGGGTGACTGCATCAAAAAAACCCTTCTCATAAGAATTGAATCAACGTAATCAAGTTAGAATTTGATAAATACAACCGAGAAGAATACCTCCATTTATTGTGGAGTTTCACGAGATCCACTCTCCTGATGACTTTAGTTTAAGAGGACCTTTCAAACTCACTTGGGTTCGAGAAGTTTGAAGTCTCATAACTATCTTCGAGAGTTTCAGGATCTATTGCCGCTGGTAAACACAAAAGAGGTTTAGGTGGAATCTGGAGAGCTTCGAGACTTCCCTCTAACATTTCAATGACTTTGATCATTGATGGACGATGAGATGGATTGGTTTGAATACACCATAGACCAACCAGTACCATTTTCTTCGCAATTTTTTCTTCTTCTTCGGTTATCTGATCTCCAAAAATCCTCATGATTTCTCCCCTCTCAAAATCCCTATAGATCCAATCCGGAAAGTACATTGAGGTATTGTTGGATCCAGAAATTTCAAACTGTTCTCTACTCCTTGCTCCAATCATCTCAAGAACCACCATTCCATAACTATACACATCTGACTTATGCGAAACTCCTCCATAATTTGGTAAAAACACTTCTGGAGCAATGTATCCTGCTGTCCCTCTCGCTTCTAGCACTGACATGATGCTCTCTTTATTTTTACAGATCTTAGCAAGGCCGAAATCTGAAATTTTGGGGCAAAGATCTTTGTCCATGAGTATGTTTTGCGGCTTTATATCGAAATGCACAATCCTTGACGCACAACGATTGTGCAAATACTCTAGGCCACGAGAGACACCCACCGCAATGTCAGATAACGTTTCCCATTCCATCTTTGTTGACATATTATTGGAAATAAACTTGTCGAGGGATCCATTCGGCATGAACTCGTAGATTATTGCCCTCTTGTTTCCTTCATAACAGAATCCAAGCAAAGAAACAATATTAACATGAGATGTTCTACTTATGCTAGCTACTTCGTTGATAAACTCTTCTCCATTTTCTTTTGACTCTTTCAAGATCTTCACTGCAACATCTTCCTTTCCTTCAGGCAACTTTCCTTTATAAACAGTTCCAAATCCTCCTTTCCCGAGAACATGTGCAAATGAGTTTGTCATCTTCCTGACCCTTGCGTAACTATACCGTTTCAACATTACAACAGTTTCAAAGTTTTCGCCATTCCAATCACTTTTCCTCGCATTCTTTGCTCTCACTGTTAGCACGCCCATAATAATGATCATCACAGCTAAAGATGCTGAAATTCCTGCAATAAGAGAGCATAATCTTGGCACGTGGATTAGCGATATGGTACCGAGTACGAGTTTTAATTTCCTTGATGACTTTTCTGCAATGTGTTTCACAGAATATCTTGTCAGGCTTAATAATTATTCCACATACAATTCGTTATGACAAACAAAACCAAATAAACCTACTTATTTCTCCTGTGGTAGCTTCGTCTGTTTGTTGCGACTCTGAGGGAGGTTCAAGAGTTCCACTTTTTGTTTGTGTTTGAGCTGGCGATGGAGAGTCAGCCACTGCCACTGAACTACTGTTGTTTCTCCAACAAGTAACATGAATGCTTATCAGATTACCATAAATAAGTAGCAATTTCATCCCTTAATTTGTAAATTACCAAATGTTATTAAAATCTTTGAGTGTTTAATTCAGAAATTCAAGCTCAGTTTAGAACCTAAACCATCTACGTAGAGTGGTAGAGATCCGTTTTTGGAAGTCCAACTTGTTATATATACTGGTTAATATACTCTATGTTTCTACAAAATGCAGGTTTAATTTTGATGATAAAATGCATTTTTCGGGTTTACCGGTTTCCAATATTTTTACACCAATAATATTCCAACAAGTACATTTATTGCTTTGAATTTTTTGATTTATCATTATTAACTAATAAAATACATACAACATGCATATTTTAAATAATTTTTAAAAACATTTACCTTTTAGGAACATAGATAATAATATATTTTAAGCATTTTCAGTTTTTATAAGAGAACTATTTAAAAATGTATCAGTCGTGCCTATACTTAACTAACAGGCCACAGAACCGTAGACAAAAAACATTGTTGATTACCATGTGAAGTCTAATTTATCACACAAATGTTTCAGTAAAAAAATATTTAATCAAAAGGTAAATTCGCTTAAATAAAAAAAATCGTTAAAAAAGTTCTTGTAAAGCACATACAGTAAAAACTCCCTTTTAAAATTTTTCTATGTTAAAATCTAAATTTTATAAAATAAAAAAATATTTGATTTAGTGTATTTACATTAATTAATGTTTCTGAAATTCAACATTTATATTAGTTTTATTATATTATTTGGTATATCTAAATATGTCTTATAGAATGTAAATATAGTTTTAGATATAATTTTACTAGATCTTATAAAAATATATTAAGTGTTAAGAAATATAAAGATAATTTAACTGTGAATGTAAAACAAAAAATATATGGTTGACTTGTATTTTTATAAAATATATATACATATAAATTCGTAATTTATAGTTTTAATAGAACCATATATTTACATATAATTTTTTTAAACAATATTATTTTATCAATTCGTATCATATTTTGAATTGGTAAAATTTGAGATCTGATGAATTTATTAATTTATAATGTTTATTGATTTATCAATTATTAATTTATAGAGTCCGACTAAATGTATTGGATTATGGCAAAGTCAAATCAATAAATTAAAGGTGTAAAATGGATTGTTCAAACCAAAATTGCCATATTTAATGAATATTTTATTTGTATGGCATTGTTGATTTTTTCGAATTGATTCTTAAAGAGTTAAATTCAGATTTATTAAAGATACATATCTAATTCTCGAGTGTGAAATGTATTCCACGGATAGACTCTTTCACGAGTATTCAAATTGGCCGAAATGCAGTAGTCCCTATATCCATATTGGATGACTAAAAAAATGTGACTTAGTTTCGCATAACAGGTAAATCAAACCTGAAATATGGTGACATCCCAAATCCTCCTCAAACCACTTGACCAAGTCCTTCAAATCGATTCTTACTTTAAATTATTTGAACAGCCTATTGATCAAACGGTTTGATCCGTTGTTCGTCCTAAATAATTAGACTTAATCCATTTAATCGTTTCATATATATACATGACCACCAATTATATTTTGGACGTGCATCATCTTTAGCCTATGTTTATTGTATAATTTTTAGGGTGTGGTTTTAACCATAATATAAGAATTGTTTTTTAATTTTTAACTAAGAAAAGTTAAGAATATTTTTTAAATAAAATATTTCTTAATTTTGTTAAAGTTAAGAAACGATTCTTATGTTATACTAAAAACCTTACTCAAAAACCCTAAAATAAACATACTCTGCAACCACCCATTTTGACATTCCTAATCATTACCCTACATGTACCTAACGTCTTTGACGAACTGCCAATGACTAGATAAATAAGGTATTTCACTTTCAAAGAAAAAGATATATGCAGAACGATTTGTGAGAATACGCGCTTTGACGAAATTAGGGTCTGATTCGTAACTTTGCTGAATGACATTTTAAACACGATTTGACAATTTTTTTTACCAAACAAACAAAAGTTGCAGGATGAAAAAAAATACAAAAAATGCAAATTTATTTTTTTGTTGACAAAAATACAAAGAAAATTTTCATTAAATAGAAAAGTAAGTTTTAGTACATTATTTACAAATCAACACTTTCACATTATTAAATTATGATATCATTTTTAAATTTTAAAATAGCAATAATGATAACAAAGTTATGTTGTAAATAAAATTATATTATAATTTGTTTTCTAATACATTTTTTTATTAATAAACATATTAAAAATAATATAAATATTTATAAAACGTAAAGTATTTTATTAAATTTTAGTTATTTCACATCTTTATAATAATTAGTTTAATTATTGGTATTTTTTTCATATAAGAAAGCAAATATTATATAAAATATTTTAATTAATATCATATGCATTCCGTCTGTAATTTTGTTTTTACAGCTTAACTAATTTTTCCAGTTTAAATATTATTTTCACAATTTCTCGATTAATGCCAATCGGAACCTTGATATTTACTGGAACTTACTTGGTGTTGTTTAGACTAGTCGACGGACAAAAAGTGATGACATAGTTAGTGGTATTTGCGCATGCGACGTAGCTATTATCTTCAAAGTTGATAGTAGAAGCGTGCGGGCACGCGCTCTTGAAGTTCTGCGAATATAGCGTCGGCATGCACTTGTCGTTTGCGTAAGGGCCGGAACAGCAATACTCGGGCATGTCTAACTTCTGACATCCGCTCATGCATGCGACTGTCTGCCTCAAGCTGGTGTTACTTGTCACCCTCAGCTCGGGTGGACAGGTCGTGTTCAAATCGACAATGCATTCATTGCTGCTGCACGTCTCGTTGCCCTGTGGGAGTGGGACAACCCGCATTGGAAGGTTGTAACCCTTGGCGACTGATACAAGATGTCGGTCTTTACCATCGGTATACCCGAGCCGAAACTGGGCTAGAGTTACCGGAGGAGTATAATAGCCTCCGGAGCACTCGATTTTTCCAGAGCCGCAGTCTCCGATCATGCAGGAGAAACTTCCGCTTGAGTTGGTGGAGCAAAATCGCCTACCCCAGACATAGTAATAAGCTACCCATGACGACGCGTTGATGACACGCGCTTCTCCTTTCTTGAGAACAAAGCCGGTGGTGGTGGTGGAAACTGGACCGTTGGTTGTTAGGATTCCAGGCCAGACAGTGAAGTCGCATTTGTTCTCTATGGTAACATTCTTCGAAGTTATTCCTTCGATAATTAGAACAAAACATTTAATATCTAAAATAAAATTCATCAAGCCACAAAGACTTGTCTGGGGAAAAAGGAAACAGTTGTACCTGAGAGTAATACATATAATACAAGGACGAAGATCAATCGCAATCCATCGGCCATTGCTTAACGAAGAACAAAAAGCCAAAAAAAAACAATATGGGGAGAATAAACAACTTGCCAAAGGAACTTCCTTCACGCTAGAAAACTACTAAGACTATTTACAACTAGGCTGTTCGGAAAAAAATTGCTTTAATGAATTGATGTTATTTTGAATAAACAGTTGAATTGCTTGAATGATTTGAATAAGTCCTTGAAAGTGAGGTGAATTAAAATTCTATTGAATTTATTCAAAATTTTGGATGAAGAAAAGAGGAAAGATGAGACAGTGACATATGATTTTAGTGCAAATATAAATGTGCTAATGTCGGTGTAGTGTTCACTTTCATTTTATCTCATTTTGTTTGCTTTCAATATGTATCAGCTTCTTGATTTTCAAACTACATTAGCTTCTTGATAGGTAAGCAATTTTTTAACTTGAAAGCAATATAATGTTCACTTTTAACTTTACTTTTCCTATTTATTTTAATTAATTTTGTGGTATAAGACTTTAGTTTCTTAAATGTTGTATCTTAATTGGATATCAAAAATATGTAGAACTGTAGCGCCCGGTTCATATATAAAACATACTTATACAATTATATACCATTTTAGGCGTATATTTTTATCTGAAATATTTAAAATAATTCAAATTATCCAAAAGAACCGAATTATCTAAATATTTTTTTCTTCGAATGTTAAATTTTTCTGAATCACACGATGTTTAATCTGAAAACTGGAAATTTGGTCTTTATCCAAATTATTTAAAATTAACTGAAAAATTAGATATTACCCGGTTACTATAAATATTACCCAAACCAAATTTCATAAATAATCAGTTTCTATATATCTATAAAGAAACACTGAAAGAATCGAATAAAACCGAACATCCATGCCCATCTGAAATTATTATCAGAGGCAAAGAGGAGACTCGGTTAACTTGTATGTATTTATTTATTGGTGTTGCGCTTAGAATATACATTTATGGAGTAAGTTTTAATTTTTTGTGCATTATTTTCATATTCCACTTCATTTTAGAGTAAAATATGAAGTGGTATTGGAAATGCTCTTAGTCTAACAAAAATATCCACCTCTTGGTAAGAATTCATTTTAAAATTTTGTCTCTTTTTCATTTCAAAACTTATTCTATAAAACAGGAGTATTCTAGTACTTCCCTCCCTACTCACGAAGATCGCCTGGCTTACTCCCTCATTGATCATATTTGGAAACTTTACATTCTTGATGATTGTGAAATCCCCAAAACAATAAGTACATTAGTTAAAAGTGTCATCTATGAAACAGAAGATTACCTATATGTAAAAGAGTAACTACAAAAGGATGCAGTCTTAAGTCACCAAAATCCAAGTCCTTATAGGTGGGATAATATTTTAAAAGGATTCAAAGCTATGAGTATATTCCATGTGTATGTTATGTAATCATTTCAGTAGCATTGATTATGTAGTAATCTTAACATCAAATGGATGACAACAAAGTTACAAGTATTCAAGAAACTTGGGTAGACAACAATTGTTATGCCACAGCCTACATGAAAAATATGAGCATCATTATGTAGCTTAAGAGACAACCAAATCTCATTTCTTCTAAAAGATTGATGTCCATTTAAAAAGGTGGGTCTGACCGTCTTGTGTAGTTTACTTTGATCTATTTTCATTGTTTTTTTTTGAATTATACAGAGATATCCTGGCCCCACCGAAGTAGTCCAGACTAGTCATGTGTTGCCACATGTCGGTCCTCTGTCCCTGGCGATGCCGAAATGTTAATTCCCCAGTGGCCGGGATTCGAACCCAAGTGGCGGAACTCACAGCTGTGAACTCTTTACCAACTGAGCTAGAACCGGGCTTTCTAGCTCAGTTGGTAAAGGGTTCACAGCTGTGAGTTCCGCCACCTGGGTTCGAATCCCGGCCACTGGGGAATTAACATTTCGGCATCGCCAAGGACAGAGGACCGACATGTGGCAACACGTGACTAGTCTGGACCACTTCTATGGGACCAGGATACCTCTGTATAATTCAAAAAAATCTATCCAGATTTCATAAGTATCTTCTACCCAGATGTCTGAGCCCAAAGCTACCTATACTGACGCAGCCTGATCAAAGGGTTGAAAATGAGAAACACAAAGAAATATGCAGATCAAAGAAGAGATTCAAAAAGCCTTGAGAACACAATAAAATAGGTGTTTCTCAACCAAGGATCCGACGATGAATCATACACAAGATATTTCAACAATGTTTTCTCTATTAGAATCTCTGATTTACGTAAGAAGAAAAAAAGGCAAAAGATTAAGGATACATTCACGTTTTCTAGACCAAACAAGACAAAGAATTTAAACCCTTTAAAGCTTTTCTTTTCCCAGGACTTAGAGAAAATTAAAAAACGCCCAGAAAAGCTACAGATTTTCACGGAAACTGTGGATGGTGAATGTAGCAAGAGATTAACACCACAGCGAGAAGATGGAAGGCCACGGAACACGAAGCGCCAAGGAACAATAGGGTCGTGCCTGTGAGGTTTCACTGCCTTGGTAGCCATTTGGCCGCTTTCATTACTTGGGGATGGTGAATTATGTGAGTACTGAGTAGTTGTGATGCCAATGAAGATTTTGGAGAGAGCCCGAATATAGGTACAGTCGCTTGAGTTGCATATCTATTGATTGATGAAGTAAATAAGAGAACTTAATGGCTAATCGATGTGGATGTCGGACTTTACAGAGAATCTCTGAAATAGGATGAGATGGCTTCAATCCGTCCGTGATGAGGAAGGCGAAGAGGGTGAGGTGCCGATGGGTGTAGGTTTAGTTTAATGGATGGACCAATAGTTGCTGAAGGAGTCTCATATTAAATTTTGTTCAAAGGTCCAGATAGATTTTATGAATGGTTGATAGGCCGATGTTGAAATAAATTTGCCACAGTTTGTTGATATCTCAACATCTAAGGTCCCAGTGGAAGAGGAAGGCGGGTGACTAAACCTAACAGGTCTCTAACAGGACTCAATGTCTGTGCCAACTTTATCTATTGTAATAAAAGCTCATATAAAATTCTTTAAGTTATGGAAGCATCGGGGAGTAATGGGAATGTGTAGGCCAACTCTATAATTCTAATAGAAGCCCAGATCATGTTAGAGATATAAGAGAAGTGTAGGCCTGAAATCGCAGGGATGCTTGGTGTGGCGACACGTGTCGCGAAACGCCCCACCCTCCATGGCAACGTGGCAGCAGGAGAAGATAGACAAATCAACTTTATTTATATAAATGGATAAATAGATAAATAGATAGATAGAAGATAGAAGATACAGTTTATGTTAAATAGTTAAACATTTTTTTGAAAAAAAAAGTTAAACATTTATGTAGTTTATGTTTAATAGTTAGACATTTATGTAGTTTATGTTTTTTATTTATCAAACTAATAATTTATTTAGTTTGTAGAATATTTTAAACATATGTATAATACATAATCAGTTCTATATTTAGTAAAAAATAAAAATAGATTCATCCAAATATAATCTAGTTTCTTATTTTTATTTACTTAATAAATACAATATTTTTAGTATAGGTATAATATATAATCAATTCTGTATTTATTGAAATTGTAAAAATATTTAAAGATATTCATCAGAATATAACTAATTTCATATTTTAGTTTTATATGAGCAAATCAGAATAAACATAAACATATAAAACAAAAATAAAATTGATGAAATTAAGAAAAATAAATATAAAACTAAAAAAAAATATTGTATATAACATCAAAACTTCGATATATATATATATATATATATATATATATATATTATATATATATATATATATAAAATTTCTTTAAATTTAAAGGAAAACATAACAAAACGCCTTACCTATAATTTATTAATTGTATATCAGTCAAATACAAACAATTGATAAAACACTCATATACATTTTTGTTAGAAAACTTGATAGATATAAATTTAAAATTACGTTCTAATAAAATTAGTTTCGTCTTCTACGGAAAATGGTTTAGTAGAATTTGAATTCTAGATTAAACAAATTCATATAATTTTTTAGAACAAACAATCTCCTTTTAATTAAACTTCTACTAATTGTAAAGTTAGCTACTTTTATCTGAATGCAGTTTCTACTTTTATTAGGTATTCTAAATTTTATGAATGCAAAATTTAGAAACTACTCAAATGGCTACATGAGGTAGAATCTGCTTGTGGGATTCTTTTTTGTTTCTACACAGTGTAGAAAATATCTTTTACATTTAAGAAAACTGATTTTGGAGAAAATTATAAAAGTTTCAGTTAAGAAATTATTCTAAAAATATTTGTAATATTATAACTTTCCTAAAACGTGTATAAGTCGATTTACCTTGTCAAAAAAAAAATTATAATATTCTAACTTCCCTAAAACGTATTATGCATTTTTCTTTTTGTTAAATTTTTTATTAAAAAAATAAACGTATTTTTACTTTTATTTAAATTTTAATAAAAAACTAAACTATTTAATTTTAACATTCCAACGTTTGTAAAAAATAAAAATAAAATTTGTAAAAGTTTTTAAATAAATATAAAATTTTGTAAAACGTTTTTAAAAAAACTTTGATAAAAATAAACTTTGCAAAATTATAAAAATAAAAATAAAACTTTGTAAATATTTTTTTAATAAAACTGTTTAAACAAACTTTATAAAAACGGTTTCATAATTTTATTTTTATAAAAAGTTAAAACGTTTGTAAATTTTAGTTTTATTAAAAAGTTTAATAGAAATTAAATTTTTTAATTTAAACGTTTTTAAAATATTTTTTCTTTTTATTAAACTTTTTAAAATTCAATTCAACTTTTAAATTATGTTAAAATTGTTTAATTTTATTAATCAAGAGTTATTTTGGAATTATGAAAAATATTATATTAAAGGAACAACTTAAAATGATATTATACCAAATGACAACCCTATTTTTTTTTGTTCTGTTTTTTTGGTAATTTTGTTTTTTTTTTGTTTTGGTAATTTTTGACAAGTAAAAAACGGAGTTAACATACTTACTCGACATTTCCTTATTAGCGTATAATAAATTTAAGGATTGTTACTTTGGCTAAATCTAGATCTAGAACAGTTAAATCCTTCGCGTAAATTCCTTCGGAAAGAATGCATGACTCACGATAAAAAAACGCTGCGATATGAACTTTCCATCTGGGTCAATTTTATCTAGAAGTTGTGATGCATAAATGATGTGGCTCGCAGTGAAGATAATGACGTGAAACAGTTCTACCTGTAAACAAGACGAGATAAACGAGATCTAGAAGAAAACAAGATTGAAGCTTTTCATTTTTATTTCATTGCTTAAAGTTTGTTTACAATGTAAGAGATCTATTTATATTAAAGGATGTAAGCCCTAGTTAAATGCCTAGCTGTCTTCAATCTTCATTGGATCCCTAGTCGCTGGAATCGATTCTGCAATGCTATTGATTTCTCCTTTCCGTAAGTTGCAGGACCATTCGGTTTGTCTTTTTCTCAGTTTTGCGTTTTACATAATGTAGCCGTTGGTTGACTATTTGTCTGAGTGGGCTTTTGTGCTGTCTCTTGCGAGCCCATATTTGTAAAGCTTGTCTCAGCCTTGAGGAGGTCGAAGCCCATTGCAGAATCTACTGGAGTCTTCTTGTTGCTCTGTTTCAGAAACAAAACATGGTGTTTCTGAAACTGATTTCTCTTTCTGTTTCCAGACCATCTGCTTCCTGCCATTGTTGTCTACACTGCCACCCTCTCCAAGAACCTGTAAAGGTGTGGCCTTTGTTTCACGTAGACCGCGTTCTCTTGCATGTTGAAAAAGACTGAAGGAAAAAATCTGCACCAATTGCAAGATTCAAGAGTGGAATGGACCAAAGTTTCTGAATTTGAATCAAAAATATACTCCCTCTATTTGTATGTAAGTAGTTTTAGTTAAAAGTGTCAATATAAAAAGAGTTACTATCTTTGAAAAAGAACATTTAACATAATTTCAACCAATAAAAAAACACGTATTATTGAATTGGTTGCACAATATCCAATTAATAAAAAAATTGATTTGGAATATGTAAACAACTTACACTGTAAATCGATTTTTTGTTGGCTAAAACTACCTATATATTGAAACAGAGGAGTTTTTCTACCTTAGACCATCCGCAACACGGGCCGTAGAATAGTTTTTAAGGGGTTGGGGTCCACCAAATTGAGAGAAAAGAGAAAGATAGTTGCGAATGAAGAAACGAGTTCCGTCCGTTTATACACTTTTTTGCGGACTCCACGACACGTGGCGGTCCGTGATTGGTTCCATATTTTTTAATCAGACAAACAAAAATTAAAAAAATATATGAGAGTGATTGGTTTGGTTGTAACTGTAAAAAATTTACTGTTGGATTTAAGCTGTAGAAATTTTTGATTTAGCTTTAAGTGATGTAGATTTAAAATTTATTGCTGCAGTAACATATTTCCTACAGCAAAAAAATGAAGCTTTAGAAAATAAGGTAGTTACAGTCATTTTCTTTACATTTTTGTTGTAGCTTTAAAAATAAATATAAAATATGATTGGTGATTTTAAAAGTTGTAGGTAAAAATTAAAGCTAAAACCATCTCCTACAACCCAACCAACACTACAAGAAAAATGGGTTTTATTAGCGGATGAAAAACGCTATCTATCGATACGAAAGCAGTTTTAGAAGCGCTGTATCATCGCCCGTCATAGTAGGTCAGTCACTTTAGATAACGGTTTTTTGCAATGCTATCTTATTGTTACATATTATAGCTCTTTTATGTCTGAAATATAATATTCTTTAATAGCGTTTCTTTTTTGTTATTATTTGCATAAAAAATTAAAAAAAAAAAAAAAAATTATATACGGAAATTAAAATTATAATATTAAAATTGATTTACAGATAAAAATTGAATTACAAAAAAAAAGAACTAAACCCAATTTAAAAGAAAACCTAATCTAACCCTAATGGCTGCCGTACGAGCTGCTCCGTTGCCGCCTAGCTACAGACCCAATGAACACCAAATCACCAGCCTCTGCTCATGGCTCTTCACAACCACAGATCACCATCTCTGCTCACGGCCACGTTAACCAGCTTCTCTGTCGCCTCCTCGCTGCAAGCCCGATGAACACCTCTGCTCACGAACACCAGCTTCTCCATCTCCTCCGAGCCGTAAACCCAGCGACCACCACATCTGCTAACAATCACCACATCTGCTCAAGATCCACTACTTTTAAAAAGAAAAAAATTCAGATTTAAGAGAGAGAGAGAGAGAGAGTGAAACGTGACTAGTGGAAGTTAGAGAGGACGGTGACGAATGGGAGAGATGGCGGTGGTCCGGTATCTTCAGATCCGGGGTCGCTGGGCTCGGCTCCACCTCCAGATTCGTGTGTGTGTAAGGAGGGATGAGGAGAGTGATACAGAGAAAGGAGATCTGTGTGTTACATAAATCGGAAAGTATGTGTTTGAGACAGTGAGAGAGAGAAGGAAAATGATACAGAGGAGGAGAGGAAAAGAATCGATAGAGTTAGAGAAGTGAGAGAGATGTGTGACAGATTGATTCTTAGCCATTGATTTATTTAATCCAATGGTCAAAAATAGTGATCAATGATTCCAAGAATCAACCAATAAGAAAATAGCATGGAGATAATGACTTTTGACCTTTAGATCATAATTAATCAACGGTCCAAGAAAAACAACACATTTATTTTATCTATAGTTGTTTTAGAAATTATTTGAACTTAAAAATTGGTTAATATATTTAACATTTAAAATATGAACTTGGATTTGAATTTTTTGGTTATATAATTAAAGAAAAAAAAACGATTTGGTAGTTTTGTGCTTGTGTTAAAACAAATAGAATTTAAATTTTCAAGGTTTTAAGTGTATAGGTTTTGTTTAGGGTTTAAGAGTTTAAGGTTTGTGTTAAAATTCTGTGACTATACATATAACAAATGTAATTTGGTTCTAACGTGTATTCTTTTAGGATTGAAAATTTAAAACTATTAGATATGAAGTTTAGGACTTTAGATCTAAAGAATATGTATGATATAGGGTTTGGATTTGATTTATATAGGGTTTGGTGTTTAATTTGGAAAGATTTAAGTTTATGGTTTTATACTTTATTTGGAGTTTAGGTTTTAAAATAGTATAAAAATTATTAGTGAATTAGAGTTTAATGTTTGTGTTAGAGAGTATAAAACTTGTTTAGGGTTTAGGGATTCAAAAGTCAAATATAATGTTTTTAATTATTTGCTATTAAAAATATGTTATTATAGCGTTTCTAAATACATCATTCTATTATAGCGTTCCTAAAAATACAAACGCTATCTAAAACTAACGGATATGTCAACCATAGCAGAAAGCGAAAAAACGCTATCTTGGTCTGCTATTAAAACATATTTTTCTTGTAGTGCAATCACACCATATATTAGAAACCCAAACGAGTTTCACCCGTTAATGATGCTCTTAGTCTTTGATGATTTCATTTAAAAGTATGCAATGCATTTATTGCTAGGGAGTATTAAGCAAGCCCCAAGAAATGCATCAAACCCCATGTTTCTACGGCCCATGATACTAGGTTTCTTGCAAGGATTTCATATATAAATGTCACAAGAAACATCTATCTGTAACTTTGCCTACACAGCATTACAGCTAGGGATGAGTAAAATATCTGTAAATTTTTATTCGGTGTGTTGTCTGCTTCGATTCAAACCAAAAAAATTAGAATATCCGTAATTTTAAGAAATAAAATAAATATTAATGCGTAATATCCATAAGAAACGAAACAAATCACAAATGCTAATATTTTTGAGAACGGATATCCGATTTGATCCGTTATAAGCATATATACATATATTTAATGATTTATATATGATTTATATAAATATTATATTTTATATAAGTTTTGCAGTATTTTTATTTACTAAATTTATTATATCAGTGATTAGAAAAAATGTTATTTTTGTAATTAAATATTATTATTTTATATTATTTTGGATTCTTTATTTGTTTTAAATTTATTTTTATTTTTACGGATGAAATTAGATATCCGGTCAAAAATCTAAAATTTCTAGATATCTGGATGATGGCAAATTGAACCTAATAATTGATTAATAAACAAAATAGATAGGATCACGGATATCTCCGTAAACTTGAATATCCGATCCTTGTCCACCCCTAGTTACATAAGTCTCTCTTTTAAATGAACCAAATATTTCAACCCTCAAAAGTAATAAATAATACTCCCTCCGTTTCTTAAAGAGTGGTGTTGTGATATTTTTCACACAGATTAAAAAAGTTGTTGAAATATATGTAAGTTGTAATTAATTATACCTCTTTGACCAATAGTATTTTAGATAAATATTATTTATAAAATCAATGCAGTTTGCAATTAATTTTCAGCTGAAAGTTAGTATAATTTACATTGGAATTGTAAAGTGATATTCTTTGTGTAACAAGAAAATGAGATCAGAATGACACTTATTATAAAACAGAGAGAGTAATAAAACAGTTCGGACAACGATAGTGAAAGAAAAGTCCTACTCACCAACAAAAAATCTTTAAGAAGTTAAGTGCATCCGTACATATTCCACAAAATTTGGTCGTGAATATCAACTGTGAACATGTAATTATGTGTAAGCTTCGCTTTATTTTGTCTCCTATCGAAATAGAGGTTGACTGGCATTTGGTAAGTAACGTAGGTAATTTACAGGCTGATAATATGAGAGAAAATGTACTATAACTTCAAATATATATATATACTAGATTTTGACCCGCGCTTTTGAAGCGCGGGATATTTTACGATGAAAAATTTTACTAATAATTTAACAAATATTTTGGTTATTTTTAAAGAGTGTGTATTTAAAATATTTTTGCATTTAAATCAGTATTTTTAAATTCAACCCGATTGTGATTATACCGGTTAATCCGGAGATCTGACAATTCAATTTATGTTTTTAAAATATTCATATTAAAAAATCACTAAAACCCGAGACTAACCGATTGAATTGATGGATGACCGATATGTAATCTAATTGGATTTAAATTGTAATAGTTTCATAATTTATAATCTTATAATCGAAATTTTAAAGTTCACTATTTTGCAATTTATGAAATTATGACGTTTCTATAAAATTTTAAAGAGAAAATGATAGATATAAAATAACTAAGATTAATTATTGTATTATTTGGAAACATTGATAGTAGTATAAAAAATATATTGTTTGGAAATATTGATAGTAGTATAAAGAAATAAGTATATTGTTTGGAAACATGGATAGTAGTATAAAGAAAGGACCATTAGTGACTTAATGTATGTTTAACTATAAAGTATAAAGGTGTATTTAATTTAAAAACTTACAAAATAAATGTTAGGTCCAACAGAATGTTTCTGTTTTAATAAGATAGATTATATATTTTTTTTTTCTTATAAAAGCTTCAAGCATATATATGCATTGAAACCTCTTGGATACGAAGATGCGACCGATCATAGACAAATAAAGTTTATACTTTATACATTCGAATACTTTTCTGTCAATCTTTATAAAGCCATTTTCTATTAATTCACTTCATACTAAAAACCCTAGATCATCTATATACCAGCTCCACAATATAAAAAATAGTCATACTACCTTTTAATTGTGACATGTTTAACTTACTGAGGGATATTTATTAAAATAAATAGTAAATAAACAATATGATAAATTATGGATACCATTGATACACATCTCTTCTTTTCTCTTTTTCTTCTTCTTCTTTTCACCAAATCTTTGTTTTTTCTTGGTACGTACAAACATACACCACTTCATCTCAAAGTAAGGAAGAAACAAAGATTCATGGCTTACGAAACTGAATTTAGAAGAGAAGATGGCACCGTAGAGAATGAGGTGACATCGTGCTTTTTACTTTATTTTTGTTTTTGTTTCTATACTTTGTTTCTGTTTTTATTTTTATATTGTGTTAATATTTCTGTTTTTATACTTTGTTATTGTTTCTGTTTCTGTTTTTTATTATGTTTTTATTTTTGTTTTAGTGTTCCAAAGGTGAAAAATAACGACGACGGACTGGTAGAAGCATCGATGTGTCGGAAAAAAAGAAGAATTGAAGAAGATGAACTCGCCGTCTATATTTTCGGTGAACGAAATAGTATGCTATATATTCTTTAGTGTAGCTATTTATGCAAAAGTACCATACTATTCGTGACATATTTCTATACTATTTCTTAAACATGTAATAATCTGGTTACTGTCAATATTTCTCAGCAGAGAGAAATTGTTAATATTTATGTTAGGGTATAGTTTTATCATCTAAGTTGAGTTTCACTAACTCATCCTGAATTATTGAACGAGCCCGTACACTTTAAAAGTACTATACTATATGCACCATGTAGTATAGTATTATGAACCTGGTGAATGTCATTATTTGAAAACGGGAAAAACTGTTTATATCTCGGATTTAAGTTGACATTTCCAGGTTAGGGTTTAGTGTTATCATCTAGATGGAGTTTCACTAACTCACCCTCGTTGCTCCGTTACTTGTCTTAATGATATGAATTCATCTATGTCGTAGTGTCAATCTATTCTATTCAATAATATATTAATATAGCATATATTTAACCTTCCTACTAAAGTCCTTTAAATTATTGAATGAAACTTGAATTTATTTTATAGTACACTGTAAACGTAATATACTATATCCACTATGTAGTATAGTATTATGAACGCATGTGATTTGTATGTGTGTGATGTGGCCTCATTATTAGCCATATTTAATTTGAGTAATGTGACATTACCTTCTTCCTTTCACCTGCTACCTATATGAAAGAGGGTCATAACCGGATGAAAGAAGACACAATTGTTAGTTATTTAATTATGTCTATAGACATTCATTTAATTTCACTTATGATTTAGGTTATTCAGTAGATAAACCTAATAGAAAATAGTAAAATGAAAACATTTTTGCTGTGTTAGAGCATAATTATCCCATGGCTCTTTAATGGACTTTTTAGGGATTTTTTTAAAAATAAAATTTTTGACTTTTTTGTCTGAAAAAAAATCAAAAATGAACCATGCGGATCTTCACATGTTAATGGAGCCCGCAAACGGTGCAAGAAACATTTCAAATTCGATCCTTATTTCATTCTTTTGTGACCGATTCTTGCCATTTTTGTGGGACCCACACCATTAGAAACTCATTAACCAGTTAACCACCCGCGATAATGGTGACCTTACATATAGAAAGTAAAATAGTCAAAAATGTAAGTAGCATTAATTATTGACTTTTAGGTCCGTCAATCATGACTCAATAGTCATTAGTTGCAATTTTTGGGATCATCATCGAGAATTTATCAAAGATTGCTACAATTCTAGTTATGTACGATCATTTATTTATATTGTGTTATGAAAGATTACTACATACAGTATCTAAAAACGTTTTTCATCATTTTCACCTTTTCAGAAATATTTAAATTATGATTTAATTTGTTAAAATCATGTAACCATGTCTGATCCTGCTACAGTTCATAAATCTCTTATATAAAAATTGAGAATAATTTAAAAAATTGTAACTTATAGTTTTTATTAATTATAAAAGAGATTTGTTGATGTATTATTTAGTTAGGTTGTCTAACGTGGCATCTTAAAAATCGATTGAATAATTTGTAAATCTAAAATCGATTGAATAATTCGCTAGGAATATTATGTTCTTTAACATATACGACCATCATATGTTATAATGTTCTTAACCGGTTAATTTATAATGTTATGAACCGAATGTTAGATTGATGAATTAAACGCTTCTTCTTCTACAATGGCCAAATTAAGTCTCTTCCTCTTTTAATATCCGTCTTTTTCTCCTCTTTATTTTGTTTTATCTATATATTTCCTCCTCAAACGATTGATTATCCTTTTTCTCATGGATTTAATTATCTAATTATTTCTGAGTTGTTTAGATTCATAAGTACATAAGAAAGCCTTCATCTACTCTTCTCCAATGGTGCAAGCTTGGACCTGTCTTTTCTTCACTGGTCTCAACATCTTTTTGCAGCTCAAGCTCGTCACATCTACTCAATTTCAAAAACTCACCTCGTCTCAAGGTCCAGAAAGTCACGAGACGAAGCCTCTGAAGCTTCGGAAGCTCGCCTCTGCTCACCGGCGGTGATAGTTAGTTACATGAAGGATGTTGCCAAACCATGACAGAGAAGAGACGATGTGTATGACAGAGAAGATTGTCCTTTTTATCAGGTTTTGTTTTTTAATTTTGTTTAGTTTAGTAAACCCATTAGAATTGGTAAACCTATTTCAACTTATGAAACAATTTTAATTTGTAAAGCAATGATTTTGTAGACTGATTTTAATTTTGCATTTCTGAAATATTTTATTTCTATTTTCATTGATAATTTTTATAAACTCTATTCTCTATAGTTTAAATACACAACTGTCTACATTTGAGTGGATGGTACATCATGTTCAAGAATATTTTATTCATTATACGAAATTACAACTATATAAACTTTATTCTTTATATTGACAAAAAACTCTACTCTCTATAGTGATTAATACTATGAACACTGATAGAATGAAGAAGTTATAAATCTAATATAAATTAGTCATATGTTTTGTTCGATGATGATAAACAAATAAGGTGAATAATATTTTTACCCATCATGTTTATTGGCGGATGTTAATGTTTTCCGGTTTTGTATTGTTGATGTTGGTTTTATGTGGCAGTTATGTTTTAATTGAACCGAAAAAAATTCAAAAAAAAATTTGGTTGGTATACATATTAATCTTCGATGAACCAGTATATCTACTTGGAGGATTGCCTTACTAGTTGCTTGTGATGTTTTCCTTATTAAAAGAAATAATTAAATACTATAAACTTAAGGGTCAATTTGCTGGATATTCATAAGGAGCACATAAATGAAGAATATAGTCATGCTACAATGATACTTTTTTGATGTGAAAGATCTATACTATTAAAGTAGCTGACACTTTTGGAACTTGCCCCTGAACTTTTTTAGTAAATGCAAAACAGTTCTACTTATTTACAAAACTGCATATTTCATTAACTTTTTAATTCAAACGAAATGGGCACCCGAATTTGTTTCAATGGGCTTCAAATGTCTACCTAACCCATTTTCGATTTTTAAACTAACCCATTTAAATTCTGACCCTATACCCTAAACTCTAATCTAACCCTAAACCCTATATACAAACCATCCAACCCTACGTTAATGCACTATTACAGTCGAAAATAATTTTATGAACCATAACTCAATTGAAAATAGTCCAATAGTAATACAAATCTATTATTTGTTAACCTGTAGTCACATATTTGTTTTGTAGACCATTCAGAAAAGCATCAAAAATATTCAAACCAAACAATGTCAATGATCAATTGAAGTTCACGGTTTTGTAATGTCAATGATCAAGCATCAAAAATACACGGTTTTGAATCCAATTGGAAGTTCGGGATATTTGTTTAAAATATAGCATTGAATATTCTCTCTAATAGTTCTATATTCTCTGTAATTGATACCAACTATTAATTATCAGAATAACACAATATAGAAACAAATATTAAAAGATCTTCCGATTTAATGTCATCGATTCAAAAGTAGCAACATAAAAACAGAAATTTATTATATTGTGGCTGCTTTACGGGATCATCACGCACAAAATCTAATATATGGTAACTAATTAATTAAATTTACCAATTTTTGAATCCTAAAAATAAATTCGATTATCAAGCAAACCCGAAAAAGATCACCGAATATACCACGAGCACAAATTAATTCTATTTTCCAAATACTAATCCTAAAATATAGTCTAACAGTAAATAATATCCCCCAACTTTCTCCCCAAGTTTCTCATAAACCTAATCACGTTACTTATTATTTAAATTAAAAAACAAAACTACAATCAGTGTAAACTACGTCATAACGGGTTAAATAAATTAAATCATATTACAGGTTAGAATTATTTAGAGTCTTCAAAATTTTATTCATATTTAAAATAACAAAAATAAGTCATATAAATAAATTTAAAATAAATTTCATAAAAATTTAAAATATATAATTTATCAAAAATCATAATTTTTATTACGTAAAATAATTTTTCCAACAAAAAGTATTGTTTCCAACAAAACATATACCCACCATATCTTTCTGAAAAATCTTTCACATTATTAATTATTTGAAAGCATTTATTAAATTAAACCTCAAAATAAAATCAAGTCTAAATAACAAATAATTAAATCAATGAAATCATAATACGGGTCTGAATTATCTCAAATCCTTAAAAAATAGTTTCATTTAAAATAAAAACTAAATCATATAAAATAAATTTAATAAAATTATAGAAAATGTTTGAAATGCACAAATGAATTTTTCAATACAAGAATGTTGAAAATATATAAAATATCTTATTTAAATTAAAAAATCAGTGTAAGATAATTTTAACTTTGGTTTACATAAATAAAATCATATTACGGGTTATAATTATTCAGTTCTTAGCATTTTTGAAAATTTTGTTTCCTAAATGTTTATACCATATCTTTCCAAAAAATCTTTCATGTTATTAATTATTTGAAAGCATTTATTAAATTAAACCTCAAAATAAAATCAAGTTAAAATAACAAATGATTAAATCAACAAAATCATAATACGGGTCTAAATTATCTCAACTCATTAAAAATAGTTTCATTTAAAATAAAAATTAAATCACATAAACTAAATTTAATAAAATTATAGAAAATATTTTGGAACGTACAAATGAATTTTTTAATACAGAGAGTGTTGAAGGTATAAAATATTTTATTTAAACTAAAAAATCAGTGTAAAATAAGTTTAACTTCGGGTTAAATAAATAAAATCATATTATGGGTTAGAATTATTTAGAATCTTCTAAAATTTAGTCATATTTAAAATAACAAAAATAAGTCATATAAGTAAATTTAAGATAAATTTCATAAAAAAAATTAAAATATATAACTTATCAAAAATAATAATTTTTATTACGTAAAATAAATTTTCCAAATTTTTATGTCAAAACAAATTTTATGTCAAAAGTCTAATAACATGATAGGAACAAATTTGTTTTGACATAAAAGTACGATTCATTTAGAGTTTTGTAGAAATTAATTTTAAAAGTAACTGTACAAATTATTTTTCTGCAACTAATTGTAAGTTTAATTAGTATAGATGTAGTCCCTAATAAAAAAAAATTTACAATACAAACATTTTTGTATAGATTAAAACGTGTTAGACACCTAAAAAAAACTTCTAATAACAAAAAAAAATTAATACACTTGATATATATATTATGTCAAAACAAATTTGTTACAAAAAAAAATATTACGTAAAAAGGAAACATACCCGCCCTCTGAGGGCGGGTCAGGCTCTAGTTATGTTTAAAATGGACAATTCTCTGCTTTGTAGCGCGTGCGCGTGGAAAAAATGTACAAAATGAAAAAATGCGAACCGTAGACTATACTATATTCAATATAGAATGGTCGCATTATCAGACACACAAATGGCTTCTAATTACAATATGTTTTAAACTCCCTATTTCTTGTTGCACAAGTTCCAAGTGGTGTAGAGAAGTTTTTGTAAACCCTAAATCCTAAACCCAAACCATATACCCTAAACCCTAAACCCAAACCATATACCCTAAATCTAAATCCTAAACCCTAAACCCAAACCATATATCCTAAACTCTAAACGCAAACCATATACCATATATCGTAAACCCTAAACCCAAATCCTAAACCCTAAACCCAACTCCTAAGCCCTAACCCAAACTATATACCCTAAACCCTAAACCCAAACACTAAACCCAAACTCTGAACCCTAAACCCAAACCATATACCTTAAACCCAAACTCTAAACCCAAACCATATACCCAAACCATATACTCTAAACTCAAACCCTAATGCTAAACCCTAAACCCAAACCCTTATCCATTATGTGATTATGCTATATATATTATAGTATGGAATACTCGAACACACCCACAAACTTTGTATATATTCTCTAAAATTTTCTTATATAGAGAGAGATGATGAACATCGACGGTGTTGGAGGACAAAACAGTGTAACTGATGAAGTAGAGAGTAAGAAAGACCAGGAGGTAGAGAAAGAGATACAAATTACAAAAGAAGAGAAAAGAAATGTATCATACTATACTATAATTTAAAACAGTATAGATAACTTAATACATAGAAATATCACGATGTAAATCAGCTATAGATTCAGAATAAATGACAGCGATATACCACGATAAATGAAAAGGAGGGGGAGAAACACTGCAAAAGAAGAGAGCAGGAGAGGAAAGAGGAGGAAACACTAAGAAATTGTTTCTATTCTATGTTATCAAATAGAATAGTACAACACAATAGTAACTGTTTATCTTCTCCAAAAGTTTTCTTCTCTAGCCGTCGTCATTTCTACTTTTTCTTAATGACTCTTGCTCATAATTTTATTCTTTAGATAAATTATATATGATGTGATACAGTTCTGTTCCATTTGTAATTCTTACTACAACAAACAGACTATTAAAAAATATTGTCTATGAACAAAAAAAATCATTTGTGCAATGAAACACATGCGCAGGATAATTTTGTCATTAATACATAATATACAGAGAATATTATAGCCATCAGCTTTTTATGGATATAGAGTTAATATTTTTTCTACTATGTACATGGCTCCAAATTTCCCTAAACTTAATACTCTTAATGCTTAAATGTCGAATATAATTGCATTGATACACAATTCGCTATGAGGTAAGTATGAAAAATTTATATTTAAGATGCAAAAGCTTTGTCACCAAGACCAGAATTGATAATATTTTCTAGGGAGTTAAAGAAAACTATAACAAGTGCAAATCATATTAGTTAGTGGTATTTATCAACGATGTTAACCTAACAGCTAATCCTATATAAACGATGAGTATCACAAATACGATACCATCATCTTTTCAACGAACAAAACAGCCAAAAATCACAATTCTAATTACAATTGTTTCCAGCCCAACGTATAAAATGATTATAAAAAAAATCAAAATTATGTGTATATATATAAAAAATCAATCATATATATCTTAAATTTATCAATACTATATTATTTATTTTTTAATTATATAAACTCATCATAAGTATGGCAAATGTTTTATCCTAGTTTGAATTAAAGATCGAGATGCATGAACAGTACGGGTTGATTACAAAAGAATCACCTATTTACAAAAAGAAGCACATATACTCTTATTGTAAAGAGTTTTCCATATTTGATTTTTTTTGATTAACAGGAGGTGATCTGGTGGCCGTGGTCAACCGATTAATCCTTCTGGATCCGAAACCAATCTGCGTTTGTATTTTCAAAAGGCCTAAATCATTTCGTGGTCAGCGCGATTCAAACATGGGACCATATTTGAATTTCTGAAGAGTTGATTACAAAAGAATCACCTATTTACAAAAGGGAAAAAAAATCGAAGGGAAACACAGAAGCGTATTTGAACCCTGAGCAAGTGAGCAGTTTAGTCTAGTCTTACATTTCTAAACATGAGGTTTTTAAGATAGTGAATAAATTTATTTAAATATAAATATTGACTATACAAATGGAAACTGTAAAGTCAAATATAAACCCTCATTGTCTTTTTCTCTGTTAGGAATCATGTCCCTCTCTCCTTATTTATTTATTTTTACTTTTAATACATCATTTTGTTAAATTTTTAAAATATATATTTTCCATCAATTCGACTCTTTTACGATATAAAATATATTATTTTTCAAAATATTAACTTTATAATAAATTTGACCATATTTCTTCTTCTTTTTTCGTCAACCCATATTTCTTTTTTTTCTTATTTTAATGTTCATTTTACATGCGTGAGGAATGTTCTAATGTGAACTGCATAGATATTTGTGCAGCATGATGACGTTGGTAACCCGTCAGCATTTAGATTTATTTTCCTTTCAATTTTTTGAATTTAGTTTTGTAACATATTTTGTCGTATTTAATATTTAACTTGTGTTAAAATTTCTTAATTCGTAAATTAAGTTTGACCTCAATTATAAATCCGAATTCATTTAACTTTTATTTTTTATCAGAAAGCTTCTTAACTTATAATCAAGACTTGGAATATTAAATTTCATAAATTAACGTCTGATATTGATAATTTGTTAGGGTTGAAAAACAACATGCAGGAGTCCACCACGTGCCAGGTCATGTGTCGGTTACGGTCAAATGCCGATGCCGGTAATAACACGTGTCATCCTAATAACCTCACGGCATCCGCCTCTGTTATCTTTATTGTTTTGATTTTTGACTGGATCTTCCTTCTTCAGACAACGAATATCGGAGACTGACTGTTCCCGGTTACTGGTTTAACCACAAAACATTAGTCATCGGCTTCCTCCACAAGACGTTTCCACTTTCTACCACATCTTTAAAAGATATGAATAGTGACTTTGTTGGCCTTACTTTAATGCCCCCAAAAGAAAAGTAGCATTCTAAAAGAACCCCAATTGTACCTCATGTTGATCAAATGTGGGGGCATGCATTGTATTGATAAGAGTCACAAAGACTTTAAAGAAGTTCAGTTATGGTAAAAATGGCTTTCATTTTATGTTTACGATGTTCATTTAAGCAACAAAGCCAAGTAATGTTTCCTTACTAGACGCCACTTTTGTAACTCCCATTTGGGAAGTAAAATGCTTTTGGCCAAGTCAACTTTATAATATAATACTATATATTTCGATTTATTTTTTTTTGGTAAAATATTTCGATTTATTTATGCTTAAAAAGTTATTCAAATCCGAAACCTTTTAATCATTCACACCATATAACCAGTTCATTCAACCTTTTGATTTTTATAAAGTTTTGTTATAAAATTCAGATTCTAAAATGCCACTTTTACTGTAAGACGTATTAAATAATATATATTTTCAAACGGCATAAATTCGAGAAGACCCAAAAGTCTTAACATCAAAACGTATAGACCGACTAAAAAATCATAAACGCAAAAAGTTCGTTTTCTTTTCTTTCTTTCATCTTCTTCAAGCTCTTCTCTTGTATCTTCGTTTTTTCTTCAATACTTTGGGTTTTGCATCTTTTTTTTTTCATCATGTCTAATGAAACCAAAGATCTGAACAACTACCACTATACTTCATCGTATAATCATTACAACGACATCAGTAACCAAAATATTTTGAATCTCCCTTACGTTTCTGGTCCATCCAGTTATAATGCAAACATGATCTCATCACAGATCGGCTACGATCTACAGTCGAGTCCTCAAGGAGTGTACGAATCGGGTTTCGAGCTCTCGCCATCTTCCACCGAGTTTTTTAGTTCTTCGTTTGATCAAGAAAATGGGTTTTACAGTGCTTTTAATTATAACACTAGTAACAAGAGTCAAGAAGTTGTCGGTAGTGGTGGTGCAATCATTGACAGTAAAACTAGGGGTTCTGCATCTCCATCTTCGAGTGAGGCGGATCATCATCACGGCGAAGATTCCGGAAAGAGCCTGAGGAAAAGAGAAGCTGACGATGGAGGAAAAGATGATCAACGTGCTCAGAAAGAGTAAGTTTTATAAGTATTTTTAGAAACGAAACTTTCATATATTTAAATAAGATAGAAATCACATGAATCGTGCACGAACTTTTATTTTATTTTAATTAAAAGATTATTTTCTACTAATCATACACCAAAACCTTAATTATTTGAATATGTTTAATGCATTTCTTATTTTATCTAGCTTCAGGGCCAATCCAAAAACCAATTTCTCGAAAATGACTTTCTTTACTTAATCAAAGTAGATGAAGATTTTCAGTAGGGAAATATTTAGACAAATAAGATGACACCTTTTAGAATATTGTACGCCTTGGTGCGAAATGGTAGACATGTGAACCTCAGAATCTCTTGCTAAAGAGCGTGGAGGTTCGAGGAATGCTTCTTCGAAGTTTTATTTTGATGAAATTCAATATGCTTGTGAAAATGTAATTAATTAACGTAACATGTTTAGCTAGAATGCTAATTCTATGTTTGAAAGAACGGCAAATAAAAGTATTTTTAATCACAATATATAGTATATATGACATTTTAATTGTAAAATTGTTTATTCACTATTGCTACCCCTTAAATAAAACAGAATGACGAATCCCATTTTGATAGAATACCAACTAAGATTATTTTATTACTTATTATGATTTATGTCCTACAAATCATCTGGTGCTTAGCATTATTAATTACAAAACTGTCCCTCATAGCTAAGCATTCATTTAATTGATCAATAAATATATGGCTCAGAGTTAAAACAAAGATGAAAGAGGAGAAGAAGCAAAGAGAGCCACGAGTCTCGTTCGTGACTAAGACCGAAGTTGAACATCTCGAAGACGGCTATCGTTGGAGGAAGTACGGCCAAAAGGCTGTCAAAAACAGTCCTTATCCGAGGTAATTTAACCGGCTATTATACTTTATTAAATATTAATTATATAAAAAGGTACAATAAAGTAATGAAATGTTGAACATGCATGTAGTTTTTAGTTTAGCTTTTAGCTTTCAAGTTCTTTAAAATCATTACTTTCTACTCGGTTTTCTAAATTATTACGATACTCTACATAAAATAAGGAATTAGTGTTTCCTAACATTTTCTTTTGATTTGCACCAAATTTTAGCAAAAAAAAAACATTTTCTTTTGATTTGGAAATCTAAAACCTACAGAAACACGATTTTTCTTCTTATCTACATCCATACAAGGTCTAAAGATTTCTTTGTGTGTTGTATTTTATACAGTATATGTTACTTTTTGGATTTATAACTCGCATTATAAATCCTATGCTATAACTGTATATGTCAATTACGAAAACAGGAGTTACTACAGATGCACGACGCAGAAATGCAATGTAAAGAAGAGAGTTGAGAGATCTTACCAAGATCCAACGGTCGTGATCACAACGTACGAAAGTCAACACAACCACCCGATCCCGACCAGTCGCCGTTCCGCAATGTTCGCTGGACCCGCCTCATCTAATTACAATTCAACCTCTCTATCTTCGGTTTCTGATTTCATCATCAATACTCCAAGAAGCTTCTCACGTGATGATCTCTTTCGTGCACCGTACGCTAGTATTAGTGTAAACCCTAATTATGAGCAACAACAAAACCAAGAGCTTCAGCATGACTATGAGCTTTTAACGGACATCTTTCCTTCAGTTTTCTTCAAGCATGAGCCTTGATGATATAGTTGTACTATTATATCTGATCAAAAACAAGTTGTACTATTATATAGAAGCAATATGGAATGCATAATAAGTGATGGTGTTATTTAATTTTACATGCATATATGTATACTTTTGAGACTAAAAGATTATAATTAATGTAGAATTGTTAGGCATGCATATGGAGTCTCTTTCTAATTATTAAAATAAATTTCTTTGAATAATATTATATGAAAAAACTTTTATATGGACACTAAAAGAAAACATACCTTATAACGGGGCAATAGAAATATATTTCTCGTAAATTTACGAGTAAATTACTACAACTTTATAATGAAACTGAATTTCATCGTAAAGTTGTAGCAATGTTACAAGAAAATAGTTTCGTTGTAATTTACATGTAAATTTATGTCGATTTTACGAGAAAGAGAACAAGGTTCTAACGACAAAACATGTTATCATTAATTTTGGTGAAAACGTGTTTTGAGCGTGCTTTACCAAACTGATTTTGTTGTAAGCATTCTCAAGTCGAGCAAGTTAACTTCATTCCATACTCTCGGTTTAGAGATTCTGGAAAAACTTGATTAGCTAATATCAAAGTTACATCTCGTGGACGAATAGTTGCTGGAGAAAAAATTCATTTGTAAGAAGAAGCGTGTTTCATTAAAGTCGAAGTATCTGAACAACAAACTAATTACATCTTTCTTATTGATCCGGATACCCATTAAAATGAAGATCTTCCCGACAATATGACATATGAAGCAGGTGAAGACGAGTTCCATCTGAACAACAAACTGATGACAATCTTTTTATTGATCCTGATAATCGTCAATATGAAGATCTTTCAGTCTTTCAGACGATATGTTGTTTGTTATAATACTTATTCCTTGGGTTTTAAGTATTTAATTAGAGTTTAGGGTTTAGGGGAAAATGTGATAAAGGGGATGATGGGGTAAAAGGGTATGGTGTTATATAGATAAAGTGATTTGAGGTTTAGGAATTTGATTTTTGGTGTTTAGATATAGACCTAGTAAATTCATCGTAATTGAAAACATGTGTCTGGTAGATTTTTTGTAGTACACTTCACTTGTAAATTTATTGTAAATTTTTTTGTTGTAAATTTTTTTGTAATGCTTCCTTGTAATTCGTTGTAACTCTAAAAACGCGTACCTGGTAAATTCCTCGTAAAACTAAAAACCTGGACTGGTAGATTCTTCGTAAAATTATGATGACTTTACGAGAAATATTGTTTCCTTATATAAACTCGAAACATGAAAGAGGAATGCATCCTTCATTCCTCTCAAATTACTCCTTCCCTCCTCCTCTCAAAGTATATTTTTTTTTAAATATTAGTTTAGGTTTTAGATAATTAGTTTAGGTGGTTAGTTTAGATAATTAGTCTAGATAGTTAGTTTAGATAATAAGTTTAGGTAACAGAACTATATGTTGACAAAAAAAAGGTATTAGAACTATATTTAAATATCAAGTTTGTATTTTAACGACTGATTAGATAAATATATTTTATTCTCAAATAATTTTTATATAACTAACTAAATTAATATGTTTCTTTTTTCAAGGTGGTTCCTAAAAAGAAGGGATGAACGGTGGGAATAAAATCCATCAAGAAAGTCGCTAGGGCGACTTCGTCCTATTCTTCGAGGCGGAACCTATGGACGAAGTACGAAACTTTTCGGAAATGAACACTTCTAACAAAAAATTTCGACAGCGTCCTTCCTTAGCTTTTTATTTTTATTTTTTTACTGTAAATTTAAGTATTATATTACAATATTCATACAGTTTAAAAATATATTTATATTTTATAATTTAAATATTTTAAATTTTTAATATTTCGTAATATTATAATAATACGGCAATGGGATGTATATTCTTTGTAATGTTTACAAGGATTTTACAAGAAAACACTTGTGAAATCCTCGTAAACTTTACAAGGATTTTACTAGAAAACTAGGTGTTTTGCCCGCACATGCGGACATAATCGTTTTACTAATAGTTATTAACATATATATTATGATTTGAACATCATGATAACTTATTTTTTATATTCTTAGTTATTTTAGTTTTCTTCGATTTTTATTTTGGTCTACGTCTCCTAAACATAAAAGAAAACTATAAAACTATGAGAGCATAATTACATATAAAATATTCTACGCAATAAAGTAAAGTAAAAATGTGTTAATTTTTCTTAATCTACTTTGTATTTTTGAATCAGAAACATGTATTAAATTATAAAAACAAAACACTAAAACACATAAAATCCAAATAAGAAAAAAATTAATAAAAAGTAAACAAAAAACTAAAATTCAATGATAATTTAGAAAAAACTTAAAAAAAAACGAATTGAGATAATGACAATATTTCATTGGTTTACTTGATCAATAAATACATTGATTTATCTTAATATTTCATAAGCTAATCTTTGATAAAATAAAAAATAGATAATGATAGTTTTATTATTAAAGTTAATTTATGGTTAGTTATATAATGATAAAACTAATTATTCATTAAAATATATATCTATTTTAGCTATTTGAAAACTAAAACATTAAACACATGTTCATAACATGATTACATAGATAACTCTCTAAACTTAATATCAAAGCATATTTTCTTATAGATTAAACAATAGTAAAATATACACATGAAATAACTACCGAAATAATTCAGAATACCTAATTCATAATTTCAAACCCCATGTAATAAAATCGATTGGTTCAGTCTTTCAAACTCAAAGAAAGAAGAAAAACATATAACTCCAACCAAAAGAAAACAAATATCAAAAGTACATAAATATAGATGTCAAAAACTATAATCGAGACAACTTAGAATGAATGAGAAAACTGAAACTATAGAATTTAAAACATATTACATCATATGATAAATAATAATTGATCCTAGCTTGTTTAAAATAATTATAATTGTAATTCCAATTAGAAGTTTGAAATAGTTATATCATTTAAATTAATAAATTAATGATTTAAGTGAAAAACTAATAAGAAGCTTATGAAAGTTAAAATAATTATAATCATAATTCCAATTAGAAATTTTGAAATAATTATACTATTTAGTTAATAAATTAATTAGAAATTTCGAAATAATTATATTATCCAAAATTAATAAATTGATGATTTAATCTAAAAACTAATAAAAACATGACAAATAAGCAATTAGCTAAAATCATGGAGAATGTAACAAGTAAGCAAAATCACTTCATAAATAATAGTATAGATACTTGTAAATTCCGTGTAAAAATTATAATGACTTTACATGGAAATATTTCTAAATTCGTCGTAAAATGTACAAGCATTTAAAGATAATTTTATAAAAAAAATAATGAAGCATAACTACGAAATTACAAAAAAATCATCACTTTTGCTTTTACGATGAATTCATTTCGTCGTAAATATTATGAGAAAACTATGACAAATATTTTCTACAACGAAAGATTTACAACGAAATATTTTTTCTTGTTAATTCGTTGTAGCCCTCCTATTACAACGAATTAACAAGGAATACGACACTTGTGATTAATATATTTTCTTATAGTGGGGATCTCTCCTTTTTTATTACTTGATTTATGTACCAACCAACTAATGAGGAAAAAGACATGCCGCCATATCTAAATATAGTCGATCAAATTAAACTTTGCGGTATTAAAAACTAAATCAAGATCTCCTTTTTCATTACTTGATTTATGTACCAACCAACTAATGAGGAAAAAGACATGCCTCCATATTATCTAAATATATTCGAACAAATTAAACCTGTGGTTAAAAAACTAAATCAAGACTAGACAGATATATCGAACTTCATATGCTTGATCACCTCACTTAAATATATATATATATATATATATATATATATATGAATTTTGAATAAAATCAATTTTATACTTTTAAGCTTTTAATATATTGTACGTATATTCTCAACTTGCATTTGGTTTTTTTTTTGTCGCTGATTGTATTATTAAGCCTTTAAAGCAAAGAGTTTCGAACAATGAGAACCAGCAAAACAATATAGAAAAGGGATACACCAGTAGGGATCCAAAATAAACTAACACATCTATTTTGCGTATGGATGACTAAAGATTTTTCATATAAAAGCTTCATATTTGTTTCTGGAATAGACGACCTCAAAGGAGATAACCTTCATATTAATCCAAAAGCACCACGTTTCAGAGTGAGTTGAAAACGATTGTCATTCTCTTTTTATTACTTCAGTAGGAACCAACGAGATAAGACAATTCTCTATTTTGCTCTATTATTAGAGTCAAAGAGATTACCGTTCCATAGAACTTCATGCTGTCTTTCGAAGTAATCATAGTTTGCAGCAAGAACTCCATCACCATCGAATGAAGAACCATTAACGATTGAAGCCGGTAAGACCCGTCGCCACCATTTGCAGTAGATCTGTCAATTAACTTTTCTAAACAGTTCAACTGAACCGAAAGTTTTATTTTTCCAAACCAATTGGAAGAAGCATACAAAAGAACAATGAAAAACCTTGCCAGAATCAAAATAAATTGGCAATAAAACAACGACTGGAAACAAAACAGATCCAAGAAAGAGATGCAAAACGAATTAAACAAGTCGATGTCAGAGCTAGAGAAGCCTCCGATCATCGGCTTGAAACTATAAAAAATCTCTCTTTTCTCTCTTGACGGCTAGGGTTTATTGAATCTAAAACCAATTATTCTTCTGACTTGCATTTGGTTTTGCACGCTTTCTTCTCATATATATTCCCAACTTGCAGAAGTTTACTCCTTTCATAGTGAATTATCTGTTTCTTCTCATAATTTAATCTCTACCCTTCTTGTGTTCAACAATGAATCAGAAGGCACAAAAGTCTCTAAAGGGAAATAATATGCAATAAACTTCCTATGTATCTCTCATGCAGCTTGATGGAGAGTGGAAGCTATGAAATTTCAAGATCAAGGGTTTGATCGAGAAGCCGGTGACGTGTTCTTGAAGGTAACTTCAAAAAACGGAATAAAGGGCGATACTCTTCGCAGTGTTTGTTAGAACTCTTAGGTTTGCGAATATTTTTCGCAGTGCTTGAGAAAGCTCTTAAAATAAAACTGAATTCTTATTGAAATCAATTTATCTTACAAAAGCCATAAGAGAGTTCTTTATATAGGATTCTTAAACTGTCATTAAAATCTTTAACCTAATAAAAAGGCAAAACACAAATCTTAAGTAAAAAGGAAATAACTAGAAAATGGAAACTTGTTGTTTAAGCTATGATGCTGCTGCATCACAGCTCATGCTCCACAAAATTCTAAAGAAGAATACATTATGCGTTGTCATATACATGGTTTTCTATAAGAGTAGTCTACTACTACAAGCAAAGAAAGATGATAAAGTGGAGATATTATTTAGGCTTTTGTAGCTTGTAAAAGTACTAACTCTGGGGTTTCAATCTTTCCAACATAATGAGCTTAATTTTGGATACTTTATTTTGCAGTTGCAGCCATTGAACAAAAAAACTGGTAAGCTATTCTTAAACTTGTAAAGAAGGACAAACAATCAAAACAAAGAGAAAACTTGTAAAGGAAGCAACGAGTTAGGAGAATGACCAAGTTGGTATGTCATTGGTCGTATCGGATCAATGGTACCAGAAATCCCATATAGATGAGCCACCACGAGTCTGTTGTTCCGATACCGCAGCTCGTTGGTGAGCTTCTGTAACCGTGGCGGGATTGAATTGATTAACCATTTCCTATGTATCTCTCATGCAGCTCATACTCCACAAATTCTAAAGAAGAATACATTGTGCGTTGTCATATACATGGTTTTCTATCAGTCTCCGGTAGCAATATGTGAGCTTGTGGTTGGAATTTCTTGCAAGCAGGAAGTGGAAAATTTAAACGGTGAAATCTACAAACTAAATGAGGTTTCATGTGTCTTGACTCTGGTTTTCACAGCTATTATTTGGCAAGTCTACTTAACTGCTAATTGTGGGATTGATCCCAGGGTCATCTTCTTTGTTCTCCAATGCTATAACAACCGTGGGACAACTTAATTTGTTCCGATACTAGCAGTGATTATGAATGACACAAAATAGAGAGTGTATATGATTCAGAATAGTCTGTGAGTAGTTAGTGATCTTTTAAGTTATTCCTACAAGAAGAGAAAGCAAACATATAGGTTAATGCATATGTCACATATATTAAGCTTTTGTCTTTGTTTGTATTTTGATTTGCATAAAAACTACTGCTCCTTCATGTATGCCAGAGAAATATATACAGAATGAGCAACTTCAAAATTATCAGCTAGAGACTCATTAAGAGTAGTCTACTACTACAAGCAAAATCAAGATGATAAAGTGGAGATATTATATAGGCTTTTGCAGCTTGTAAAAGTAGTAACTCTGGAGTTTCAATCTTTCCAACATAATGAGCTTAATTTTGGATACTTTATTTTGCAGTTGCAGCCATTGAACAAAAAAAAACTGGTAAGCTATTCTTAAACTTGTAAAGAAGGACAAACAATCAAAACAGAGAGAAAACTTGCAAAGGAAGCAACGAGTTAGGAGAATGACCAAGTTGGTATGTCATTGGTCGTGTCGGATCAATGGTACCAGAAATCCCATATAGATGAACCTCCACGAGTCTGTTGCTCCAATACCACAGCTCGTTGGTGAGCTTCTGTAACCGTGGCGGGATTGAATTGATTAACCATTTTCTGAAGTCTTGGTTCGAGACCTGCGATGAAACGTGCCACCAGCTGACGCTCAGATTCATGTATATCCTCGATCCGAGACCTCAACTGGAAAAACTCGGTGGCGTATTCATCAACCGTACGTGATCCCTGACGGATGCTGTTGAACTTTCGTAACAGCAAGCGGTTGTAGTTGTCCGGAAGAAAAACTATCTTCATGTGTTTCTTCAGTTTGTCCCAAGAGTCAAGCTTCTCTTTGCCGTAAGTACGAGAGCGTTTGAGCTTGAACCGGTTCCACCAAGCTGCAGCGCAGCCGCGAAAACTTGTTGCTACTAAAGACACACGATGTTCCTCAGGTACTTTCTTGAAATCAAGAATCTCTTCCACTGCAACCAACCAATCAAGAAAGGCTTCTGCTGATGAGGATACTCCATGAAACTCAGGGATCGAGATTATGAAGTCTGAAGAATCCCAACGATGATGATGGTCTCTCTCTCTGTTATGATGGAGAGGAAAAACATCTTCATTAGACGAAAGATTGTCATCTGATTCGGTGTCTGAGCAGTCAGTGACGACGAGAGGAGGGTCCTTGCGATCTTGAGAAACTGTTGGAACGTCGTGGTCAGCTCTATTGGCTGATGGAACAGTGGTTTGTATTGCATCGGCCACTATTTGGGGCAAAGTGGCTTTAAACTCTTCACAAACTTGGTGTATGACATCAGCCACTCTAGTTTGTAAAGTGGCTTGAAGATCTTTGAAGGTGTATGGGAAGACGATGCTGTAGCAGAGCTGAAGTAGTTTATGAAGTGTGACATGAACTACTACATCAGAGAGGCGGTTCGTGAGAAGCATGTATCAAGACCGATGCATTAAAAGAAGATTTAATGAAGAGGGACATTAAAGGAAGACTTGAAGAAGAAGCAATCGATCTAAAGAGAAAAAGAAAGATTGGCTTATTCGCTGAAGTAAAAAAAATGGAAAGTTTCCATTGGGTAGTTAGATTAGATCTATGGCTTCCTCAAAGATATATAAGGAAGCCGTGGCACTGTGTTAAGGTTTAACACACAGGGAGAGCTTTTAGCAATAGAGAGTTTTTGTACGTCCTAAGAAGGAGAAGCAAAGCATCTAGGGGTTAAGAGCTTAGGTGGTTCAAAGTCTGTCTTAGATCTCTGAACGAGTTGACTAGCAAACAAGTCGAGGTTTGTCTTGAGCTTGTTTGAATTATTGCTTTTAATAAGAAGTTGTAAGAGCTTTTAAAAGAATAAATATAGTCGTATTTCTTGGATTTGAATAACCCTGTACTACTGTGTGTTCTACATAGCATAGCTTGTTTATCTTACATTAACAATTGGTATCAGAGCGGGTATCTGTACTTTGTTTATTTAAACAGGTAGATCCTGCGGAGTAAGATGGATAGCTATCGCGAATTGGTGATAAGTTCCAAGGTGATCCTTGAAGTAGGAAACTATGGATTCTGGAAGGCGCGCATGAAGGCTACAATCAAGGGCATTGACCCATTGGCATGGAAGGCTGTGGAATCTGGTTGGAAATCACCTGTTGCAAGAGCCGAGGATGGGACAGATGTTCCAAAACTGGAGGAGCTCTGGACTGATGATGAGAACAAGATGGCTAAGTTCAATGCTCGTGCACTAACTGTCATACATTGCAGTGTAGCAAGGAAGCAGTTTGAACTAATTCAAGGATGCGAGGCAGCAAAGGATGCATGGGATATTCTGCAGAAGCACTTTGAAGGAACCTCAAAGGTTCAGAGTTCTAGAAAGGATATGCTTGCAACAAGATTTGAAGAGCTAAAGATGGAAGAGAATGAATCTGTTGGAGATTTCAGTTCAAAGATTAGCTCACTGGCACAAGAAGCACTTACACTTGGGAAGAAATACAAAGAGAAGAAACTTGTGAAGAAGTTCCTGAGGTGCTTGCCGTCTAAGTTCATGGCATACAAAGCAGCTATGACCGTCTCCTGTAACACTGACGAGATGACATTTGATGAAGTGGTTGGAATGTTACAAGCTCATGAGATGGAAGTGGCTGGTGTGTCTGGTGGGATGAAGGAAAAAGGAATTGCTCTTGCATCAGTTGAAAAGGAGCATATGGATGATAATGATCCTGTGAGTCTTCTGGTCAGAAGGTTTGATAGAACTCTACGAAAAGTGGAGAATGGGCAGAAGAAGTTTGGCCAAGGTAGGAAGACGTCCGAGCCAGAGAAGAACTACAGGAAGAATGATGCTAAGTGCTATGAATGCAAGGGGTATGGTCACTTTCGAACTGAGTGTCCCACAGTGAAAAGAAGAGAGATTCAGTGCCATAACTGCAAGGGATATGGACACACTCAAGCTGAATTTGAGTCGGATGGTAGGAGAAAGCCGGAAAAGTCCATGATAGGAATCAATGACAGCGAGTCCGACAGCGAGAGTGAAGAGGAAGTGAACAACTTTGTGGCATTTCTAGGAATCGTGGAATGTGAGTCAGGATCTGAGAGTGATGTTGAGCAAGAAAATGACTTAGATGAAAGCTACAAGGAAGTTCGAGAGACGCTAGTGAAGCTGGGAACGGAGAATTTGGCATTGGCTAAAGAGAAGGCAAGACTGGAAGTTGAAGTACAAGTGTTGAAAGATGACCTCGACAGGGAAGCTGAGTTGGCCAAGGAAAGTGTGAATCTGATCAAAGAAAAATTGGTTTTGTCTAAGCAAGCGGACGAGCTCAGAGAAGAGTTACTTACTGAAAGAAAGAAAGCAGCAGATCTTCAAGCTGAATTGGATCAGCAATATCGGAAGATTAAGATGCTCACGGGAACCAAGCAACTTGACAAGATTCTGAGCTGTGGAAGAACTGAAAGCTCATCGATGGGACTTGGTTACACTGGAAGACAGAGTAGTTCAACAGGTACAACGCGCTTTGTATCTGGAGGTTTTGCGCATGCTGAAGAAACCAAGACACAAACTACTCCAGCTCAGATGAGTGGATGTTTCTTCTGTGGAAAGTTTGGTCATTACAAGAGGTATTGCTACAAGTATCTGGAACGGGTCAAACAAGTATGGAGACAACACAAGTTTTGGAGAATAGGCAAAACTTCTCGAGGCTGGATGAAGAAAAATGACTTGTACCCTAAGATAGTGACTGAACCAAGAAGTACCGTTCGATGTAACATGGCACGAGTGGCGAGTGATTCCGAATCCGAGGAACCATGGTACTTCGACAGTGGGTGTTCGAGACACATGACGGAAAACATTGAGTATCTAGACAAAGTGTCAAAAGTAAAAGGAGGAAAGGTAACCTTTGGAGATGGAGGTTGTGGTGTCATTCAAGGCAAAGGTACAACGTGTAACTCAGAAGTACCTAAATTGGTGAATGTCTACTTTGTCAAAGGATTGAAGGCTAACTTGATCAGCGTGAGTCAACTGTGTGATGACGGACTCACGGTGTGCTTCTCAGCAATTGATTGCCGTGCAATAAATCAACATGGTGTAACAGTGCTACAAGGTGTGAGATCTGGCAATAATTGTTACATGTGGGAAAAAAAGGTTAAGTGCTTGTCAGCTCAAGGGAATATTGATCTATGGCATAGACGTTTGGGACATATGAACTTCAGGAATCTAACGAATCTTGTATGCAACGACTTGGTTCGAGGAGTACCCAAACTCAAGATTGATGACAAGATTGTGTGTGGTGCATGCAATGAGGGAAAGCAAGTCAAGATACAACACAAGAAGGTACCGGATGTTCAGGCAAAGGCACCATTGGATCTAGTTCACATGGATCTCATGGGTCCTATGCAAACCGAGAGTATTGGAGGAAAGAAGTATGTGTTTGTACTAGTGGATGACTACACCAGATTCACCTGGGTTCGTTTTCTCAGGGAAAAGTCAGAAGTGTCTGAAAGTTTCAAAATCTGGGCACTTCAACTCATAAATGAAAAGGGAGGAATCAAGAAGATACGCAGTGATCATGGAGGAGAATTCGAGAATGAAGCCATGACTACCTTTCTTGAATCAAGAGGAATAGCTCATCAGTTTGCAGCACCATGGACACCTCAGCAGAATGGAGTAGTTGAACGAAAGAATAGAACTCTACAGGAAATGGGAAGAGCAATGCTTCATGGTAACAAGATAGCCAAGAGGTTCTAGGCTGAAGCACTCAGCACAGCGTGTTACACAATCAACCGTGTGTATGTCAGAAAAGGGACAACAAAGACACCATATGAGATGTGGACAGGCAAAACTCCTAATCTTAGTTACTTTCATGTTTTTGGATGCAGGTGCTACATACTGAATGACAAGGACTACCTTGGGAAGTTTAACTCAAGAAGTGATGAAGGATTCTTTCTGGGTTATGCACAGTCTAGCTCAGCATACCGAGTCTACAACAAGCGAACAGAATCAATTAAAGAATCAGTGAATGTTGTATTTGATGATTTGTCTGTGGTTGTAGGTGATGACTTGGGATCAGATGAAGAGGAAGAAGGTGGAACATCTGTAGCTGCTACTGAAGTCATTGAGGAAGGTCCTACCACAGATACAATACCTCAACCAGTGATTCAGCAAGTTCATCGAAATCATTCGAAGTCTGATGTGATTGGAGGGATTGAAGAAGGACGAAAAACGCGTGGAAAGGTGATCAATTTTAAAGAAATGGTGCAGTTCGCATGTTTCGTCTCATCAATAGAACCTAAGACACACACTGAAGCACTACGTGATGAATATTGGATTGTCGCAATGGAGGAAGAACTTGAGCAGTTCACCAGGAACGATGTGTGGGAACTTGTTGCTAGACCTGAAGGAGTAAATGTAGTTGGCACTAAATGGATCTTCAAGAACAAGACTGATGAGCATGGAGAAGTAGTTCGTAACAAGGCAAGGCTTGTAGCTCAAGGATACTCACAGATTGAAGGAGTAGACTTTGAAGAAACCTTTGCTCCAGTTGCAAGATTGGAATCTATTCGACTGTTTCTGGGAATGGCGTGCATTCTGAACTTCAAAGTGCATCAGATGGATGTGAAAAGTGCTTTCCTCAATGGAGTACTTCAGGAGGAAGTTTATGTTGAGCAGCCAAAGGGATTTGAGGACCCAATGCATCATGACTACGTGTACCGACTGAAGAAGGCACTATATGGTTTGAAGCAAGCACCGCGTGCCTGGTATGAACGACTCACAAGGTTTCTGCTAGAAGCGGAATACATTAGAGGGAGCATAGACAAGACACTATTCTTCAAGGAGGTTGAAAAAGATATAATCATCGTTCCAATCTATGTGGATGATATTATTTTTGGGGGCACGTCACAGAAGCTGGTTGATGAGTTTGTTCAGAATATGACTCAAGAGTTTGAGATGAGCATGTGTGGCGAACTGAAGTACTTTCTTGGACTTCAAGTGTTCCAGTCAGAGAAAGGTGTCTTCATCTCTCAGAGTGCATACGCTAACAGTTTGGTAAAGCGATTTGGTATGGAGAACTCCAAAGTTTTTAGAACACCCATGAGTACATCACTGAAGCTTTCACGAGATGAAGCAGGAGAAGATGTGGATGTCAAGCTCTATCGAGGGATGATTGGTAGTCTGTTGTACTTGACAGCGAGTCGACCAGATCTGTCATTCAGTGTTGGTGTGTGTGCACGGTATCAAGCCAAGCCTAAGGTGTCACACCTGAATGCAGTAAAGAGGATTATCAAGTACGTCAAAGGAACAGAGAGCTTGGGCGTGTATTACTCAAAGAATTCCAACAACCACTTGGTGGGATACTGTGATGCTGATTGGGCAGGATGTGCTGATGATAGAAAAAGTACCAGTGGAGGATGTTTCTTTCTTGGAAACAATATTATCTCGTGGCTGAGCAAGAAGCAGAACTCTGTATCACTTTCTACGGCGGAAGCAGAATATATTGCCATGGGTAGCTGTTGCTCACAACTTATCTGGATGAAGCAGATGTCAGCTGATTATGTAATGCAATCGGGTCCCTTTCTTGTGTATTGTGACAACAAAAGTGCAATTGATATCTCGAGGAATCCGGTCCAACATTCAAGGACGAAGCACATTGACATAAGGCACCACTTCATCAGAGAATTAGTTGAAGACAATCAGGTAGTAATCGAACATGTAGTTACTGATTTGCAGTTGGCTGATATATTCACTAAATCTCTTGAATTTAATCGATTTATCACACTAAGAAATGCAATTGGTGTGTGTAACCTTGATTGTTGAGTCAAGTTGTGCAGAGAGTAGTGCAGGTGCTGGTTCGGGATGTACATATAATTCAGATTGGTTTTGGAACCGAAAACGCTGTGGAAAAGAGCTGCTTGATATGCCGTCAGTGTTGTAATGGTACAGGTTTCACGTCAATCTGTGGCCCCCCCCCTCTCAATAAAAAGAGCCAGAAATGTTACAGAAAGATGCTCAGAAAATAAAAAAAAGGGTTTGATTGATAGATTCATGATGGGAAACAACAGGGGTTTCACAGCGCGAGAATAAAGAATGAAAACCGGCAGCATTGATAAAGGCATATCAATGTGAAAGCTAGCCATAAAAAGACAATCGGCTGCACCAGAATATAAGATCTAGGAAGAGTTATATGTGCAGCCTGAATCAAGCACTGAGGCAACTCATGAAGCACTTCACATGAATGGTAACTGAACTGAACTAATCTAATGCTTTATATTAACTTTGACTCAGCCAATTGTGAGTTGCGTGTTTTATTACTATCTTGAAAGTCTGATGATACATTAATAATTCACGAATGTGCCTAATGTCTATGTGTTTGGATGAGAGAAATTAAATGTTGTAGGAATACAAAGGAGAGGATAAAAAGTCAGGGACCAGATCTGCAATATCAGAAAAGTTGATTCAGTTTTATTCCGTTAAGGGAAGTAGTGGGGAACAAGCCCTAGAAAATCTCCATCGTGCTTAAGAAGCTCAATCTCGCAGCCTCTCTTCATCTCTCACACAATTTTCACACAGAAACTGACATCTATCATGGTGAAAGCACAGAAATCAGCTCAACAAGCCGAATCATCCAGGGAAGAGAAGCATGTAGAGGCTGAAGGAAGTCGGAGGTCACTTTCTGATGGCGAACCTGAATCGCCTCCACCAAGAAACGATATGCCTGTTTCTGATGTACTCCCTGAGGTGACTGAGGAGCTTGAGTCGTTCAACACCGCGAATGAGAAAGCTGCTTCAGAAGATAGCGATGAAAGAACTCCGGGTCTTGGGGAAGAGCCATCTGCGAAAGTGTCTGAAGCAGATCTGCAACCGCTAATCGGATCCTCCAATGCTGACATTCAAGATGTTCCCGTCACTGATAAATCGTCGGAAGAGAAGGATGAGTCTGCTTTACAGATGGTGGTCGTTGAAGATGAGAAGGAACAGAGTGGAGCTGATGTTGAATCCGGCAAGGCGGGTGATGACGAACCCAAAGATGATGAAGCTTCACAGAAGGAAGTGAGAAAGAAACGAGTGCTGCATCGATTAGGGTTGCGTTCCGCAAAACAGAGGAAGACAGGGGAGTCTAGTACACCAACTCAATCTCAATTTCTCACACCAGGAGATGCAGCCAAGTCTCCATATTTGGCTAAGGAAGCAGAAGCCTCACCCTGGTTGAGATCGAGAAAGTCTGGTGACAAAAGTGCTGAACCAATGCCTCCTCTCATCAAGAAAAGGTATGATCAGTTCCTTAAGCGTAAGGTACTTGCTGAGCGTTCGGTAGATTTGAAGGAAGCTGATCAGTGGGGGTACTTGGCGGTTATTAAAAAGGGGTCTATGGAATCAACTGTCTCGAATCTTGCTGTGTATGTTGAGCAACTTGTAGCTGAGTTCTATGCAGGTCTGCCGAGTACCAAAGCTGAAGCAGATGTTGATGAAGTAATTGTCTCTGTGAGGGGACAAACGTACAAGTTCTCACCTGCGCTCATCAACAATACCATAGATTGGGAACCACTTTCTGAGGATGAAGTGGAGGAAGATGCAACTTTGGATGAAATCTCAGTAACCGAGTTGGCTTCATTCATCACTGGAGATACGAGGACAGAATGGGAAGGTCTCACTACAGCGGATCTTACTTCATGCTACGGTGCTTTGATGATCATAGCTGCCTACAACTGGATTCCCTCTACTCACAAGACGTATGTCTCACTTGAGAGGGCAAGGCTGATCTACAAGATGGCTCATGGAGTCCGTGCTGATTTGGGTAAGATGATGTTCAGACAGATTCTCAATCTTGGAGTGACTCAGGTCAATGATGCATGTTGGTTGATCTTCCCTCGCTTGATCATGGCACTTCTCCAAAGCCAGCATGCAGTTCCATCTTATCCCAGTGACAAGCTTCAACGTCCGGTTCCTTACAAGAAGGATAAACGCGTGGGTGAGATCTATGAGCAGAGACTAGCTAAAGGAAAGGCACCATCTAGACGTGAACCAAAGAGAAGCTCTACCAGGACAACACGTCAGTCATCTCCTGCTCCGAGCCCTGCTCCACGAACTGCTACACCAAGCTCCAGGACTGCACCACGACGCGTATCTGTCTATGAGCTTGGATCAGTTGCCATTCCTCAAGGACCACTTAACCGTGTTGATTTGCAAGTGGCCTTACAGGACACAACACGAGCTCTTCAGGCGCTAGCTGAGATAGTTCAGGATCTTCAGAGCGCTGTAGCAGGTTAGTATTTCTCTCTATGAATATGTGATTTATTTTACTTGGTGTTTTTAATCCGTGTGCTCACAAGCAGGGGGAGAAGAAGAAGACTAAGAAGACCAAGATTGTGGGGGAGCTGTGTTATTTGTTTTTTATGTCTATGTTATTTCAATTGCACCACTTGTTGCAATTCTTTGTTATCCATGTTTTCAGACTGGCTAAGATTATGGGGGAGCATTTGTATATGCTATCTTTTGATATTATGTACTAATTTGCTTGAACCCGTTTTTAGGATAATATAAGTATGTTCTTAATTATCTTGAGTTGGTTGAATTAACATTTAGACATATATACTTGTGTTGTTGTGTGTGGTTTGTTCTTGTCTTCTATCTCAGGTACTTGTGAGACGACGAATTAAAAAGGGGGAGATTGAAGGTGTATGGGAAGACGATGCTGTAGCAGAGCTGAAGTAGTTCATGAAGTGTGACATGAACTACTACATCAGAGAGGCGGTTCGTGAGAAGCATGTATCAAGACCGATGCATTAAAAGAAGATTTAATGAAGAGGGACATTAAAGGAAGACTTGAAGAATAAGCAATCGATCTAAAGAGAAAAAGAAAGATTGGCTTATTCGCTGAAGTAAAAGAAATGGAAAGTTTCCATTGGGTAGTTAGATTAGATCTAGGGCTTCCTCAAAGATATATAAGGAAGCCATGGCACTGTGTTAAGGTTTAACACACAGGGAGAGCTTTTAGCAATAGAGAGTTTTTGTACGTCCTAAGAAGGAGAAGCAAAGCATCTAGGGGTTAAGAGCTTAGGTGGTTCAGAGTTTGTCTTAGATCTCTGAACGAGTTGACTAGCAAACAAGTCGAGGTTTGTCTTGAGCTTGTTTGAATTATTGCTTTTAATAAGAAGTTGTAAGAGTTTTTAAAAGAATAAATATAGTCGTATTTCTTGGATTTGAATAACCCTGTACTACTGTGTGTTCTACATAGCATAGCTTGTTTATCTTACATTAACAATCTTCGCAAAGTTTCTCTATTGCAGCAGCTTCAGCCACCCTACGGTGCACAGTGGTGGCTTTACATTCTTCAAAAACTTTCTCTGATGCATGGTCAGCATTGAAAAAATAAGGCCAATCTCGATCTCCCACGATGTATTTCTGTGGATCTCTCGAAGTCATTGTATCGATGTGAAGAACCCGTAACGCTGAATTCAAGTATAAGAGCTAAGGAAAGAGGCACAAGACGAAGGTGTTTATTACAAAGCATATAGGACTTGTTTATATAGGTGTGAAACCTAAAACAGAAAATAGTAAAAAGCTTTTGAAATAAGAAAAGTAAGAAACTTATTGAAGAAAGGAAAACATCCCAAAAAACACCAAACAGGAAAACTTGATGAAAGACGAGGATATGCTGATTTTGGTCTGGTTTATTCGGGTTTAAAAGTAGATTGGACCGGTTGATTCTTTTTTTTTTAATTGTTTAAATAATCCCTTCGTTTCTTGTTGCTAAAAACTTCTAGGTCATGGTTCGGTTACGATCTGGAACAAAGATCGTGTGAGTTTCTCTAGAGGAGTAAGAATCTCTCATTCATATTTAGAGTTTGTACAGAAGAAACTAAGCTTCAACATATCTCCACTGGCCTTTTCTTCCTCCCGAGAAACGATAGAGGACTCGATTTTTGAGTCAAGAACCCAATTGATGCAGAGTCATGTCTTGTGTTTCTTCATCAGTCAAGGAAGTCGGTCTCTGTTTCCTCATTAGCTATGACCCCGAAGCTTAACACATCGCCTTCTGTCGTCACGTTCCTCAATAAGCGAACTCTGAATCTCTGATCATGTATAAAGAGAGCGTGTGTGTGTGTACGCTAAGGAAGATGAATCAGTTACGGTTTTGAAAGTTGTACCGGGAGGCTGGAGGTCTATGTATTCAGTTGTGCCCTCAAAGGCTGATGTAGAAGTTGTGCTGATTCACGAAACACCCCCACTATATTTTTTGTTTTACATTTTAAAAAAAATTCAAATTTGATAGTTGTGGTTTTAATTATATTTGTATTTTTATTTGTATAATATTTTTCTTAAATGAATAATAAGATGTTTTAATAATTATATTGAAATAGTTGGATCACACATATATCAATAGGTCATGTTCTTATTTTAATAGTATTAATAATAATTGAAAATTTTAAGAAGTGATCGAACATTGAGCAATTTGTAAAATTAAGTGGAACTCTTACAATAATTTTATATACTGTTTACGAACAGTTTTGTTGCTTATAATTACTTTTGGTGAATTTTGTATATGTGTTTTGAGAGTTGACTCAAGACCGTTTTGGTGTTCTTTGTTATTATTAACTCTAGGATTTAAGATTAATTAGTTATGTTTGCTGATACCTCTATAGTCTTAAAATATTTTTTGGTTAGTATTCAATTGAGAGTTTAAAGTGATTTGTAAAAAAATAACAAATTCATTGTTATTCAAACATGAATTTTAAATCTTTTTTTAAAAATATGTTACTGAATTTAAAGTACTATAAAATTTAATGTTATTTCAAAAAATATGTTAAATTTTGAGTTTTATAGGTTTTCTAGTGATTTTCTAGGCTTAGGTGGAATTTTTTTGTTAAAATAAAAATCTTTAGTTCATCTACAACTCACTAAGTTTTATCCCTCATATAAGAGAATAAGATATCTGTAATATATAAACTGATTAGTCTTTTTGCAAAAAAGTGTAAATAGTATGATACAAGTCCATGTTTTAGAGCTTTCCTGCTGCGCGAAACTAATGTTCTGGTCATCTAACGCAGATATGAATCTATATTTTAGGATTCATTTGAAAGTTTTAAAGAAGAGATCCATCTGGGTTTTGACTAATCTGGATTCAACCATATTAAAAAAAAATTCAGTAAAAAAAACAAGAAAAAAGATCTGGTCTTCGACATAAAAACAATACATTATTGAACTCATCCTCTAAGCCGGCTACACGAAAAGAACAACATCACCACGCCAAAACCTTACTACCTCCTCTTGAAGGAAAGTGAACCGCAAACGCACAACAAAACGAATAGATTTTTCTACATTTAATTGCTAAACGTGCTAATCAATTTCAGGACAACAAGCAACACCAAATCTGAAAATGTGGGGGAAATGAGACAGCAAGAATTAAGGTCGAAGAGACTTGAATTTAGAAGGAGCAGAGCTCACGCCTCCACCCCATAGTCAGAGGCCCATATGACATGAATCACAACCCAAACCCACACCAAATAAGCCTTGAAGTTAGATGGCCAAAAGTTCAATTAAAGGTCTCACCGTTGATATGTGAAGCCATGCTAAATTTGGGAGAATTTTTCGAAATTGAGAGGGAGGAGGAGTTGTTGCTTTTGTTACAGAACCAACCCTCGTCGTTGTCGGGATCTCTATTCCCGAAACAAACTCACCCAACACTGCAGTGATCTAGTTGTCAACATGAACCAGACAGGGACAGACTCATATAGAGCTTACTTAGGTGAAGCAAGTGCCACACTGATTTTATAATTTTTTTTCAATAATTACCTATAATTTAAGGTAAGTGTCCCTAATGAAAATATATATTATTAAAGATGCCCTATACTACATAAAGTAATGGATCCACTCCTGGAACCAAATGGGGGATATGGGTATACTGAGAGAAACTTACACCAAAGAGGAAGATGAACATGGTGGGAGAAGATGGAGCCCTCTCACAACGTCAATCAGCGTGGGAGAGGCAAGATGAAGAACGATGGTGAGACTCAGAGAGATAAGGTTTGCTTGAAAAAATTGGAGGCGTGACTATCTGTCTGGTATATGCTAATTCTCCAGAAGGTCATGACTTCTTTCATATGTGATATTTTATTTTGGATAACATTAATCTTTTAGAAAATTATCAATTTTAATTATCATACCATTTAATTTTATTATAAATATAATCACAATATATCTTATTAATATTTTAACAAAATCAACAATATTGTTGTGATCCGAGAATATATGATCGACATATATCTTTGTTATTATCTCATTATGTTGGTGTTTATCTCCTTATTAAGATAACTATGAGAACATGTATATATTTGACGTCTCATGTCAAGGAATAACACAAGCTTTTCCCTTAGTTACAACACACGTTATCAGCACGTTTGCTCTTAGAAACCCTAGCTAATAGCCAAAACAAATAGCCTCCTCTTCCCGGTTCGTTGACGAGGAGAAGCAAAGCTCCGGACGAGAAGTGATCTTCAACAAGAAGAAGTAAAGCTTCGACGATCTCATTCTCTTGGACCGATCAACCCATCAAAAGGAGAAGGTATCCTCGATAACTATACTAGATCCCGAGTACAAATCGTAAAATCCTAACCGCATTCATGTAACTATATTTAGCCAACATGACTTGCAAAGAAAAAAAAAACCCTTATCTGTTATTGCGTGATCTGTTAATCCATTGCTATCATCGTTCTCGTTTATTTTTTTTAAGATAGGTTCCCCTTCACGTTTGCTCTGTGTTTTACATAAAGATATCATCTTGCTCGTTTGATCTGTTTCCCGCATATAGATATCGTCTAGTTTTCGTTTGCTCGGGTTCGATATAGATACCACCGTACGTTCTATATTGCTCTGTTTTTATATATATACATATATCGATTGCATTATATATATATTGCATAGCTCGCTTTGCTCATTACTGCAAAACTCGACTGATTAATGACATTACATAGCTCGTTTGATCTGTTTACATATTTTTGGATCATAGCGCCTGTTATTTTGCATCATAAGCGTTACCGCATAGCTCGTCTGATAAAAGCTATAGATCATCCATTTTTTTCATGAAATCCGAACTGATCATCGAAGTTAGAAGCGGCCTCTCATCTCTCATCCGCCTGTTTTGATCCGAACCGAATACTCATTTGCTCGCTTGCTCTGTTTCACATACATGCTCCCTTGCTCTGTTTCACATACATGCTCGCTTGCTCTGTTTCACATTCATATATGCTCGCTTGCTCTGTTTTCACATATATATAGTGCTCTGTTATTTACATTATATATATATATATTGCTCTGTGTCATTTATTTCAACCCGACCGTTTAATAATCATGCATAGCTCGTTTAATTGACCATGCATAGCTCGTTTTGTTTTGTTTAAATTTATTTTTAGTACAACTCGTTATCATGCATAACTCATTATATATATGTAACTGAATTTATATATATATATTATATATGTAGTATGATTATATCTAATGGGGGAAATAAAATTTTCAGATGTCTAAATTGGCAAATCTCGACTTCCCTGCTTTGAAAAGCAATGGTGAAAATTATCTTGATTGGACACTTGATGCAAGGATCATGCTACGATCAAAAGGACTTGGTGATACGATCATAAGTGATAATAAGTCCAGTGATAAAGATCGATACAGTGCTATTTACATAATACGCCATCATCTCCAAGAGAGTTTGAAAACTCAGTACAGAACCATGGAAAATCCATTGGACCTTTGGAACGCTTTACAGCGACGTTATGACCACCAGAAAACGGTGATGCTTCCAAGGGCTCAATATGACTGGAAACACTTGAGGTTCCAGGACTATAAAACAGTGACGAGTATAACTCTGTCCTGTTTAAAATTGTTTCAATGATGGAATTATGTGGTGAAAAAGTTACAGAGAAAGAAAGTTCACCACATACACTGAGTTGATCGAATGTCTTTTGTTGGCTGAAGCCAATAATGAACTGTTATTAAAAAACAGTGAGATGAGGCCTCCGGGAACGGCTCCATTACCCGACATCTCTAAACTTGCTATAGAGCAAAAGAAAGAGAGTAACCTTGTCCACCATAATAACCAACCCGGCTCATTCCGTGGTAGAGGTAAGGGACGAGGTGGCACGTTTAACGCACACAAGCGAGGACGTGGTCGCGGGAACACACCAGACTTCAGCCGTGGTCGTGGTCGTGGCCGTAGTGTGTCGTTTAAACCTCAGATCAAGACTGATCTGTGCCATCATTGTGGTATGGGGAACCATTGGGCAAAGAACTGCCGTACTCCTAAGCACCTATGTGAACTTTATATCAAAAGTCTAACAGAGAAACCGGAAGCTCATATGGTTTGAGACTCAGGATATGAAGGAGATGATGACGAAGAGGACACAGAATATGTCCAGAACAAAGAGGAAGGATCAAACCAAGATACCGAGATGGAGTTTCAAACTTCACACATTCTGAAATAAGGAATTAAAATTCCATAGTTTTTTTTATTTTCCCCATGTTTTGGTGTTTTCTTATTTTTTATGTTTGGTTTTGGTGTTAAACATTATATTATGCATTAATAATTTTTTATTAATATATAATATTCATACACCTAAAAAAAACCCCAAAATCATACATAAAAAAATATATATATATATAAATCGTAAAATAAAAGAAAATATATATATCGTAAAATATATATATATATATATATATATATATATATATATATATATATATTTATCGTAAATTAATATATATACCAAACAATTATTCTTCAGAATTATAAATATTATTAAGTATATACGAAAAGAAAAATAAATTAATATATATTTATATACCATACATAAAAATTATTATTAATTATATGTATTGTCTTTTGAAGAATGAAAAGTGGAATGGACTCATTTGTGGTAGACAGTGGTACCAGCCATACCATCCTGAGAGACAAACGATACTTCATAAATCTGATTAATAAAACAGCCGACATCACAACCATAGCTGGCACAGCTAATCTAATCAAGGCTGCGGCCAAGCATGCATTTTATTGCCTAATGGTACACATCTAGAGATAGATGATGCATTGTACTCACCTAGCTCTAATAGGAGCTTGTTAAGTTTCAAAGACATAAGACTTAATGGTTTTCATATTGAAACCAAGGGTGAAGGAAATAAAGAATTTCTTCAGATTTATAATATCACCCAAGGCAATAAAAGAGTCCTTGAGACTATACCAGCATGCATGTGGGACTGGACTTTACTATGTTAAAACCAGTCTGGTTGAGGCTAATGCCGTGATGAACAAAGAACTCAAAGAAGAGTTCACACTTTGGCATGACAGGCTGGGTCACCCCGGATCAGTGATGATGAGGAAAATCATAACAAATTCAAATGGCCACAATTGGAAAAATAAAAGAGTTATCCCTAAATACCTCACATGTGAAGCATGTTCACAAGGAAAATTAATCACTAGGCCATCACCAGCCAAAGTGAATAAAGAAATGATAAATTTTCTGGAAAGAATACAAGTTGATATTTGTGGACCGATACACCCACCCTGTGGGACTTTCAGATATTTTATGGTCTTAATTGATGCATCTACAAGATGGTCACACGTTTGTCTCTTATCAACTCGTAATCTAGCACTTGCGAGGTTGCTGGCTCAAATTATAAGACTTAGAGCACACTTTCCAGATTTTCCTTTAAAGACTATACGTCTTGACAATGCTAGTGAATTCACTTCCCAAGCTTTTAATGACTACTGTATGTCCATGGGGGTAAGTGTGGAACATTCTGTAGCACATGTCCATACTCAGAACGGTCTGGCTGAATCATTTATAAAAAGAATTCAGTGGATTGCCCGACCACTCTTAACGAATACCAAACTCCCAATATCAGCTTGGGGACATGCTGTGCTACATGCAGCCGAGTTAATTAGACTCAGGCCATCAAGTGAGCATAAATACTCGCCATCCCAACTAATTACGGGTCATGAGCCAGATATTTCTCATCTAAGAGTTTTTGGATGTGCAGTCCAAGTGCCTATAGCACCACCACAGAGAACAAAGATGGGACCTCAAAGGAGGATGAGAGTATATGTTGGATACGATTCCCCCACTATTACTAAATACCTAGAGCCAACAACTGGTGATTTGTTTAAGGCCAGGTTTGCGGAGTGTCATTTTGATGAATCTAAGTATCCAGCATTAGGGGGATATTTTGGTAAGCTGAAAAAAGATATAAAATGGAATCAAACATCCTTAACATGGCAGGATCCTCGGATTAGAGATTGTGATCTAGAAGTCCAGAAAATAATACATTTGCAAGAGCTAGCTAATAAATTGCCAGATTCCTTTGCTGACCCAAATAGAGTAACCAAGTCATATATACCAGCTGCCAATGCACCAATAAGACTTGATGTCCATGAGGGACATAATCAAGCTGCTACTACGTCTAAACCACAATTAAAACGTGGTAAACCATCAGGTTCCAAAGACAAAGAAGTTCGGAAAAGAAAAGGTGCAAAGAAATCTGAATCCTTTGAAACCCTAGACATGGAAAAGGGAACTCATGTACCACCAAAAGAAACTTGGGACGCCAAGGATCTAGGTACTGAGGTCCCTGACAATAATGAGATCTCAATAAATTATGTCATGTCTGGAAGAGAATGGAACAGAAAACATGTCGACATGGATGATATATTTGCATATAATGTAGCACTTGAATTGATGGAAAATGAGGATCTAGAACCCACATCTATATATGAATGCATGCAACGACCAGATTGGTTAAAATGGAAAGAAGCCATTAATGTGGAGTTAGAATCATTGAAAAAGAGAGGTGTATTTGGACTGATCATCCGGACACCCCATGATATAAAACCAGTGGGATACAAATGGGTTTTTATGAGAAAAAAAATGAGAAAGGTGAAGTTGTGAGATACAAAGCACGACTTGTTGCACAAGGATTCTCACAATGACGAGGAATAGATTATGAGGAAACTTATTCCCCTGTGGTGGATGCTACGACCTTGAGATTTTTAATAAGTCTGGCTATAAGAGAAGGTCTAGATATGCGGTTAATGGATGTTGTAACTGCCTACTTGTATGGTCCACTGGATAATGAGATATACATGAAAATTCCAGATGGTATTGAAATGAAAAACAAAGAAAGTTCTCGAGAACAACAATGTATCAAATTGAACAAGTCTCTTTATGGATTAAAGAAATCAGGTCGAATTTGGTACAATAGACTATCTGAATATCTCCTGAAAGAAGGATACAAAAACGACCAGGTCTGTCCATGTATTTTCATAAAGAAGTTCAATAAGGGTTTTGTAATCATTGCAGTATATGTAGATGATTTAAATATCCTAGGAACATCTGGAGAAATTTTCCAAACTGTTGAATATCTCAAGAAAGAATTCGAGATGAAAGATCTCGGGAAAATAAAGTTTTGTTTGGGTTTACAATTTGAGTATGTAAAAGATGGAATCCTTGTGCATCAAGAAATATATACGGAAAAGATACTCAAGAAATTTAATATGGACAAATCTCACCCATTAAACAGTCCCATGGTCGTGAGAAGCCTTGGTCCGGACACGGATCCATTTGGTCCAAAGAGAGACGATGAAGAGATCCTTGGTCCAGAGGTGCCATATCTCAGTGCCATAGGAGCTCTGATGTATTTAGCTGGCCATACACGACCAGACATCAGAAATGTCGATCAAGGGGGAGTGTTGTGATCCGAGAATATATGATCGACATATATCTTTGTTATTATCTCATTATGTTGGTGTTTCTCTACTTATTAAGATAACTATGAGAACACATATATATTTGACGTCTCACGTCAAGGAATAACGCAAGCTTTTCCTTTAGTTACAACACAAATATACTATTTTAAGGAATCTCAAATTTTTACAGTTAATATACGCTACATTCAAAAATCTGTATTCAACACCAATAAATTAAATATACCAACTGATTTATAAAAAAAATAGATAAAAGACCAGGATAGCACCAAACCAAGTTTTTGTCACAAAATAGCATCACAAAGAAGAAAATGACCAAAATAAATTTTATTGAAGAGTAAATATGCATTTATAACCATTGGGTTAATTAATCTAAGACCTAGGGTTTAGAGTTAAGAGATGGGGCTTTAGGAATGTGTTCAAATTTTTAAAAATTAAAAATTAAAATTTTCAAAATAAAAAGGTGCTATTTTGGTCATTTTATTTTTTGAGTGCTATTTTTGTGACAAAAACTTAAAAAGTGCTATTTGAGAGAATTGCCAAAAATTAACTTATTAGTCTAATAACTATTAACAACATATATAATTATTTTGTAGGCCATTCACTATTTTGTAGGTCACTTCATTAACAAAAAAAAATCATATGTTATGCAATCATAATATATGAATATATCATATTTGTATATACTATCGTGTATATTTTTTTTAGTATTATGTCATGCAACCATAACATATGATTAATGTTATTATTTTTGTGATTCAAAAAAGTATCACAACATGTGATTGTTCTTAATATATACTAGGTAATAATCTGTGCCATGCAGGATAAAGTGATTATTTGAAACTATATAGAGTAGAAATTCAATAAATTAATTACTTGATAAATTAATAATCTATATAAATTAATAAAATTTTCCGGTTCCAATTTAGACCGGTTCAAAATTTAATACAAATCGATAAAATAATAAGATAATACTTTTTTAGAAAATTCTATGTAAATATATGGTTGCACTAATATTATAACCTAATAATTTATACATGTACATATTTTGTATAAGTAAGAAACTATTATTATATTGTTTGTTTTACATTCACAATTGAATTTTTCTTTAAATTTTCTTAACACTTAATATATTTTTGATGAGATTTAGTAATATTATATATAAACCACATTTAATTTCTATGAAATATATATTATATACACCAAATAATGTAATAAATTAACATAAATTTCAAATTATAGAAATACCAATTAATGTCTATACCCTAAAATAAAATATTTTTCTTATCTTAGAATAAATATATCTTAAAATAAAAAATCTAAATAAAGAAATTTTTGTAAATTAATATCTTTATAAATTAATAAAATTTGAAAGTCCTAACATTATTAATTTATAGAGGTTCTATTGTATTATATATTTGTTAAAACTATACAACATTACATATGCATATATTAAAAGGAAGGTTATTTTTCTTAAACACACTACAATTCTTCCATTGTTTCATACCATCAATTATATCAAATATACGATTGATAATAGATGAATTTTGAGCCTAACGCTCCAATATAATTTTTCCCAATTTTATATATCTAAAAAGATAAAATACAGGTTTGAGCTAGTAAAAAAGGCTGAAACATTTGCATGGTACCATGCCTAATGGACATGAGTTAGACAGGTTTAAAGTAAACATTTACTGATTATTATCCCTAAATTAATGGTACATTAGACATATATAATTTCCTCAAAACAAACTCGATTCAAATATATGAGTCACATATGTATAAAGCTGTAAATTGCTGTAATAAATCGATGGCTATATTAAGAAATTTTCATATCTATCTACTTTTAATTCACTCATTGACAAGTTGGATTGAATGATCTCAGTTAATTAGTAAAGTCTTTGAATCCTTTAAGAATTATGTGGTGTTTGCTTTATGTAAGCACTTACACTTAGATAAATAATCGGCAATGTTATTTGAGGTTAATTCGTGGATTAATTTTGGATTAACTTTGGATTAATTTTAGATTAGTTAAGAATTAATTATAGAATAAATATTAAATAATTATAGAAATAAAATAATGTGAAGTCTTATTGTATACTGACTCTCACGGGGCAGCAAGCCCCGCATTACCGTGAATTGGTCATGCGATATGGAACAAGGTCACGAAGACACGATGATAGGGTCGCACCCTGGAGGCCGTGTAACTGCATGCAGCATTAGATGTTCAATCTTGGAATATCTGATGGAGATGATGGTTATATTTATTTTCCGCTAGGCTCGGTTAGCCTTGGTGGTTTTCCGGGTTCTGCATATATATATCATAAGTATGAGTGAATGGCGGGTATAGTGAGGTGGTGTTTAAGATAAAATTCACATCGATGGAATGATAAGCCTTATATATATAGTTATGGAATATATATATCCACTGCATTCAAATGGAGTTAATTGCTTGGATACTATTGATATATGTTGGGGTGCGGCACTAGGCTCACTGAGTAAACTATTTACTCATGACTCATTTTTGATGCAGGTGACAAGTAGACGGAAGACCTTACTCTAGGATGGGAATGAAAAGCATTAGCCAGCTGTAGTTTTATCATCCTTGCAAAGGCGTTTTAATACATCTTATATAAAGTTTGTTGAGCAAAAACCTCGAGGTTACTCTATAACATTTATATAAGATGCCTTTGAAAGAAAAAAGTATATAATGTATAATGATTGTTTTTAAAGCATGGGTTCTATATGGTATTAGTCCTTGTCCGAGACAAACTAACGATCGGGTATTGCTTGTCGGGTTGAAAAGCCTAGAGTGATATCCGATAGCAGCATCGGTGTTTCTCGGGCTGTTGGCCTAAGGAGATCGGAAGTATTCTGAGAACCTCGGGTCGACCTTCAGGGAACATCTACCGTGTCATTTCCGGTCATCTATAATCGGGGGTCTCACAGATCCACCCCTGGAACCAAATGGGGGATATGGCATCACCGAGAAAAACTTACAAAAAGAAAAAGATGGACATGGCGGGCAAATTGAAGAGGCAAGATGAAGAACGATGGTGAGAGTTAGAGAGATAAGGTTTGTTTGGAAAAATTGGAGGTGTGATTATCCGTGTGATATATGCTAATTTTCCTTAACAGAATTTATTTTAAAATTAAAATGATGAAGAGAGGTATAGGGAGGATCCAAAAAAAAATGAAAGAGGCTTATTAATTTATTATGAGAATTCTATATATTTGAAACCGAAAGACAATGAAATCTTTTGTTTATTACACAAAATCTCAGATTAGTGATTCCATAAAAGCTTTTAAAGAACGAATACTACTACTACTACTTCTGCTTTCCCTTGTCATCCGAGGCCGAGGGCATTGATGGAGATGAGGAAGCCTGTTTCTTTGAGACAGAACTGTCTATCATCTTTAGCACAGCGTTGAGTAAAGTACCCACAACCTTTTCCTTCTCAAGGTATTCGGTCATCTTCTCTTCTAGATCCTAAATTTATTAAAAAACTTAATAAGCATTGGTATGTATAAACAACAGTTAAAAGTAAACTAAAATGAAAGCTTACCTTCATATGCTCTTCATCTAGTTCTGATGTTTTCCTAACACGTTCGAGTTCACTTTTAATCTCTAGAATCTCAGCATCTGTAAGAACCATTTCTTTTTCAAAGTAGGCTCAATAGTTATGCCTAATTTTTGAGGTTTTTCTTTCATTTTTGATATGCTTGATCCTCTATTTATAGATGTATAATGTATCAAATGACGTAATACAATGAATACATTTTAAACCTGGGTACTTTTAGACTATACTTTCATTTTAAAGTATGTACCTTTACAGAATATATTATTTCTATATTTATAGGGCGTGTCTATGGAATAAAGAATATTATAGCGTGACTCATGCTACATCGCAGATTTACTTTAAATTAATTAAATTAATTGAATGTTGTTTAGTGTTAAGAGATATTTTTTTTTTGGTAAAGAAAGAATTTTAGTTATGTAATATTTATTTGATAATTAACATTAATTATAATTGTTTTTAAATTATCTTGTTAATAATTTTGTTCATATTATAATCAGTTTATTTTTTAATTTATAACTAGTATGAAGAGAGCGTGTGTGTACGCTCAAGAAGATGAATCAGTTAAGGTTTTGAAAGTTGTACCGGGAGACTAGAGCTCTGTGTATCCAGTTTTGCCCTCAAAGGCTGACGTAGTAGTTGTGCTGATTCCTAAAACACCCCAACCAGTAATTTTAGATGATACATTGAAAATTTTAAGAAGGGATCGAACATTGAGCAAATTGTAAAATTAAGTGGAACTCTTACAGTAATTTTATAGTCATATACTGTTTACGAACCGTTTTGTTGCTTTTAATTACTTTTGCTGATTTTTGTACGTGTTTTGAGGGTTGACTCAAGACTGTTTTGGTGTTCTTTGTTATTATTAACACTCGGCATGTTGCCTCCACGTAAGCGAGGGGTCGTGGACGGAGTTCTTGTTTCATCTCAGTATTTTTTTGGGTAATTAGAGTTGTGATGATGAACTATGTAGTTATTGTTATCCACTTATGAAGGACTAAACTATTTTAGTATTGTGATTGTTATTGTTCGTGGTGTTGCTTGCTGTATCACCGAGATTTATTGTTTTCTTGTTTTTTTAGTTTGTTTCTTGTACTATTGAGAGTACATAAATTATATTAAGGTTGTTGAGAGTACATTTTGTTTATGAATATTTTTTCTCCAATTTAGTTGTGTGTATTAAGAAATAATTTTTATTATTTTTGCTATATTTTTATTTATTTCTAAACTTGTCGTTTTTACCGAACCTTAAAAAGAAATACATGAAGACTTATAGAAATACCTACAAAATGAGTGAAATTCAGAGTATTTGAATATTAATGGTTTTAAACGAATTTATGTATTTCTCATAAGAAGACAATAGCATTGCATGTTGACATTTGACATGTAAGCTATTTTCTTAAGAAAAGAGAGTGAGCAGGTGGAGATGTTGTTGCCGCCTTCGTGTCTAGCGGGATTGTCTCTTGTATCTCTCTGTGTGCTTGTGTTTGTTTCTCTTTTATTTTATGGATAACATGTAAACAAAAAACATTGTTAGTTGTATTTATCAGATTTCGTAACTTACTATGCTTTTTGGTTTAGATAATTTCACTGATATTGGTTGCCATCTTCGTCTTCTGCGTAATCGTCTGCAAAAGTAAGTTTGTAAATTATTAAATATCTGGCCATGTAGTTTGTATTTGTTTAGCTGACTCGATGTATGTGTCGTTGAGTTTTAGTTGAGGTGATTGGTTTGGTATATTTGTTTATATTTGTTTTGAAGTTTATTTGTAACAACAAAATAGGTGATCGTTAATGATTCTTCTTTTTGGGATTTTAGTTTTTGGTGTTTTGATTGTTTGGGTTATTGTCGTTTCTTTTAGGTTGTAAAATAAAGGTTTGTGTAAAATTAGTTTCATAAGTAAAGGAGATAAATAGAAGACCCCAGATCTAGGGTAAGAAATATTTTAAATCATCGACAGTAAAATGAAGGAAATTTTGTCTTGATTGTTTCTTATGGGTCAATGAAGAGACGAACAACGATTGGAGTTGTTTCTTTGTTGAGGTCAGAGCCCTGGACAGAACGGATTTGCCCAACCATATCTGTGAGTTTAAATATCAGTTATGATATCGAAACATAATATAAACCCAACTGCAACATGATAATATACCTGGGAGTTCTAGGTTTGTGTTCGCAAGCACTTGCAGATTGTCGAATAGCCTAATCATGAATGGAGATCGATCCCAAGAGCACCTGTGATGACTTCATCAATAATGGTTGGTGGGATGAAACGAAACAGGAATTAATGATCAGTTATTTTGTACATGCTTGAGCACCTAGCAATCTCAAAACGATCGACTTTCACAATGGAATCGGCTTTCAAAGATGGCATGTAATGATTAGCATGTCCGGAAAGAACCCATGAATCACGAAATCTGCAAATAATATTATTCAACAAAGAATCAGGAAATCAACTAAAACAATTATGTTAAATAAGTATGACAGATCAAAGATTAACTTACCTTTTGTTGAGAATCAAACGCACATTGGTCGCCATTTATAAGCTTCATGAAACTTTAACTCAGCTATGCTCTCTCTCTCTCTCTCTCTCTCTCTCTCTCTCTCTCTCTCTCTCTCTCCAAGAAGACATCGGAGAAGACGATGCCGTCTCGTCTCTCGTCAAAGAAGGTGATGTTCTGGTTATGCCAAACCAGAAGCCTTTATAATGAAGATGAGACCTCACGTGCCTATCACATGACTCATTAAATCAATACAGCTGAAACCTTCTCTTGCCAACGGAAGCTTTCAACACTTGTATAATCTTCATAGTTGTTTTCTTCTCCTCATTACCAACGTGTCTTCTTCAATCCACTTGAAGAGTTCTTCATGTTGAATCAATTTCCAACACCTTTTCATCAATGAAGAGAATAGTGATTCCCATAAACTCACTGCCTTTCTTGAAGTTCAGCGAATCCTAGAAGTGGAGGAGGCGGTGACTATGCTCTGACTACTACGACCATGACGGATAGACTCGAAGGTTGAGTGACGGACTCCGGTTTGAGGAACTGGAGAAGCATGAACAGACACACGGCGCAGCTCTGTAACTCAAACCTGTCTGAGACGATGATGAAAATAATCCTAACTCATGTTAAACGAAGACGGTTTACAATATGGAAAAACTATAACTGTTGTAAACTTGAGCCTTTTCTTCATATAACGTGATGAAACCTATTTTAAAAATGAAACCCATAATACACTTGCTGGCCCGACATAAATATATATTAGTTTTCCCCATCAACTCACAACTTATCATTTAGTTTAGTGGTATAAATGTTAGTGCTTGTATCTTAATAACCCAGGTTCGAATCATGGATTTAACACTTTTTCACACTTTTTAAAGTGGGACCCACCTGATACTGAGGTGACAACCTTTGGAGTAAGGAAACTGTCCTATTATTGTATAGACTACGATTTAAGATTAATTTTTTTCATGTTACCTCTATTATCTTAAAAACAATTTGGTCTGTTTTCAATTGAGAGCTTAAAGTGATTTGTATAAAAATAACAAGTTCACTATTATTCAAACATGGATTTTAAAAAAAATTAAAATTATGTTATTGAATTTTAAAGCACTATAAAATTTAATGTTATTAAAATATGTTAAATTATGAGTTTTTAAAGTTTTCTAGTGATTTTCTTGTGCTTAGGTAGAGTGTTTTAGTTAAAATAAAATCTTTTATCATTTTAGGTGAGACTCTAAGTGGTTTAACAAAATTCATATTAAATTCTTTAGTTCACCTAGAACTCATTAAGTTTTATCCCTTATATAAAAGAATGAGATATATGTAATATATAAACTGATTGGTCTTTTTGGGAAAAAATGTAAATAGTAGGATACAGGTCCATGCTTTAGAGCCCTCCTGCTGCACGAAACTAATGTTCTGGTCACGTAATGCGGATATGGGTTCATACTTTAGGATCCATTTGAAAGCCTTAGAGAAGTGGTCCATCTGTGGGCTCTGGCTCCTCTGGATTCAATTAAGTTAAAAAAACTCAGTAAAAAAAAGAAAAAAAGAAAAAAGATCTGGCCTTCGACATAAAAACAATACATTACTAAACTTGTCCTCTATGTCGGTTAGACGAAAGGAAAAACATGACCACTCTGAAACCTTACTACCTCCTCTATTAGTGATGGGCCTATCTCACACCCAAAAGCTAGCTCAAGAGTGGAGGATTGCCCAATCACATATATATGCCCAAGGACCACACATCATTAACGATGTGGGAGAGACTCTAATAGTCCCTCTCGAGATGTGGGTGGGAAACGGTCCAACACGGAAACAGCCCAAGCCCAACATCTCGGACATACCACAGCAAGATGGGCCATATTTATAGGCTACATAGGTAGACAACTATTTATATGGGAAATCTATCTGCTGGGCTTTTCACCATAGACTCTGATACCATATTAGTGATGGGCCTAACTCACACCCAAAAGCTAGCTCAAGAGTGGAGGATTGCCCAATCACATATATATGCCCAAGGACCACACATCATTAACGATGTGGGAGAGACTCTAATATCCTCTTAAAGGAAAGTGAACCGCAAAGCACAACAAAACAAATAGAGTCCTCTACATTCCTCTACATGTAATTCCTAAGCGTGCTAATCATATTCAGGACAACAAGCAACACAAAATCTAAAAATGTGGGGAGGTGAGATAGCAAGAATTAAGGTCCAAGAGACTTGAATTTAGAGGGATAAAAGCTCACGCATTCACCACATAGTCAGAGACCCATATGACATGAATCACAAGCCAAACCCACACCAAATAAGCCTTGCAGTTAGATGGACAAAAGTTCCATTAAAGGTCTCACCGGTGATATGCGAAACCTTGCTAAATTTGGGAAAATTTTCCGAATCCGAAAATAGAGAGGGAGGAGAAGTTGTTGCTGTTGCTACACCATCCCTCGTCGTTATCGGGATCTCTATTCTCGAAACAAACTCACACAACACTGCAAAGATCGAATTGTTGACATGAACCAGACAGGGACAGACTCAGGTAGAACTTAGGTGGAGCAAGTGCCACACACTGATTTTATATTTTTTCAATAATTACCTATAATTTAAGTAAATGTCCCTAATCAAAAATATATTTTATTATAAATGCCATATACTTCATAATGTGATGGATCCACCCCTGGAACCAAATGGGGTATATTGCATCACCGAGAAAAACTTACACCAAAGAGGAAGATGGACATGACGGGAGAAGATGGAGCCTCTCACTTTTACGTCAATCAGCATCAGAGAGGCAAGATGAAGAATGATGGTGAGACTCAGAGAGATAAGGTTTGTTTGAAAAAATTGGAGGCGTGATTATCCGTGGTATATGCTAATTTTCCAAAACAGAATTTATTTTAAAATTAAAATGATTAAGAGAGGTATAAGGAGGATCCAAAAACAAATGAAAGATGCTTGTTTTATCATGAGAATTCAACATATTTGAAACCGGAAGACAATGAAATCTTTTCTTTATTACACAAAATCTCAGATTAGTTATTCCATAAAAGCTTTGAAAGAAAGAATACTACTACTACTACTCCTGCTTTCCCTTGTCATCCGAGGCCGAGGGCATTGATGGAGATGAGGAAGCCTGTTCCTTTGCAACAGAACTGTCTAACATCTTTAGCACAGCGTTGAATAAAGTACCCACAACCTTTTCCTTTTCAAGGTATTCGGTCATCTTCTCTTCTAGATCCTAAATTTGTTAAAAACTTATTAAGCATTTGTATGTATAAACAACAGTTAAAAGTGAACGGAAATGAAAGCTTACCTTCATATCCTCTTCATCTAGTTCTGATGTTTTCCTAATACGTTCGAGTTCACTTTTAATCTCTAAAATCTCTGCATCTGTAAGAACCATTTCTTTTTCAAAATAGGGTCAATAGTTATGCCTAATTTTTGATGTTTTTATTTCATTTTTGATATGCTTGATCCTCTATTTATAGATGTATAATGTATCAATTGACGTAATACAATGAATAATAGATTTTAAATCTGGGTACTTTTAGACTATACTTTCATTTTAAAATATGTAACCTTTTAAAGAATATATTATTTCTATATATTATAGGGTGTGTGTTGGGAATAAAGAATATTAGATCATGACCCATGCGACATCGCAGATTTTATTTTAAATTGATTAAATTAGTTGAATGATTTTAGTGTTAGGAGAGATTTTTTGGTTAAGAGAGAATTTTAGTTATGTAATGTTTATTTTGATGTGGATTAATTAACATTAATTACAATTGTTTATTGTAATTTATCTTGCTGATAATTTGATTCATATTATTTTTAGACTATACTTTCAGAAATGGTGTTTGCAACAGACTGTTCTCAACTGGTGATAATGGTGTCTATACCAACAGAATGCCCGGCATTCGGTACACATATGGTTGAGTTCCTAAGATGTAAGCGTTTCTTCCCCAAATTTCTCATACGACATATCTCAAATGCACAAAATACAAAGGCTGACAAGTTAGCATGCGGTGCTAGAAGTCTACTTTCAGCTATGGTTTATGTCGACTCAGTTCCAGTCTTGGCTATTCTTTTGTTGATAAAAATAATAATAATGTGGTTCATATTATAATCGGTTTAATTTAATAATTTATACCCAGTGTTAATTATTTATCGTCAGATAATATATATTTCAAACATTTTCAACATAATTATTTTTATTATATTTATTGTACAATGTAGTTATTTTCAGTGTATAATGTTTATATATATATTATGCAATGCCTATTATTGAGTTATTTATTACTTAAATAAATTATATAATGTATAATTTTATATATATTATGTTATGGCTATTATTTAATTTAATTGTTAGCTATTTCAACTCTTTTTCATTATGAATTTTAATCAAACCTCTGTAATTTATTTGATTAATTGTAAGATATATTTTGATTCAATTTCTTACATTTAATTTATTTACACTATTGAATTAATATGAATTTTTATTTAAATTTAAATGAACATATTTTAAGTGAAACTATAGTAAAATATATAATTTTGTATTTATTAGATATGAAATTGTATAAGATATTATTTAAGTTAATATTTATTTTTGCAACTCTTTTCGTTATATTATTTTAATAAATCTCTGTAATTTATTTGATTAATTGTATGATATATTTTGATAAAATTTTAATTATAAAAAATGGTTTATGTCAATTTATTTCATTTTATTGATGTTCCGTTTCAAATTTAATATGAAAGTTTTATTTAAATTTATATGAATGTACTTTTTATTTAAGAAAATATAATTTAAATAATTCTTAGTTTAATTGATTTGAGATTTATTGGAATTCTTTTGTAGTATCTAAACCTGTAAAACTAGTTAGGCTTATTTTTCGATTTTAAAAAAACTATTTCAATATTTAGTCAATTGTAATGTTTGATATTGTTCTGTCAAAAGATTAATTATTATGTTGTTTGAAAAATTTGATGGTAGTATATTGTTTTTTTTAAATAACTACTTTATAATATAAGAGTATATTTAATTCAAAAACGTACAAAAAATGCCGGGTTCAAATAAATGTTTCTGTATTAATAAGAGATATTTTAGTTATTTGAATATTTTGATTTATTTCTATAATTATATTATTTTATATTTATTAAATATGAAATTTTATAAGATATTATTTAATTTACTTTTAGTTATTTCAACTCTTTTCATTATGAACTTTTAAGAAAATATCTGTAATTTATTTGATTAATTGTATGATATATTTTCATAAAAATTAATTATAAAATCTACTTGATGCAGTTTCTTTCATTTTAATTTTATACAGCATTAAATTAATATTAAGTTCTATTTAAATTTAAATGAACTTAATTTTTATTTATGAAAATTCCAATAAAATATAATATGTTGTATTTATTAAATATGAAATTGTATAAGATATTATTTAATTTAATATTTTAGTTTTTTCATATATTTCTTATTATGAATTTTTAATAAAATCTTTGTAATTTATTTTATTAAAGGTATAATATATTTTGATAAAATTTATTTGATGTCAATTTACTAAATATTGTTATATACAGTATTTAATTTAATATGAAAGTTTATTCAATTTAAATGAATTTAATTTTATATTTATGAATAATAGATTAATCTATTAGTTTAATGGATTTTATAATGATTGAAATTATTTTGTAGTATCTAAACCTGTAAAATAAGTTATACTTATTTTTGATTGTTTATAAATTATTTGAATATTTAGTCAATTATAATATTTTATATTTTTTGTACACAAGATTAATTATTATGTTGTTTGGAAACATATATAGTAGTATATTACTGTTTTCATAACTATTTTATAATATATGGGTATATTTAATTTAAAATCCTACAAAAAATTGGGTCCAAGAGAATATTTCTGTTTTGATAAGACATGCTGTTTATTTATTTAAATAAAATTAAAATAATCCATTACTTTAATTGATTTGATATTGACTGAATTATTTTGTAGCTAGTATCTAAACCTATAAAATAATTTATACTTATTTTGTTTTTTATAAATTATTTTTTCAATTATAATGTTTTATATTTTTGGACACAAGATTAATTATTGTGTTGTTTGAAAACATAGATAGTAGTATATTACTTTTTCATAATTATTTTATAATATATGAGTATATTTAATTTAAAATCCTATAAAATATTGGGTCTAATAGAATGTTTCTATTTTAATTAGAGAGATTTATATTGTATAGGTTTTAATTATTAATTTATTGTCAAAAAAGAGAGATTTCTATTCTATATATTAAAATGCTTGGTAGAAAATATTTATATGCACTAAAGCGCCTGGTGCTTCTTAAAAATGCAATACTATATACACTGTAGCATTTCATGTTCAATAAAAAGCTTTTCCAATTTTTATAATATATGGTGTGAAAAAAAAATTGTTTAAATCTGATTTCAGTTTGTGGTTTGGTTACAATCATCAGAAAATTAACCAGAGATCAATTGATTTCAGAGCTAGCTAACTGATGGTTCAAGCTAAAATTTTGTTATTAGTGGATGTATAGGTTTGGTAAAAGAACTACTAATTTTGTTTTTGTTACAACTCTTCATCTTGGTGTAAGTGATTTATTTTTATTGGGCCATATTTCAGTTTATTGAATTCGTACATTTATAGTATTAGGCATGCCATATTATTCAAACCCAAAAAACCGAACCAGAACCAGAATCAAAAAAAATAAAACTGAAACCAGGTCGAAACATAAAAAAACATGAATAGTTTCTATTTCACTAAAACTCAAAACTACTATTCATTTTCTTTTTAGTCTTTATAATTATTTTCTTTCACAAATACATCTATTAACTTTATTTAGAATAACTTAAATACACCAAAATAAAATAGAATAGAATACATAATATTTAAATAAAATTCACAAAAATAGAAAATACAGTAAATAAAGTTCACATAAAATAAAAATACACTAAAAAACTTAAGATAAATAAAATCAAATTACATAAACATTTAAATATTACTTCGGAATGTATTGATTGAGTATATATGAGTGAATTACGGAAATAATGCTTGAGTAATTTGGTATTTATATGTTGTTTTCTAAAATGTGTGTGTCCGTGTGTTGTTTTATTATATGTAAATTTATATTCTTTTTATTATATATTATTTTAATATTGTGTGTTGAATAATATATTAAAATATGTTTTATATATATTGTGAAGTTTTATCATTAATAGTAGGTTTTGTTAATGTCAAAGACTATAGTGCAAATAAATAAACTTTTAAAGATTTTTTGAGTATTTATGGTTGGAGTAATCAATCGTTAAATCCTCATTTTGAAGCTTTGCTCCCTTTAAAAAGAGGTATTGCGTTGGAAATACTCTAAAAAAAAGTTTTAAAGAAGATGAACTCACGAATAGTATAGTAGATATACTTTAGTGTAGCTATTTATGTAAGAATATTTCCAATGGTTGATAGCCATAAATATCTCACTATTTTTTAAAAAAACAAGAAAAAATAGGAAAAGTAGGAGAGAGATATGAGAAATTATTTATGCACTTATATTATTAGATAACTTGTATTACACATATCATTTACTAAATGGTTTATAGCTTTAAAAGTCTTTTTAATTTACTTTTTTGTCAAGTCTTTTTAATTTATTTAAATAAGTAAAATTTTATTATATAATATTTAATTTCGTTTAGAAAATGAGTTACATACTCACCAATAAATTTGCTCTAAGGGTATCATACTACCTGAGACATAATTTTATACTATAAAAATGGAACAATTTATCATGCTTTCAAATTTGATAGTTCTCTTCTCTCATATTTTGTGATTAATTATAATATTAAACTATACATATTTTTGTTGTGCCGCGACTGTCCTCTCTTCCTCAAGCATTCCACCCATAGTCTCCTCGCCTCTTTTAATTGTTGCAATGTAACTATTTCTCTTTTTATTATATTTTATGAAGGTATAATAGAATTGCTATTCTACAGTATATAAATATGAATTATGTTTTGATGTTGTATTATTGATATGAATCAAGATATTATGCATTATTTTAAGATTCTGATATTTGCGTTTAGGTTTTATATTTTGGTTTAAGATTTAATGATTAGGTTTTAGGATTTAGTGTTTAGTATTTGAAAGGTGGGGGTTCGAGTTTTGGTCAACATTAACTTATTACATGCAAGCATAGACATATCATAATTTCACCGATATGTATTTATCCTATTTATTTTGTTTCATTGTCTTTGTGTTTAAAGTTTAGATTTGTATTAAATGTTTATATTTAGGTTAAGTGTTCAGTGATTATGGTTTAGGATTTAGTATTTAGCATCTATAGGTGAGGGTTGGAGTTGGGGTGAACATTAATTTTTTACATGTGATCATAGACATTTCATAATTTCATTTATATGTACTATACTATTTATTGTGTTCCGTTTTATTTAGGTTTAGGTTTATATTTGAATTTAAGAATTATATTTAAGTTTGGGTTTAGTGAATAAGGTTTAGAGTTTAATATTTAGTGGTTGTGTATAGGATTGGCATTGGCTTTTTTATAAAAAGGTTTGAAATGAGTTGGTGTTCTATATTATTTTAGTGATATGAAATATAATACTCTAGTTTGACTGTGAGAAATAAATGAAATACGCTATTATTTCAAGAATATTTTATTGTTGTTTATTAAGGGTTTGACTGCTTTTTCCGCTACCATCCGTAAATACAGCTTTTGCGGTTTGTAGCAGTTGAAAGAGTTTCGAAACAATCATACAGACCGCTACAAATCGTTTCAAACTGCTCTGAACCTCTTAAAATCAAAAGCTGGTTCCAACTAGCGTTTGCGCTTGCGGTTGGATAAATAAATATAAAATTAATTTTTTTAAACATTTTAAAATTTTAAATTAAAAATATAAAAATGGAAATATTATAAATAAAAGTATATACACATTTTATATATTAATTTAAATTCACAAACCGTATCATAAATGTTTTTATAAAAAATTTAAACTAGCTATTCATTAGAATTTTTTAAAAAATTAATATATATACAAATATAAATATATACACATATAAAACGAAACAAAATACTTTTCAAAAGTTTTAATATAACTCTTCAAAAAAAATTATTAAAATTATAACTTTCAACTAATTAAAAATAAATAAATAAACTAATCGCCAGACGACTCCCATGTAAGTCGTCTAGACCCATAACCCCTAAACTAATTTAACTAACTAAACACTTCATAAAATCAAATTAAACTTAAAAAAGTGTTTACTATACACAGAAATAAACATATATAGGTAAAATATTATTTTTCAAAAATATATTTAAGTTTTCCAAAATCTAACCTTAAGAGTACATACAATACTACAACATATGTTTCCAAACCCTAAACCAAAGAATATCATGATTCACTACTTTCATTCATCTATGTTAAAAAAAAAATCAATTTTATTATATCTTAATTTATATCACTTAAAATTGTTTATAATTACATGATTTTATTTTCTCACTCATCAAAATATTTTTTACAAAATTTATAAATTATTTTTAAGATCAGTTATACCAGAAGACTTCCCTGGACGTTGTCTAGACGACTTACACTATCTCAGAAGACTCAGAAGACTTTCTGGTGTTATATTCATAAAAATGAGTTATGGTTTTTGTTTGGTCACAAGGGGATGGCTGCAATTTCACAAAAATTTTAGGTTAATTTTGTATTTGATTCAAGTTTGAGTATAATTTTGCTTTAAATCAAGTTTTGAGTCATATTGCCAAATCCCCTAAGAACATACGTATGTATTTATATATATGAATAGCTTATATTCCTTCTGTTTCAGAAAAATCTATATTCTAAAAAAAATTGTTTCAAAAAGATATTTTATTTAATGAAAAATTGTAAACTTTAAAAAATTTAATGGTGTTTATTGAATTTATATTGATTAAAAGTTATATAAAAATCTTATTCATAAAAAAAACAATGTATTTATGATCAAATTTTAATATTTTTTCTTTATATATGTAAAAATTCTAAAATATTTATCCTTTTGAAACGGAGAGAGTATATCAATTCTCACTTACAAACAGGATAATCACATGACATTAAATCTTTTAAACTATGTATTGTATAGAACTATAGATATACGTGTAAAATATTTATAGAAGATAAATACATCTATATATAGAAACAGATAATGATACATCCACGAAAATTCTTCTGGAAAAGAAACAGAGTGGTCTCACGTCAGCACACCTACGTTGATCACTGGAAATTGAAATATTAAAACACGCTTCAAAACGACTATTAATTACCAATACACCCTGGCTTTGGGCTTGTATAAAACTCCTTTGTTCGTCTGCGAAGACTTTATAACAACAAAAGCATAAGCAGGACATAATATACCTACTTCCTCTCTCTCTCGCTCTGTTATGTTCGATTTCGAAAGGATTTCAAGATCAAAGATGATGAGAAAAGAGACCTTTTCGATATTCAAGACAAAGAAAGAAAGGACGAGGTTGAAATTTTTGGGATTTGGAAGGCTAAAGTGGAAGAGATTGAATCTGAAGATGTCGTTTTTCGAAACTTTGAGATACAGAATCATGTCTATCATTGAAGGAATGGTTTTGGTTTCTAAGCTTGCTTTCTTCTTTCTTTGTTGCGGTTGCAGATTCTAACACGTTAGTTTTTTTCCTCATTTTTTTGAACGTCAACATGTTTTTGTGTATTCTTTAGTTCATATGTAAAATTCTAAATTCTTCCAATACAATATCCAAAAAATATTCGTTTCTGATTTGTATAGTTTTTAAGCTGTTAATGTAATTAATGTAAGTGTATTTTTAGGCTAAATGTTAAATTTTATACTAAAGTTTTTTAAAGTTATTTTTAATAGAAATTACAGTCTTCTTATAGCGGCGGATAAACAGAAAATGCACTTAAACAAATCCTGAAACAAGTAAAAAATACAACAGAAAAATCTACTAAAACTAATACGTTTAATTCTTAAGGCAAGATGCGGAAATGCAACTAAATGCGCACGAACCTTATTATAGTCGAATAGAATTAAAAAGTTTATTGGTTGTCGCGAGCTATTGCAAAAAACCAGCAAAACCTCAAAATCCTGATTTTTACAGCTTTCGTAACCGGTAGAAACCTGTAGAATAATTAGACACAACCTCTCAAGTTTTCTGGACAATAGTAATGTAAGAAAACCAATCGTCCAGTAGATAGAACTGACGATGTGAAGATTAATTGTTTCTTTTTTCAAAAAAAAAAGAAGATTAATTGTTTCTGTAGATATATGATTGAATTTGCAAATTTATCATCATGATGTAACGGAAGTTGTCTGTAAAAGTAGTTGAATTCCAAAAAAAAAAAGTAGTTGATTTCCTGTTATCGTGCAAGGTAGATAGTAGTTTCTTGCTTATTTGAAAAATTGAGAACATTTAACATGTTTTTTTTTAAATAGGCACACGATCATGCTACTGCCTACTGAACTTTATGAAATGCTTTGGAATCTTATTTCGTGAAATGCAAGCAAAAGTCATAATGGTGTTAAAATTTAAGATGTTCATCTTTGAAAGTTGATGAAAGGATATACAGGTTCAGACGTACATTATGATCGGCCAGATTAAGGGAACTCGTTTGTGTTTTCATAATCGAATTTACTAATGAAGTTCCGACAAATAATTTCATAGTCCTCATGTGATAATCAAAACCAAGCAAAATCTCAATAGTTCCATAGTCTTTTCTGGCGGCAGTTAATGCATTGCATGATTGACTGATACAAAGAAATGTGGAATTAGTCAAATACTCAGTCTAGAGTTGTATTTGGTAAGCATTGACAATTGCCCTTTCTAGAACGTTTATATATATGATGTATAGTTGACCTCAAGGAGTAACATACATCCTTGTCTTATACAAGTACTAATCAGTCACCATATGTCTTGTCTAAAGTGAGAAATGCACACCAATAACAACAAGATTTGCGATTGGTTGCTTGTGTTTGCTTTTTATATCTACGCTTACGTTTTATTTTTAGCATAGGTATTTTTTTCCCCTAAAAATGAACGCTTGTCTCTATTTTTAAAAATCAAAACTAGCTTGTTACATGTAAACTTTACGTGCTAGATATAAATATAAATAAAATAGTTATCATTGGATTCACCTAGGATAAATCTGTATGCGTACCAACTAATACTATTTTGTTATTTTATATTCAATATCTTTAAAAAAACAAAATACTGTCAAATTATATTATGAGATAAAAATAAATAATAAATAGTCGTAATTAAAAAAAAAAACTTTTTAGTATCTTTAGTGTTCTTTTTGATACAGTTTCAAAGTTATTGATATAGCAAGTGTAAAGAATTACATTTACAAAAGAATTGTGGCTAAATAAAACAAGGACCTAATGTAAATAAAAAAAACTATCTCAGCTTGAGAGCTCAAACCACCTTTGTAATAATCCTCTGTCTCGATGTTGTGGACCTAACTTTAAGGACACAGTAGTCCATCCTGTGCAGCCTCCCATTTCTCTCTCTCCAGACATAATGTATGGTCATCTGAAACACCATGTTAATCAGTATAGCATCCAGCCGCTGCATTCTGTGCCATTTGACCATTCGTAACGTTTCCGTAACGTTTCTCCCACACCCTAAAAGAATATGGACAAGCAAAGAAAAGGTGATCTCTTGTTTCATCCCTTTCTCCATAAAGCCCACAACCTTGTGTGACACCCCAAATCCTCATCTTATCTCTTGTAGCCAATCTGTTCAAAAATTGTTAACCAAGTGATGAAAGTAAACAGAGGAACTCCCTCTTTGAACCAGACCATTTTACTCCAATGTACCTTCTCCTTCCTAGGCCGGATCTGCTCCCATGTATCCCTAGCTGAGAAGTTATCTTGGAAATCATCCTCCCTATACTTCTACAACACAACGCTTGTGCCAGCGTTTACATCCTACTTCTTTTCCTTGCACGCACCAACCAGTTGGTGTAACAGCTCCCTGACTGTTGCCTTGCGCGAAAGACCAATATAAGCTGTGCCAATAGCTCCGTTACATCAATCAACCTGCCCACTCTCATCCATTGTGAACTTCCATACGCATGAAATCATAAGCCAGTCCTCTTAGTTTAAGTAGCTTTCTCCAAATCCAGAAACCTTTTGTATCATTCATCATAAACCAAAAAGAACTATATCAAAGAAGGTAATGCTTTGTCCAACAAACCCATAGGGAAGTTGGCTGTGTGAATAAGCGCCATTTCAGCCTTAATGCAAAAATCAGTTTTAGTTTTAGTGTTTAAGATTTAGTTTTTACTATTTAGAATTTAATATATTGCTGATGGCATTAAAATATTTCTTTTTAAAAAATTATCTTTTAGTAACCGCTACTATTTTTATTTATTTTTATCAAAAGGTTCATGGATTATGATTAAGGGTTTAGTGTCTTTAAGATTTAGTGTTTAGTATTCTTGATTAAGGATTTATGATTTATCCAAAGGTTTATGGTTTACCGAAGAGTTTAGAGTTTAGGATTTAAGTTTTAGTGTTTTGCTAATGGCATTAATGTATTTTTTTAAAAAATATGACTTCTACTATTTTTTATTTATTTTTATTTTAAAACATAATATAAGTTGACAATATTTTTTTTTATTTTTAAAAAATATTGAATATGAAATAACAAAATATTATTGGTCGGTGAACTACCCAAGAATAATTCTAAAGAAAATCTTTCATTTTGTGTTTGGCATTTAAGTTTATAGCATTGACGTTCGCATATGGCAACAGTAGTCTATGGAAATATGAAAATGATACTAAACAATAATAAAAAGCGAAGACAATGTTTGCATTAGTGAAAGAATAGAAACCTAGACCAACTTGAACTTGTTATCATGAAATATGAAAATTGTACGTTATCATTTAAGCAAGTAGGCACATTAACGCGTTGGAAGACTTTATACGATAAGTTGGGTTTTTTTTTGTAACTGGCTTCGATAAGTTGGGTTTCGATAAAGAAAAATAGAACATGGGTGTTGACCAACTTGCAATGACAGAAAAAAAAAAGAAAAAAAAAACTTACAATGTCTACCTATTCGGTACACCTTTCATTGTTGTATTGAGTATATAAGATTAATGCTTCCACGTGAGTATCGGTTCACCTACCTTTGCATTGAGTATTTTGGTTTCTGGTTACTTGTTACCTTATTACTATTTACGCTATTTTGTTTATATGTTTTCAACTCTAAAATTGTTTTAATTGTTTTCAGACCAAAATATAGTAACATTTTGAAAATTCATGCTAACCTTTGAAATGTTTAATTTTACTAGAGGCTAAGGGCAAATAAAATTACGAGGCTAAAAGGGATAAACGTAAGAATTTAGGGGCTTTGAGATAAATTTAGCCAAGTGGCGTAATCTCTCTTATCTAGTAGACTAGTACAAGAGAGTTCGGACACCAGTTTTGCAGTTTGATTATCACCTCCAGTACGTGATAGACATATGGTAATATGGTAAAAAAAAGGACTCTGCCAATATACTAATCCAGTGTGGACGGGAAAGCCACTAATATTCATGAAAGTTGCAATAAAACCATGATGAGAAACTCATTAACCGCTAAAATACTGTCGCATGAAAGATGTAAAGAGGAAAATTATTCCATCCAAATTTTTTTTGAAAATTTTAATTTTATATTTAATTTTTTGTGTATTCATATTTAAATTTAATATTAATATAATTTGATATAATAGTTTATTAAATAAACTAAATATATAGTTTGATATAATATTTAATAGTATAGATAGGAAAACAAATTTCGGAGAGGAGTAGCAGGTCGAGTGGAGAAACATAAGTGCATCCTTACTTCGGTCCAAGGTAAATAATTTTACACTCAAAGTAACATAACAGAATGCTTTAAGAAAAAAGTAACATAAGAGAAAGCTAAGATAAGAACTGCAACATTTTCGTATTTCTCCTATACTCAATCAAATTTTCATAAACAGAAGAAAAAAACTTCGATCTATATAAACAAAGTTCTTAACTTAAACCCCCACACACATTCCAAATAATTGATCGATGTTTGATTTTAGTATCAATGCTATTTTTTATATGTAGAAGTAACTAGGACTAAGCATTTTATCCGTTAAATTTGATTCGATTCGTTATTCGTTGCTATATAATCCGAAAATTCTGGATATCCGTAAATTTTCGAAGCAAAACAAATACTAAAATTCAATATTCGTTGAAACCGATGCAAATCACAAATATTAAAATTTTGAAAAACATATATCCGATTCGATCCGTCAATATATAAATCCATGTATATTTGATTATATTTAAAGTTTTAAATATATAAAATTATATAATTATTATTCTAACATATGATTTGACAGATTCTATTCACATTATTACTTATATAAAAGTATTACATAAAAGAAAGAGAAAACATTTATGACAATTATATTTTTTCTTAAGTTTTGTGTTATTATAATTGTTAACTAAATTTAAAAATTCACAAATTATGTAGATTCACTACTTCTTTTAATTTTTATCTTTAATATCATGAAAAAAATATTTTACAAAACAAATTTGTATCGAGCTTTTAAGATTATTTGTATTAATCAAAACAAATAAAATATCGTAAGTACGTAAATATCTATTTATTTTCCGGATATCTATTTTTTCGAATATCTATATTTTTCTGAATCAAAGCAAATCAGAAAATTAGATATCCGTAACATTCGAAACAAATCACAATACCTTCAAAAATCCGGATATCCGATTCATTCCCAGGTCTAGAAGTAACACAATATAACACATGTCCGATCTTGATATTTTGAAGATTATAGATAATCTAGCTAAAACTTAATTAACTTTAGAAAAATATTTTATTGCATATGCTTTTGTATATTCATTTTAAAATTTAAAAAGTCATATGCAAAAGTTTCATTTTTTAAATGCGCAGCATGAGCTCTGAATATTCAAACACTTAGCCTCTAACCAACTATTCTACGGAAATAGCTTATTAGTTGATGCTAAAGCCTGCACATATGATTTTGGGCAAATTAGAAGGATATACCCATTAGAGGTCCAAATTAGAATTGGGGCTATTGATGGACATAAGGGGTTAGAGACCCACAATTTGGCTCCCAAATAGACCTAAAAGCCCTCATGTGTTTTGCACCACAAACGACAGCATGCAGTCTTTTCTGACAAGTTTCAGGGGACATGTCTGATTCATTGTCAGTTCATAGGTCACTGTTTTGCAGAATAAATTTACTTTTAGAGCAATTAAAGACCACTCATTTTCTCTTTTTGTGAACTAATATATTTGTTTTTTTCGAAACAATCAATATCTTTAGTTTTTTTATCAGTCAATTTTTCTTTTCATCAGTCAATATTATTGTCAAAAATATTATAATATATAAAAATATATTCACAACTAAATTCAGAATTTTATAATAGTTTTCACTAACATGAATGATTCGGTCGTTAACAAATAATATAACAACCAACTACACAGTTAGTGGATAATGATCATGTTATCAAGTACGTAACCAATCATGTTTCTAAGATATTTATCAGCTACATGAATCATGTGTCAATTAACGATAAGTCTTTTGTAATATCATACCAATTATTTATCAATCTTTGGTATCAAACTATGTATCAGCTAACTAAACATGTATCATGTACACAAATCATGTATTAATCAATGACAAACCTTTTGTATCAGTTAACAAAACATGTAGCAGATATCAAATCATTTGCCAGATAACAAACGATTTATACAACAAAATATTTTAGATAAACTATCTTCCATATTCCTCCCATTCTCTTTCCCCTGTCACTGCCACCATTTTTCAAAAATTTGAATCTTCTCTTTTACTCATTCATCGATATCAAATCACGTGCCACCTAACAAAATATATACCAAACTGTTTAAGTTGGCAAACTGTTTACCAAAATTTTAATCAGCTACATCAATCATGTATTAATTAGTGATAAGTATTTTGTAACATCATACCAATTATCTATCAATATTTGGTATCAATCTATATATCAGGTAATAAAACATATATCATTTACACAAATCATGTACCAATTAATGACAAATTTTTTGTATCTGCTAACAAAACATGCATCAGATATCAAATCATTTGCCAGATAACAAATGATTTATAAAATAAATATTTCAGATAACAAATCTTAAACCAATTTCAAGTTTAGACAATCAAAATGAAAAAGAACATCAAACTTATAACAAAAATCACTATAATTTAAAATTTACTCATGACAGAAAACACGTTCAAGCAAAAAATAACAAGTAAAAAAGGAAAATTTACCAGAAGTTGAAGAATAGTCATGAACTTAAAATTCTTTTATTTTGCTTCTGATATAAAATTTTTGGATCTGAACAATTTAATTTTAGAACATTTATAAAGAAAAATGAACAGTTTTAATGATTGATAAAAAAGAGAAATTTTAATGATTTATTAAGAAAAATTATTGTGAAATAAAGAGAATGAATGGAAGAGAAGAATGGGAGTTTGGAGAAGAACGAGAGTTTGGAGAAGAATAAAACTTCAAGAAGAAAGAGAAAGCTAGAATAGAGGATAAGATAGGAGATAAATAGTAGACTGACAAATTCTTAAATAAATAATTAAAATTTATAAAAGCACACGCGCCTGATTGCTTTGCAAGTGGCTTCTCTCGGTAATTAAAAACTGACAAGATTACAGGGCTATATCACAGACCTACTTACTCTAAGGGGGGTGCATTGGAATAAGAATTTCAAGAGATTTAGGGATTGTGTTAAAATCACATGTTATTCAATCAATGATTTTAAGAACTCTTTTCAAATCAAGTGTTATTGAATTTAGGATTTGTGTAAAGTCATTCAAACTCACTTGTAATCCCCTGTTATTCAATTAATCATTTGTAAAACTTATATCAAATCCTCTGTTATTCAACTCTAAACAATATCTTTTAAAAAAAATTATGATTGAGATTTTAAGAGACTTGGGATTCATTTTCCGTTAAAAACAGCTACCATAGAATACCACCTCCATAGATGTTATTTGAAGATATACAAAAATAAATAAAACAATAAATTCTGAAAAATTGTGTCGTACTTTTTTCTCAATTACGTGAAGTAGAAAACTGAGTTATGGCGATCATGAGTAGTGGAAGAAGATGTAATAAATAATAGCAGGAGTGGACGAAGATGATTGTAGTGCTCTTGTTTTGCAATTCATTATCCTGTGCGATATTTTGTTTATTTCTTTCTGTTTTGAGCACTGAATCCATATCAATGGTGGAACTGAATAGCAACTTCAAGTCTCATACAGGTACAACATTTTCGTTGAAGATTTCTTCACCAAAGGTTCGGTGATGATCCTTTTAGTCCTTTGTCACCTCGATTTGCTTCTGATTGTCCAGGCCAGAGTAATCTCCGATGTTCTATGCCGAATTTAACAGTAATCAAGACTCGTGCTAAGCTGTATGGCTCGTTACAGTGGTATGTTTGGAACTCTTTGGTTTAAGTTTCATTGGCTATACGATCCACTGTTGTGGTTATGCTTGATCTTCTACCTGAGTTTGAGATGGATTCATATATGTTGTTTCCTGGTTTGGTGGAGCTCATTGTTCAATCAGGAATGATTCTCGCATACGGTTCTCTCTCAAGACCACCAGAGAGTTATTTCACCTCATGTTCATGGCACATGTACAGTGATGTGGTGTGCAGATTTCTTCTCACCGTAAATACTGTTCTGGAATGTTCTTTGTTGATTCTAGAAGTATTTGTCATGGTGATTATATTGCTGCGTTTTGGCCTAGTTGAGATATGGTATTCATTGATCTGTTCAGAGTATCATATGTTATTCAAGAGTAGTAGATTCCACCGGAGGACTTCCTGTATTTTGCAGCATATATGGGACAGCTTCTTGTATTTTTCTCAATATTTTTTTTCACTATGGAATGTTCTTTTAGATCAAGTGATATGAGTCTTGTGAAGTACTATGGCTGCTGTGATTTACTTGAAACTTCTTGCTGAGACGAAAATGGTGCACACTGGTAAGATACTAGGTTGCAATGACTCTAACTGACTTACGATTTGCTCAATGAAAGAGAAACTTGCTGCTGCTGTACAAAATCATAGAAAAACAAACATCACTTTTTTTGCAGAAGACAATGATGAACACCAAGCTTTCCTGCTCGCTTTTTTGAATGACCTCCAATGTAGCGCCACCGATTGACCTCTAGAGTATGGCATCTTGGTTACACGTCTTCTTTTCTTTTTCCACAGCCTCTTGATAGTTGTTTGTTATAATGAATGTATAATTACAAAACATGTGTGGCAAAAATGAATGAATTGATAAATAGATCCGTAATCAAAACGTATATTGACAAAATAATATTATCATCTAAAATCACTGAAATTGTTTTGAAATTCTTAGAAATATCTTCCCAAAACACCTATAGATTTCATTTTTTTTATTTTTTAAAGTTTTACTAAAATTACTCAAATAACTTCAAAACCCTCTAAATTCCACCAAAATTAAAACACTCCAAAATCTCCTAAAATTCTTGATTCAATACATCCCCTAACAATTTGTCTCGTAGGGTTAAAAGAGTCCCAAAGTCTGATGCATGTTAAGCAGAGGCACAAGTCTAATATGTGCCCCAATTATCTCTATGATTTTCAAGATAATCAGACAAAAAAATGAATCATATCCTACTTTCTTAAAAATCTAATTCTACTTTCTGAAGACCAAATTGTAAAGATAGTATAACCATATGACCAGGCACAAAAAAGTATAACTAAATAACCAAAAGTAAAATTACAAATATCAAGGAAGTTAAAAAGAAAATTTACTCTCCACAAATTCTCCTCAAGTTGTAAACATTATCTATTTATATAAAGTAGACTTGACTCTCTCCTGGTGAAGCCACCTAGGATTCCAGGTCACTAATTCAACTCACCAGAACGCGACACGTGTCTTTATTGTTCGAAACACACTGTTTCATTTAACTGCGCATTGGGCTTATTGTGTACTGGGCTTAGTCGCTCCATTCCGCTTCAGCCCAACCTGCTTTTGCAGAAAGTCAAGACTCCTGTCGTTCCTGCTTCCTCCATGGATATTCAACTTGCTGGAGTTACAACTTCGTCTTAAATTCCTTGATTCACTTCCGCATGTCGACTTCAATGCTTAATTTCATCCCGATAGGCGGTGGTGGTTTCCGTATAAATATGTGACCATCGCTCTTCTCTTTCACATCTCCACTTTGTTCTCTCTTCTATTGGCATACTAATCGAAGGTGATAGATCTTTGTTTGTTTATATATATTCCGGCGAGTTTTACTGCTGTTTCTTCTATATTGTTTCTTCTACATTTTTTTGTTCTTTTACTAACTAGATCCTCTTCCGGATAGTTGTTATTCTAATATAAATTCGGTTTTCTGATAATATATTCCGATTAGAATTGATTTGTTAACTAGATCTTCTTATCTGTTTGTGTGTTACTAATTTCCTATTTTTATTAATTCTTCATCCTAATTGTTGATTAGGCAACCATGATGTTAACCGGCTTTCAAAATTCCTGTCTAAAGTAATATTCTCGCTGATACTACTCACCGAAACATCAGCAGGCGACAAATCTTCAGATAGTCGGCGTCCTTACGACAAGAGTAGATACAGCAAAGTTGGAGGAGCTTACGGAGTTAATGGAGCTGAAGCGGAATTCTCTGAGGAAGGAGCTGAGTCGGTCTCTGCAAGTGGAGAATATGCTCGCTGAGGTTAGGAAGCAAAAGAGCTTGAATACGACTTGCGAAAAAAAAGCTCGTCTGGAGACTTGCATAGAAGCAATCGAGAATTGATTCATTGACGATGAATCTCGAGAAAATCTCTGCGTCCGACTACTCGCTGGAGAACAAACTCATTGTGAGTGGTCAGTATCTCTGTTCGCTAACATCCTGTTTCGAATTTGCATTTAAACCACTTGGTCCATATTATAGGTTTTACATCGAGATCTGTACTGACCGCGATCTGGAAGCCTGAGGCCGCGATCTGGAAAAAACACCTGCAACAAACGACAGGTGAGTATCTACGGGAGGATTTTGGTGAGTTTAGTTAGATAGATTGAAAGATATACTTTGTTATGCTATTTCGAATTTATATGTTAGGATACGCAAAGCCTGCATTAATTCATGTTTCTTCTTATATCTCTCATAACGCAGTGACTGGTGAGTCTGTATGGGTTGATTTCACCATTTTTAAGGCTTCAGTGAATGTGTCCTTGATTCACATTCAACTTACTTTCTCAAAAAAAATTAACCTTTACTAAGCTTTGTCTAGAAAGCTTATGTATGGATCCCAAAGTTGTTGTGTCCATGTCGTAAGCATTTCATGTCATGAAAGATGAAGGATTGCTCGAGACAATGGATCATCTCACCCCCAAGTTGAAAGATGAGGTCAAGAAGCTGCTCAGCTCAACAACTTTTCTTTAAGAAGATGTATGCTTATCACAACCGCTGCGGCCATCTCGATCAACTAGGTCAGGTTACAAGTTAGCATGGTCTGGAGCAGTAGAACTGGTTTACGCGGCAGAGTCAGGAAAATGGATAGAATCGCAGATAGTGAGGAACAGGAAGAGTCGGAAATGGTCAGTGACAGAGGAGATAAGCACGGAGCTGAGGAGAGTGAAAGGAGTATCTGCGAAGGTGAAGAAAATGAGAGAAGAAGCATCATGTGTGTAGGATGATCCGGTGAAGATCGTGTGTGAAAAGGAGGAGTTGACGAGAAGGAAGGCATTGGAGCTGAAAGAGAGGAAAATTGGGCACGAGTAGGAGGCGGTGGAGATGGAGATGGAGAAGCAGAGAGAGAGAGAGGTGGATGAGATAAAAAATGGATAAAGTTAAGCTAGAGAACCTGCGTGTAGAGATGGCAATTGGGCTCTCCTGTCCCATCCCGTCCCGAACCGCTGCGGGTTCGGTTTCTGGCGGTACACGGCGGGTCTGTCCTGCGCGGGATTCGGTCCTCAAACTAGCTGTCCAATCCCGTACCGCAAAATATGTAGGCCTTCGCGGGCCGTCCCGCGGGACATTGAATATTACATTGCTTGTTTCTACATGCACAAACAAACATAGACAATAATTGAGTTTGAGCTTACACATGATCGAGCATAATCTTACAAGATCAATACATTAAGCTTATACAAAACAAATGTTTTTATTATCATTTATGATGGCTTGAAGAAGCTCCACCAGTGCAGATCAGAGATGTTTGGGAGACCGGAAGCATCATCGACCCTGAGACCACCATCAACGGAGCTCCATAATGTCTAATCCCCCCCTCTCTCTCTCTCTTTCTCTCTCTCTCTCTCTCTCTCTCTCTCTCTCTCTCAAAGCTTCAAAATCCCACGGTTTAACCCATCCTGCTTTCGGCCCGTCCCGCTTTGAGCTCATCCCGCTTTGAACCCGTCCCGCTTTGAGCCCGTCCCGCGAGGCCCGCAATTTTGCGGGTTTATCAAATGTAGGCCCAATCCCGTCCCGCAGCAAGTCTTTACGGGCCATGCGCGCGGTCCAGGTCCTTGATTGTCATCTCTACCTGCGTGGAATGCTTGAGATGGAAAGCATGATGCTTCCAATAGCCTATTAAACCAGCGTATATAAAGGGCCACAGACACAGAAGTTAGCATCGAACTGGATACGTTCTTGGCTCTTTTATTTTTAATTTCGTCAACAAACAACTCTGTCACATCTTATAGTTTTACATTTCCCATTTTGATGAAAATCATCATATTAACATTTACACATAAGTCAAATTATTGGTTTCAAATACAGATTCTCTAATACATATTTACTGTGCTCAAATGATTTTATACATCCATGGAATATATCGGCATACCTTATTCATACAGCAAATATAATAAATATATTTCAAATAAATCAACAAAGAACCTTATTCATACAGCAAATATAATAAATATATTTCAAATAAATCAACAGAACGGTGCGTGACATAACCTCATAAAATATAATCCATACAGCAGAAATTATTCTAACATAATTAGAAACGCATAAATATAATAGTAATAGTTTTTAACAACAAAATAACTAGATTGTACATCCATAATAGTATTGTTAAGTAAGAAAATATTCACTGGCGATATTCTGATGAAAACAATATATATTAATAAAAATTCAAATAGTAAATCGTTTTAGTAATTCATAATTGTTTTTAAAAATTCAGTGAAAATATTAAAAAATCACAATTTAAATATTTATTTAGTTTTATATGGTACTCCCTCTGTTTTTTTAATATACATATTCTAGACTTTTCACATATATTAAGAAATCACATTAAAAATACACTGATTTTTGTGAATAACAATTTTCCATAACCTTTAACCAATAAAAATCCAATAAGTACAATTAATTTTCTTGAAGTTAACAGATTTTCATTAAATAATACATTGAAAAAAAAAAATGTATCTTTTTAAAACAAATTTTTTTCCTAGAATATGGATCTTTAAAAAACAGAAGGAGTATATAGTTTACTTTAAAAACACACACAAATCAAAATTTTTAAAAAATCTCACTATATATATATATATAGTGAGATTTTCCGTATGGTTTTGTAATAATTTATATTTTGTTATAAATACTTAAACTTCGATCACAAAATTTAAATGGGAATTTGAATAGTCTATTAATTTATAATCTTTTTTAAAAATTCAAAACATGACATATACGTAAAATCTAAAAATGATTTAACCCACTAAGATTTTTTTTCCTACAATTTACTCTTACATGTCAATCACAACTTTCAAAAAATTAATAACTACTCACTTAATATATAACCAATCAAATAAAAGAAATATTAGATGCACCACATAAGTTAATATATGATATTAACTTCTACACCAACAGCATGCATACTCAATTAATAGTAAATTCTAAGCAAATAATAATCATATATAAAAATATATAGTTTTAACCGAGCAAAGCATTTGGTTGTTTGTCACTGACATATCAAATGTAATAGACTATAATAGTTTCATCATAGTCAATGAAAATAATTACTCTCATAAATATATCAATATTGTTAATCCATCAAATATAACAAAGGCATTTCAATAACAACACAAAAAATAACAACTCTCCATAACCATAACATATAAACGTTTTAATCAGGTGAGTATATTAAACCCAAAATATCAACTTTCTGAGAACATAAACACATCAACATACGATACAGATATTACATCCTTCCAAAAACACACCATGGACACAGACCCTCATTATAAACTTTTTTTTTTGGTAAAATGTTAAAGTTTTATACCAAGATTTTAAGTTTTTTACAGAGTTTACTGAGATATACTTGCATATCTATTGATGATTTTCTTTGATGTCATATCTATCTTATTAAAACAGAAACATTTTGTTGGACCTAACTACTATTTTGTAAGATTTTAAATTAAATACATTTTTTTACAAAGTTATATTCACATGCATTTATTAATAAACCCTCCCTTATATTTTGATTGGTTTAGGAAATAAATGGTCAAAACGTTAGTTAAAAGATTTGAAATATATTCATGTGCATAAGATTAGTAACTCCATCTTTTCATTATTAAATTGCTGCATAGTTTCATACGACTACTACAATTTTAAAAGTTTCCACGGGTCGTACACAATGTATATAATGTACAAATATTTGTGCAGATTCTATTTACCTGTATTTTACATAATGTCTAATTTTATTAAAATTGAATTTAATACAGAACCTTAAAAATACATATAAATTTTGAGAAGGTATATTTGTTAACATAATATAAAATATAAGAAAGTGCTCTGATATAAGTTTTCAATTATATAGTAGTCAATTATAAATATTCATCATAATTTTTTGTCAACCTCAAGGTTCATTCTATAAAAACCCAAAGTTTAACAAATGTTTGATTACTTATTTTATCTTAATTTAGAGATATTAATAAAATTTAAAATTATATGTATATGCACGAGTCTGAATAATAATATTAACTAGACATATATAATAATACTATGTAGATTAATTAGACACATACGTAAAGTATAAAAATCAATGAACCAACTAATATCCAATATTTTTTTAATAGAATCGATTTAATATTTGAAATTTATTTGAATAGATGCCATAATAATATTTTGTTAAAAAAATCATTTTTGAACATCAGTTCATATCATAAGTTCATCTCGGTTATCACCATGATAAGTAAATTTTTCATCTGAAACTGATCAAACACAATTTTCAATTTAGAGATTTCTATTCAATCCGTGTTTATAAAATAATAAAAACCCGTCTGACCGGACGGGTGATGATCTAGTATTATATTATAATCCATCACCATTGGATCTAATTTAATTAGTTTAATAAGTTGATCACAAATATGAAAGACTGAAGTTTGAACTATATTTTTTTTGTGCTTAAAAGTATCCATTGTTCATGTTTATGATTGACTCTTGGGTTCATACCTTCTGAGATAGTTCTTTCAACCCCTTCTATGACCATTTTACCACTCATATCAAATACTTTTAATGTATTTATCTATAATTATCTTATTGAGTAATAGAGAGTTGCTTCACATTATGTATCTGCGGTTGGTCAAAATTACATGCTTATAGTAACAGGGGCTAGGTCTCCATGCATGCATAAGCTACATAGTTGGTGCTTATGATCTTTTTTCCACGCTAAGCTATATGTTAATTTAGTGCAGACATATTAATCTTTATGTTTTTCATTTTCTTCTGCTTTTTGTCGACAGAATTTGATCACTAATATGTATTTGATTTCATAGAGCTTCAAATTATATTTTCGAAGTGAGAAGAGAGTTTATTGAGTTCCAGTTTATTTGTAGCACCTTATTCGCTTCCTTTGAGATATCTAGATTGATCATTAGAACATAATAACTTGCAGGAAAGGTAGCATTGATGGAACAAGGTGATTGAGAAGTAGAAAAAAAGTTGCTTTCCTCTTGGACCTGGATGATTTGGATATGTATCTATGCCCAGCTTAGGCCACAAAAACCCCTCACAGACAGTAAAATACATGATCGAGACACAATCGCATATACTGTTATTATTGGTTTAATGGATCACTGGAAGTTAGATTGGGATGCGGTAGTGTCACAGCTCACCTCGATGGGTTATGACCCGAGAGACTATAACTAAGGACGTAGCGCCACGTTTGAGTCTATAGATTCATGATGCAATACAATACTTCATTTCAATTTCAATACATATTAAACAAAAAAATATGTAAATTTAGTTAAAAGTTTGTTTCTTATCTACTAACAAAAATGAAAAAAAGATTTTCTACTAATAAAGATGAAAAAGAGAAGAGTCTCACAGATTTTTCAGGGATTTAGCTAATATGTATATTTTAAAATAATAACAATTTATATTAAGTATATATAAAGTATTTACTCTAACTACTTATATTATTTGCAAGTTTGTATCCCGCCCGTAGGGCGGGCCGACCCTAATCTTTATATATAAAGAAACCTTTTCATCCCTCCCGTGATGTCCACGTCGGATTCCACCTAGATAATTCATGCTCTTTAGCATCGACACGTGTTACGTTTGGTGAAACTCGCCGTTTCATTAAACGTTGGCGTCATGGGCTTTTGCATTTGAGCTGGGCCTTTTGTTTCTACGATTATGCCAATCCATCAAGTGTTTTTACGTATTAGGTTTTTTCTCTCCTCATCTCCGCCATTAGAATGAGACAGAACCAGAGTTCCGAGAGATGTTTCATCTTCTTACTATCAATCTATACCAGTTACAAATTCCCCATCTTAAATTCCTTCTTAAATGATCGCTCACGATTTACCTTGAATGCGAGTTTCTTCATGCAAGGCGGTTGAATTTTGATTATAAAAAGGTAAGCTTTTTCTGCTACGAACAAGATAGTAGACTTATATCCAGAAAATTTCTAACGCATCGATATTTCTTTTCGACCTGAAGACCGACGATGCTCCTCCCCGTTCAAGTCCGGTTGTTCAGCTTCTGGGAGGCCAGGAACGTACATGGGAGTGGATATGCTTCTACTGAATTCTCAGGTTACTTTTAAATCTCAGCTTCAGTTCATTTTTTTTTAATTTTATAATTCTAATTTTTACGATTCCATTGTGTTGAATCCTTATTACCAATTTTTCCTGTTTAGATCTTTGTCTGACATAGATTTTTTTCTTGATTAAGTCTATGTCTGCTTCTCTTAATAGGTTTTATGAAATTAAAACTAAAGTGAAGAATATTCATTCTAATCAAAGTTCTCCCAGTTAACTAATTCTCTTTTGAGCTTCTGATATAAAACAAAAGCTGTATTATTATTGTCAATGTGAGGTCCTTTGGTAACTCGAGGTTTAATTGAGAACGTGTGTGGTATGTCACTAGGAGCGAGATGGAGGGCTACGAGCAAGCGGCAGAGAGCAAGTCAGCACTCGGCAAGGCAGCGGAGAGTGGTGGAGCCAGTAGTGGAGAGCAAGAGCGGAGAGCGGTGAACAAACAGTGTTGAGATGGATCAGCTGACGGAAAGAGTGAGATAGTAGCCATGGAACAAGCCACATAGAGTGTGACGAGAGATAGGCTCTCGGATTACATGGGAGTTTGATAAGCTCTCGGACAGGTAATTAATCACTCTTTTGTGGGAAAACAGATTACAAAGGCCATGTCTAATTGTGCTTCTTTTTTTCAAAGTAGATACTCATGATAAGAAGATGACACCTAACAACATATCGAATCTGTAATCTTTGTATTTGTTCAAATTTGATGATTCTTATAGGACTATTAACTCATATGTTTAATTTTGTTGCCACTTTAACAGGAGTGCTGAGATCACATAAGCTCTAATGATACAGATGGAAGTTCAGAAACATCTCCCTAAGCACACAGTGTGTATAGCTTGCGATTGAATGGGAGTAAGTGGAAAGACTTCGGCCAGTGGAAAACTGAAGAACTATCAAAAGAAAACTTTGCATTTGTAAATAATGATAATTTCAGCTTAAGCACGTATTAGATATACCTCTGTAACTTTCAGTTTGTTTAAACTTAGAAGTAATTGTCTCTCTTTGTATATCACAGTTACCGAATATTGATGGAAGTTTGGTGTTTGTTGATTAAAAAAATTATTGACCAGGCTAGGTATTATATTCTTAAAGCGTGGATGCAAGTAATGTTTGCTTCTCTACCATCCATCTGAATTTATCTAATACTAAAATATTTATTGTTTAATATTTATTATTTTGGAAATGAACGCATAATAATTGTTGTATTGCAGCTGAGTTTTACAATTATATAAAATAGAGATCCTAAAGATATCGTCACCATCTGTGGAAATTAATAGTGTCAGAATTGTGCAACAATAGTATTCTCCAGTTTAAAAAGAGAGTGTAAGTTCTCTTTCGAATATTGAATTTTTAGACTCTAACTTAATATATGTATGGTTATATATACCACGGAGTTGAATCTTATCATATAATCTCTCATCACCCGATCTTCTTAAAAGAAATTTAGTATTCTTTATTTGAACTTTATGTTTTTATTATGTAAAACTGAAATATAAATAATAATAGTTTATATATTATTACATTTTATGAATTATGTTTGCTAATTTTGCATTCTCAAAAAATAAAAAATAATGAAAATTACTGTCATTTTAATTCAAATCAAAAATATTTATTAAAAATAACAATACGATTTCAGAATTATTTTTATTATTTGTTTGTCTATATCATCATCTATTATAATGATTTTAAATGCTTCATAAGTTAATATTAAATAGTTTTTATTTTAATTTCCCGCCCGTAGGACGGACTGGCTCTAGTTAATTCATAAATCATGGAGAATGTGACAAATCAGCAAAATCATTTCATAAATAATAATATAAATAATAATATAGATTCACTTAAATATCAACTGCTCCTCAAATCTGACGAACTCCAGAACCTCTTTCCACACACTACTCATCATTTCACACAAAACATCGTACTTATCGCCTCCCTCTCGCTCTCTCTGAATTTGGATCCGCCATGCAAGCTCTTCACCCTTCATCTCTCCGCGCTTCTCCACCAAACCCACTCCTAAGACCCTCAAATCGCCAATCTCCTCACCACATCACCAATGCGAGACAACCCACGAGAAGACGCTCATTCATCTCCGCGTCATCCGCCCCCAAACGCGAGACAGACCCGAAGAAACGGGTCGTAATCACCGGAATGGGTCTCGTCTCCGTCTTCGGAAACGACGTCGACGCTTACTACGAGAAGCTGCTCTCCGGCGAGAGTGGAATCAGCTTGATTGATCGATTCGATGCTTCCAAGTTCCCGACTCGATTCGGTGGTCAGATCCGTGGGTTTAGCTCGGAGGGTTACATCGATGGGAAGAACGAGCGTAGGCTTGATGATTGCTTGAAGTACTGCATTGTTGCGGGCAAGAAGGCTCTTGAAAGTGCTGGTCTTGGTGGTGATAAGCTTAACACGGTACTACTCTCTTTAGATTAGATCAAAGTTCGAATCTTTATGATTGATTCAGTTTAAAGTTTATGTCTTTAGTCATGAGGTTTGGTTTCTCTTTGATGGGTTTAAACCAAGTTTTCAACTTGTGGATGTTAGATTGATCAAATTTCAAATTTTTAAGACTGGTTCAGTTTAAAGTTGGTTTCTCTTTGATGGGTTTAACCAAAGTTTTCAACTTGTGGATGTTAGATTAATCAAATTTCAATTTTTTAAGACTGATTGAGTTTAAAGTTCATGTCTTTAGTCATGAGGTTTGGTTTCTCTTTGATGGGTTTAACAAACTTTTGGGTGTTCTTGTAGATTGGTCAAAGTTCAAATTTTTAAGACAGATTCAGTTTTAAAGTTCATGTCTTTAGTGATGAGGTTGATTTTATCTTTGATGGGTTCAACTTGTTGTAGATTGATAAGCAGAAAGCTGGAGTACTAGTTGGGACTGGTATGGGTGGTTTGACTGTGTTTTCAGACGGAGTTCAAGCTCTTATTGAGAAAGGTCACAGGAGGATTTCTCCTTTCTTTATTCCTTATGCTATAACAAACATGGGTTCTGCTTTGTTGGCGATTGATCTCGGTCTTATGGGTCCGAACTACTCGATTTCGACCGCTTGTGCCACTTCTAACTACTGCTTTTACGCTGCTGCGAACCACATTCGACGTGGTGAAGCTGATATGATGATTGCTGGTGGAACTGAGGCTGCTATTATTCCTATTGGCTTGGGAGGTTTTGTTGCTTGTAGGGCATTGTCACAGAGAAATGATGACCCTCAAACCGCTTCAAGGCCGTGGGATAAACAGAGAGATGGGTTTGTCATGGGTGAAGGAGCTGGTGTTCTGGTATGTACTCTCATCCACCATGAGATTTGGCTCATAGACATTGGATTGTGTTAATTGATTCTATGCTCTAATAGGTGATGGAAAGTTTGGAGCATGCGATGAAGCGTGGTGCTCCAATTGTAGCAGAGTATCTTGGAGGTGCTGTTAATTGTGATGCTCATCATATGACTGATCCAAGAGCTGATGGCCTTGGTGTCTCTTCCTGCATTGAGAGCTGCCTTGAAGATGCTGGTGTATCACCTGAGGAGGTAACTAACATTTTATGGCTTCTTGTAACAAAGGTTTTTAGTTTATTACCGAATTTTTTATGGCTTAGTGTTCTTTTCCAGGTAAATTACATCAATGCGCATGCAACTTCCACTCTGGCTGGTGATCTTGCTGAGATTAATGCCATTAAAAAGGTATTCAAGAGCACATCAGGGATCAAAATCAATGCCACCAAGGTTCGGTCTCCATCTACTTAGTCCTGCTATTTCTTGTATTGGTTTGGTTTGCATTTCATATAATGATAGTTTCGTGAAAATGCATGTTACAGTCTATGATAGGTCACTGCCTCGGTGCAGCTGGAGGTCTTGAAGCCATCGCCACCGTGAAGGCTATCAACACTGGATGGCTTCATCCCTCTATCAACCAATTTGTACGTATAAACAAGAACCCTATAAAAGGCTTCTTTGATTCCATTTCTCATGGCTTTCTCTGTTTTAGACTCTTAACACTCTGTTGTTTCTCATTGTAGAACCCAGAACCAGCGGTGGACTTTGATACGGTCGCAAACGAGAAGAAGCAGCATGAGGTGAATGTTGGTAAGTGACGACCGGCCTTCTTTGTCATTGTTTTAAACCAGACAATGGTTTCTCTGATAATGACTGTATTTCTTCTTTGGGTGCAGCCATATCAAACTCGTTTGGTTTCGGTGGACATAACTCAGTCGTCGCTTTCTCTGCCTTCAAGCCTTGATTTCGTCAGACCCTTTAGATCCTCTGCTTCATCTGTTAGATCGCCACTATCTTCTTCTTTGCAGCTTCTTGGTTCACAAGTTTGAGCTCTTGCTCTTGCTCTGGCGTTTTATGTTTCTTTCAGCTTTTTGTTCTTATTGGTCATTGTTCTTTTTTGTCAACTCATATTGGTCATTGAGGTGTTGAGAATCCAGATTTTGCTTGTCAATCTGTTTACGGAATGTTGTATCTTAGTTCGTTCCATATTTGCCTAATTTTATAAAACAGAAAAATTACTACAGAATCCTGTAGTAAATGGTGTTAGTAATAAACCCAAGTTGCGGAAGCACCATAGTCTAAAGGTTAATGTTTAAAGGCTCAAATCTCGGATTCGAATTCTAAAATATGCAAATTATTACAAATTACAAGAAATCTAGGTTTTAAATTCTTGAGAAAATGATTTATTAAATAATTATGCATGCGGAATAAAGGTTTACAAAATCTTCAACATGGTACAACTACAAGTAAATCTATAATAGTTCTATTAAATTGAAATGAATCTTTATAAGATGGTTCAGGTGATCCAGTTATGCCTAGATCTTCATAAGGCAGATAGTATTGTTGGTTGTCGAGTCCTCTATATAATCTTTCGCATAATTGTAATATCATAATAAATTAGCATTAAAAAAATTAATAAACCTAAGTAGGTTAAGATTCAAGCTTTTAATGGAATGGGCACTAAATCATTCTTACTATTATCTATTTTATATTGTATATAATTAAATTTAAATAATATAATATATATAGTAAATTTTAATGCGGCCATCTATTAAATAAATCTTATGTTCATATGATTTGTGATCCTTTTTTATATTTTTAACTATTGATAACAAAATTTGTAATGTGAATCTATGATAGTTTTAGTATTTATAATTATTTTTAGAAAAATCAAGGCAAATTAAATAAAATACTAAAATATTTTTAATACTAATTTTGTTATAGGGCAGATCAGACAGCTTAAGAGTAACATTATCGGGACATCTTGTGCCCATTTCTTAGCTATTATGGGTCGAAATAAAAATGAAAAAGACCGAAAACGTTTGCAAACGGGCCTTAGTTAAGAAGTTTTCGGACTCGTCCTTAAGGGGCAGGTGTCGCATGTGTGTTGGGTGTAGGGTTTGATTACGGGAAAGGAGTCTCTCTCTCTCGTTCTTCTCTTTTCCTTCTTCTCTCGAACTCTCTCGACGCCGATTTGGTGGCAAAATAAAAATCCTGTCCTCTATTGCGAGCAGTCACTCAATCTCTTCCGTCATCCAAAGATTCGCCGGCGATTTCATGCCCAAATCGAAAACCTCTGGTTGATTGTGGTCACTCGACATTGATCTCATCGATCTGTTCTTAGCTCCTCTCGTTGATTGCCCTAATCGAAATCCTCTCGGCCGCCGATTCAAATCTAAACAATGTATCTGTTTCTCTTCCGTTTAAAGATTTAGATGATTTTGTTGTGATGATATCATTGCTGTTTGTGATTATCTGGTTCGTGCATGGTTCGTCTTTCTCCTCTGTGGAAATCTTGAAAATAAAATTGAAATAATCGAATGGATATTTAGTTACATTAATTGCTTTCTGAATTAGGGTTTGCTTTATGTGAGATAATTAAAATTGAAAATATGAGATATAGGGTTAGCTATGTTTGGTTCTAGATAATTTTGATTATTTGTCATGTTTTCAATAATTTTAGTTAGTATATAGTCTTGTTTATTTTTTTCATACTTTTAATTAAATTATTATTTTGAATAATCTCTATAATATAATTTAAACTTAAATGTTGATTATATAGTCTACATAAGTTTAATATTTAATTGTTTATATAGCTTTTCCCTTTCTTCATATGATACTAATGAATTAGCCGTGGAAAAATATAACAAATAAATTTCTTGTGTTTATTTATGTAGATATATTACTTGTTCTAAAACTCGCCCGCGTGGGCGAGTAATCGGCCGAGAACGCGTTGTTCGGTGAGCTTCCGTAGCGAGTTGGACATGATCGGTTCCATTATCCGGCAACCCGAGTTTTGACCGCCGATACCGCGTATTTTAATAATAATCAGCGATTAATTATCTAAATCCGCGTAATCTAAATCATTGAAACCACTGAAACTAAGTTGTGATTTTGATTAGTCAACTCCAAAGAAGATCAAATCGAGACTAAATGATCCTGAATCGAGTCTCAATCATTCGTTGAAGTGCAAGATATGGTGACAAGATAAAAGAAAATGCAGAAATAGAACACGTAAAGATATGAAGAAGATTTTTTTTTTTTTTTTTTTTTTTTTTTTTTTTTGTGACTAAGAACACCCTCGGTAAGAATTGACTCTCCCAGGCACGTTCTCCAAGGCAAGCTTTGGACGTCTCCAACGTTCGAAAGTTGAGATAGTGACCCATCACTAGCTTACTCCTTTTGGTAAGAACCCCCCGGTCCGTCTTGTGCTACAACGTGGAAGCCCTACTTCTTTACCGTAAGAAGCATCCTCCAAGCAATCCTTTCCAGATCTCATCCTCAATCCTTCAACTCTCATTGCAAAATCCCTACTGCAAACCGACACTCCAAGCTTATTGAGAAGATCTAACAGCACCTAACACCGCTTCAACAAGCTACAAGCTCCCAAATCCCCCCCCCACCTACACAAAGACATGGCCAGACGTTTCTCAAAAGAGGAAAAAGGGAAGGGGTTACTGCTTGAAGACAAAGGAGCTAACCTCAGGAGAATCAAAGCACCAAGTGTAGACAACTCGGCACTGATCAAAGACAACGCTTTGACTCTCATGGGCAGAGTTACAAACTCAAAGGAGCAGAACATCCGGGACCTCCTCACGGTACTTCCCCGCAAATGGCAACTTCAAGGAAAGGTCACTGGCTCAGACCTGGGTAAAGGATGCTTCCAGTTCAGGTTTGAAGTAGAAGAAGACCTGAAGCGAGTGCTGGACAACAGACCGTATCAATTTGCTTACTGGATGGTCATTCTCCAGAAATGGGAACCAGTCATCTCCAACTCATTTCCTTCACAAATCCCGTTCTGGATCCGGATCAAGGGAATTCCGCTCCACTTCTGGCTCGACGAAATGGTGTATAATATTGGGAAAGATCTAGGAACAGTGCTGAACCATGAGCTGACCAAAACGACAGCAAGAGTCAAGGTCCTCCTTAATGGGCTCAAACCCCTAACCAAAGAAGCTATAATCGAATACGACTCTGGGGAAGAAAGCACCATTTACCTGGAATATGAGAGGTTGGAGAACCACTGCTCTAACTGCTACTCTATGCTTCACCGACAGAGAGACTGTACGGTAACCACTATAGAAGAGACAAAACAGAACAGAAGCGCTACATACAAGAGAAAGGAAGATCTGGTTGAGCAAACTAACGTCTACCGTAGTGAGCGTTCCCTCAGAGCTGACAGATACTACAAACAGGTAGTAAACAGCCCCTACGAAGTAAAGGATAAAGAGCCTACAGAAGGAAACCAACCCGATAACTTCCAGGAGAGGTTTGATCGACATGGGAACAGCTTTGGAACTAGAGTCACAACCAAACAAACACGGGTTCCGCCACCCCTGAAACTTGCTGAGGAAGCAAGAAGTGACGCTCTCACCTGGAAAAACAAAACCGTCTCAGATGTGGAAAGAGGGACTATCAATATATCGCCACCCTATACACAACGAAGGAACCCAGGAGGGAACAGAGAGACACAGGGCAGATCCCTCTTCCCCCAAAGAGGACCTATGGAGTGGAGAAGAAAACTAACCTTAGGGACGTCCTTGGCCTCTCTACAAACAGCACAGCCACCATTGATTCCTCACCCCCCTGGTTCACCACGCACAACAAGACAAGAAAACCAGAGCACATCAAGAAATCAAGCTGAAGCCCAGATCATGGATTCCCTAAACGAAGCAACGATGCGATACCTCAACTACCCAGACCCAACAGAAGCCGCGGCGAGAAGACAGAGGGTCATGGCAGGGGACGCCAGAGGACAAACCGAAGACAGGGTAGCTAGTCTGCTGAATGGTTTGGGCTTCCCTACTGAGAAAACGATAGAGACACCTAGTGAGCTGCATATCTCCTCTAATCTACAAAGGGCACAAATCATGCAAGAACTACAAGAAACTACACAACAGTACCTAAGTTGTGCCGATCCAGTGGAGGCTGCAGCTAGAAGACAAAGAGTATTGGATGGAGACGCTGCTGGCCTGATGGAAAGAACTGCAGATTCTATCTTAGCAGCGTCCTCCCTAAGGCGCCCTCTCTCACCCTGGGAGCTGGGAATTAAATCAGTAAGCCCACCTGGGATCGACTTTGAGACGGCGATGCAACCATCAGACGCTGAAGTGACACCTCCACCAGAGAGGAGGCACCTGGAGGAACATATTGCGATTAATCTTTCATTGGAGAGACAAGAAAGAAACCCCGAGAAGATTAACATCCCTGCAAAGCTTAAGTCCATTGTAGTAAGCCCCTCAGACACACTAAATGCAAATTTAGAGGTTCCTAGACTTGAGACAGGACTAGAGACCGAGGTAGCACCGGGTATGGAACCTACACAAGGGGGTCAAGGAAAGAAGAAGAAAGATAAAGCTCCCAACACAACTAGACTACGATCGCCAAGGCTCACACCTAACATACTTAGAGGAGCTAGTTCGAAAAAGAGGAAGCTCTCACAAATCCAACACTCACCGAGTGAAGGAAAGAGGCGACATCTGGGAGAGCAGCAAAAAACCCAAAAGACGACGGCTACAAGCAAACGTGATCAACGCCAAGAAACTGGGACCTCAAAGGGCACAAACAGACCTGCTATCCAGCTCATCCCTGCAAGCAAAAAGAAGGACCAAACTAACCAAACTTCGACAAGTCAACAAGTTTCTGCAAGAGAGCAAAGGGACGAGAACACTCAGCTGAGAACGAGCCCAAATGCCCAGAGGAGAATCGAGCCTTCGACAAATCCTCCAATGCGCCAAAGGCCTGCAGCCTCCAAGAGAAACCCGGATTTTCGGGTCTCTCCACACCAGGGTCCTTAGTCATCGCGAGCTGGAACTGTTGCGGTTTGGGGAATCCCGCAACAGTCCAAAGATTGAAGGAGATCAACAAGAAGAACTCTCCTGATATCTTGTTCCTCTGCGAAACAAAAAACCCCACGATCATGGTCAGGAAGGAGCTTCAATGGTTTAACTCTGACAACTTCGTAGATGTCCCCCCTGAGGTCCCAGGAAGCGGGGGCCTGTACCTGACATGGAGACAAGATATCGATTTAACGGTCTTATCATCAACAAAGAACTATATCGATACTATGATCGCCTACAAAGGAAAAACCTTTCATGCAACTTTTGTCTACGGGGAACCAGATCACACTAAACGACTAGAAGTATGGAATGATATTTCACGGCTGCGGTCCAACCCTGAGGATCCCTGGTTCCTAACTGGGGATTTTAACGAAATAGTCGACAATAGTGAGAAATGTGGAGGTCCTATAAGGGCAGAAGGCACTTTTATTGCGTTCAGATCATTCCTATCTAGCAATGGCCTTTTGATCTAAAGTACTCGGGACCATTCCTATCTTGGAGAGGGCAGAGACACTCACATCTGGTTCGCTGCCGGTTAGACAGAGCTATCAGCAACAGCGAATGGACAGAGATCTTCCCAGCCTGCAGGAGTCAGTACCTGAAGTTTGAAGGCTCTGACCACAGACCCCTTCTCTCGTTCTTGGATACTACAAAGAAAAGAGGAAATAAAATCTTTAGGTTCGATAGACGTCTAAAAGACAACCCAGAGATAAAACAACTAATCCAGGAAGTATGGAATGGCCACGGCAACCTCCCAGTAGAAGAAAGACTTACTAGATGCAGAAAGGCTATTTGTGTGTGGAGCAAGACTCACCATGAGGATAGCAGCAAGGCTTTGGAAACTCTGAAACAAAATCTAGAAGTTGCTATGACGGCTCCAGTTTCAGATGACAGTCTCATCAGTGAGATCAACAAGAAGCTCCTCCATCTCTACAAAGCTGAAGAGGAATTCTGGAGACAAAGAAGCAGAATCCTTTGGTTAACATTGGGAGATTCAAATTCGGGTTTCTTTCACGCTTCAACAAAAGGGAGAAAGGCAAAAAACAGAATGTCAGTAATAGAAAATGACGAAGGAGTACCTTCCTATGATGAAGAACAGATCTCTGAGGTCATCTGCAGCTACTATTCCTCTCTTTTCACTTCATCTCGTTTTGATGAAATAGGAACGGTAGAAAAAGCCTTAAGACCCTGCGTCTCCAGAGAGCAAAATGAGAAACTCAAAGCAATCCCTTCTGATGTGGAAATTAAAGCAGCTACCTTTGCCATACATCCAGACAAGGCTCCTGGACCGGATGGCTTCTCAGCATGCTTCTTCCAAGCTAACTGGGATACAGTAGGCCCAGCGGTAACGGCAGAAATTCGAGACTTCTTCATCACAGGGCACCTCGAACAAGAAATCAACAAAACAGTGGTTAGGCTGATTCCGAAGACTACTACAGCAAAAAGAGTGGAGGACTACAGGCCAATAGCACTTTGCAATGTCTATTATAAAATCATCTCTAAACTATTGGCCCTAAGACTAAAGCCGGTACTGTCCAACATTATATCGGAGAATCAATCAGCTTTCATCCCGGGGCGAGCCATAGCAGATAATGTCCTAATAACTCATGAGGTTCTACACTATCTCAAGATCTCAAAGGCGCAAAAGAAATGCACAATGGCTGTGAAAACAGACATGTCTAAGGCCTATGACCGGGTTGAATGGGACTTTGTGTCCACAGTGCTAAAGAGACTAGGCTTCGATGATGTGTGGGTTAACTGGATTATGCAATGCATTACTACGGTTCACTATTCCTACCTAGTAAATGATTCGGTCTATGGAAGTGTACAACCTTACAGAGGAATTAGGCAAGGGGATCCGTTGTCGCCGTACATCTTCATTCTCTGTGGAGAAGTACTGACTGGTCTATGCAAAAAAGCGGCAAGAGATGGTACACTCCAAGGCATCAGAGTGGCAACAGCAAGTCCAAGAGTCAACCACCTCCTCTTCGCGGATGATACGATGTTCTTCTGTCAAGCAAACCGAACAAGTTGCGAAAAGTTAGTGCAAATTCTCACGGAGTATGGCAAAGCTTCAGGACAGAAAATAAATAAAGCTAAGTCGTCTATTACCTTCTCCTCAAAAGCCCCTCCGGAATTGCAGGCTGCAGCAAAAACAATATTAGGAGTACATAAAACGGGTGGTTTGGGCAAATATCTTGGATTGCCTGAACATTTTGGAAGAAGAAAGCGAGATCTGTTTACCTCAATTGTAGATCGCATCAGACAAAGGTCGTTGAGCTGGACGACAAGGTTCCTCAGCAAAGCCGGGAAGCTAACCCTACTGAAAGCAGTACTAGCGGCAATCCCCACCTACACGATGAGCTGCTTCCAAATCCCTGTAAGCCTCTGCAATCGCATACAATCTGTTTTAACAAGGTTTTGGTGGGATGGAAGTGAAGGACAAAAGAAAATGTGATGGGTCTCATGGGATAGAATGACAGCCCCTAAAGCACTAGGGGGTTTGGGTCTACGCGACATTCAACTCTTTAACCAGGCATTGCTAGCTAAGTTAGCCTGGAGGATCATCACGGTACCTGACTGTCTTCTCGCTAGAGTACTTAAAGGAAAATATTGCCAGAGATCAAGTTTCCTAGAGACAAATCTACCGAGTGGTTGCTCACACGGTTGGAGAAGTATCCTATTCGGTAGAGATCTACTAAAGGAGAATCTAGGAAAGTCCATTGGAAACGGACAGACAACAAAGCTATGGAAGGACTCCTGGCTATCCCTAGATAATGACAACAAACCCTTTGGCCCTTACAAGGAAGATTATATGGACCTCATGGTGTCGGACCTCCTAACTACCGATATGCAGTGGAATAAGAGTAGAGTTCAGGAGATCCTACCTGAGCTTACGGAGGAAGTCTTTTGCCTCCAACCGAGTAGAAGTGGAGCAGAAGATAGAGTGATCTGGCAACCGCTACCAACAGGCATCTATTCCACAAGATCAGGATACTTCGCTGCAGCAAAAAAGAATAAACCTCAGACAATAAGAACAGATGAAGACTTCGATTGGATAAAAGATGTTTGGAGGAGTGTGTGCTCACCGAAGTTGAGACTATTCCTCTGGTCAACAATCAATGATGCTCTGCCTATTGGAGAAAACCTAAGAAAAAGAGGATTGGTGTCAGCTACTCAATGCCCGCGATGCAATGAAGTAGAATCAAAAATGCATATCTTCTTTACCTGCCCTTTTGCAGCAGACGTCTGGAAGCTCATCCCAACATCGAGATCGATTCAAGTAGATCCAGAATCAGAATTCACGAAGGCCCTAATAAAGTTCAGAGGAACAATTTGCTTGCCACCGACAGGGATTGTGGGGGATATTCTGCCTTGGATACTCTGGTCGATCTGGATCTCCCGTAACAAACACGTTTTTGAAAACAGAAGATCTTCACCTGCGGAAACAGCAACCAAAGGAATCGCATTAGCCCTGGAATGGAATCAAGCGCAAGGCAAGGGGAATAAAAGCAAGAGCTTACCGGAAGGAATACGGAATCGACATCCAAGAACTTTGAACACTGCTTCGATGGACAGAGCCATCACATGCAAAACGGACGCAGCTTGGAACAAGACCCACAGAGTGGCGGGATTAGCGTGGAACTTCTCGGGGCCAATAATAGACTCCACAATAGTAGAATCGATCACGCAGGAGTACGTCGCCTCCCCTCTCATCGGTGAAGCTCTAGCAATCATGGCAGCGCTCAATTCGGCAACGATTCACGGCTTCACCACACTCAACGTCTTCTCAGACAGCCAAACGCTCATCGGAGCAATCAACGGCAAGATCCAGAGGAAAGAGTTGATCGGAATCATCACCGACATCCGATCAATCTCGACTGGATTTACCTCTATCTCGTTTTCTTTTTTCTCAAGATCGCAAAACTCTCTCTCTGATTCCCAAGCAAAAGCGGCCCTTCGTGTTGTAACGACACCCTTAATGGGCTAAACTTTATCTTGTTTTTCACTGGGCCTTGACCCATAATGAAACTTTTTCGTGACAAAAAAAAAAAAGATATGAAGAAGATAATGATAATTACGTAAATGCCATTTTCTTTTAAAAAAAAACAAAATAACAAAATGAGCTGTCGAACTTGAAACATATTGACTAAAATCAATATTAATAATTTAATATAATACCACATACAAAACTTAAAATAGCTACTAATAATCCCTTTAATATATATAATATATTTTTGTGATCAATTTGGTATTTATTCACAAATCTATAATTTTTATACAAGGATATTTTATATATAAATATGTATTATTCACAAATACATTATATTATACATTAATATGTTGTATTATACATATAAATTAGGTATTATACGTATAAAAATACAAAAATTCCTCTCCGCGTATTCCCCGAGTTTTTCCCGTTTTTCTAATAAATCGCTAGGCCCATGTATGCCGCACGCGTAGCGCCTAGCGCGTTTCGGAACAAGGGATATATATATTAATAATTAATAATTTTATGTTTCTCTAAACAATCTATTACACAAAATATTTTTCCAAAGTTGGTGTTGCTTGCGTTAAACTGAAGAGTAAAGAAATAATCTTACATTACAATTATAATTTTCTATATACGAATAACTATTTGTAAATTATATTATTGGTGTAATATACTTGATTAAATTTAGACCTTAAATAGAGACTTATTTAAAGTAAAACCACTATAAGTCCATAATCTACCGTGGGAAATTTATCTTTATAAAATATATATTTGTTTTATTATTTTATTTAGGAATTAAGGGGTGTATTTTCTGTATTGGTTTGGATTAAGAATCATAATACTCTTAGTAAAATAAATTATATTTATTTATTTGAAATCCAATTATAAATTAATATTATAAAAATTGGCCAAGAAATCAGACTATAAAGATAACTCCAACATATATTTGTGTTGTTATCGTAAAAAAATTGTTTCAATCATTAAAGTTAAAAGTTAATTATCTTTAGATTTACCTTAATATTTTACTATTATAATTATCAAAATCAGTATAATTCCCAAACAAGTAAAAAAACTAAAATATAACTAGTTTTTTTGATAAATATTTGAGATATTTTAATAATCCAATTTTAATATATTTAAGTTTACTACCGATAAAAAGTGCAATATTTTTGTTATTCAGATAATTTTTTGTTTTGCCACCAGAATATTTTATCATTCAAGTTGATATGTAGGTAATTTTATGGTGTCTATGTTTTTCTGATATATATGAATGAAATTTAATTTTACATGTTATGAAAAGTTGGATTGTTTTTCCCTAAACAAAGATAAACTGAAGATATTGATAATTGATGAATAAGAAAGCATTATGAATATAGTGAGTGTATTATGTTTGTGTTTCTATTTTTCTCCTAAATGCAATAAAAATCAAATATATTTTGACAAAAAACTTTGTCATATATAAAAATAGTTTGATGTTCCCTTTATTTCTTAAGAACCTAAATAATAACTTATTATACTGATACTTGGACTATCATTTATTTATTAATAAATATCTGTCAGATAAATATTTGGATGTACGGATAAAACATCTAGTTCTATAAATTTCACATTTTGGTATAAAAATCAAATTCTTTAAATATATTTACAAAGTAGTAATACTTTCAATATTAAAAATATTATACGGTATGTATTTTATTTTAAATTATTATATTTGATTTTAATAAGAAAAAAAAAATTTAGTTAAAATAATTTTAAGTTTAAGTAATTTTAACCTTAGCTTTTAAATTTAGAACCACAAATCTTATATTTTTGTTGACCAAGCCATTTTGGCCTCATTAAAAGTCAAACGGCAAATATAACTAACGGTGTTAAACAGTTGAATTTTGACGAGATTGAATGGCTTGGTCAACGAAAGTATGAGATTTATTCGTGTTTGACTAGAAGTTGAGGGTTAAAATGGCATGTTTATGAGTTAGAGGTTTTTTTGGCTTATTTTCGAAAGTTTAGGATTATTTTGTCAATTTTCCCTATTTAAATTTTATAAATATTAAAATTGGGCAAAAGTGAGCTTAAAATAAGCTCTATTCATGGGCTAAATTCATAGCTAAGGACTGATTAGAAAAAGATAGTAAGATAAAAAAAAAGAGCGTGACAAAGGCCCAATTTAGATGGGCCCAAAATGACTCAATCTTCCCGCCAAAAAGGGAACAAGTCCACCACTACACAACATCCCGCCACAACAAACACCTTACACCCTTTGTGCCCTCTCGAAATCGAAATTATCAATCGCTACTCCGGTTCGGGGGAAGACGACGACGACGACGACGAAGAAAAGAGATTTTTGGTAAGAAATGGATGTGCCGGAGGAGACGAGGCTTCGCCACAAGCGAGATTTCATCCAGTTCCTCGAAAACGTAAACTCCATCTCTTCTCTCCTCTCTGTCACGAGCCATCTCAATCAATTTCTGTTCGTAATAACTGTGAGTTTTGGTTCTTTATGTAGATCTACATGGATGAAATCAAGGCGTTGGTTCAGAACAAGCGTCACCGTCTCATCATCAATGTATCCGACATCCATACTCACTTCCGCGAATCTGAATCTTCCTCTAGGTTCGTACCTCACTAGAAGAGTTATCGATTTCAATTAGGGTTTTTTTTTTTGTGAATTTGGGGATTTCAGTGTATTGATTTGCTTTGCGTAGGATACTGAAGAATCCGATTGAGTATATGCAGTCGTTTTGTGACGCAGCCACTGAAGCTACACGCAACATTGACCCCAAATACTTGAAAGAAGGAGAGCAAGTCCTTGTTGGATTCGAAGGTCATTTCGTCTCTCGCCGTGTCACACCTAGGGAGCTCCTCTCTGAGTTTATTGGATCTTTGGTCTGTGTTGAAGGCATTGTCACCAAATGTAACCCCCCTTTTTTCTCACTTTACTACTCTTCTGCTATTGATTAGTTAAAAATCTTTCTGACTTATGTTTTGCTTTGCAGGCTCTCTTGTGAGGCCTAAGGTTGTTAAAAGCGTACACTTTTGTCCTTCTACCGGTGAATTTACCAATCGAGAGTATCGAGACATAACGTCCCACGCTGGTTTGCCCACTGGGTCTGTCTATCCCACAAGGGTAAGTAATCTGGTTTTTGTTCTTTTACCTATTTTATTGCCGGAAGATTTGCTTGTTACTGAAATTTTTGGTTGTTCAGGATGATAATGGTAACTTATTGGTGACTGAGTATGGGCTCTGCAAATACAAAGATCACCAGACCTTGTCAATTCAAGAAGTTCCTGAAAACGCTGCTCCTGGTCAGCTTCCACGAAGCGTTGATGTCATTGCTGAGGATGACTTGGTTGACTCATGCAAGCCAGGAGATCGAGTGGCTGTTGTTGGCATTTACAAAGCTCTTCCAGGCAAAAGCAAGGGTAGCGTAAATGGAGTCTTTAGGTGCGTGTGTTCGTACAACCTGTTAAGTTTAAGATTGACTTTTCAGTGTGATAATCTTGACCGTGCTCTCTCTCTCTCTATAGGACTATCCTCATTGCCAATAATATCTCTCTGCTTAACAAAGAGGCAAATGCACCTATATACACCCCACGAGACCTACAGGAGATTAAAAAGATTGCAGCAAGAGATGATGCATTTGATCTCCTTTCTCGGTCTTTAGCACCTTCTATTTATGGCCACGCTTGGATAAAGAAAGCAGTAATACTACTGATGCTTGGCGGTATGGAAAAGAACCTCAAGAACGGAACCCACTTAAGAGGGTAAGGTCATGCTTAGATACTACTTTCAGATTCAGTTCAGAAAGAATCTGCATGTTTAAACCTTTTGCTTTTCAGGGACATCAACATGATGATGGTTGGTGATCCATCTGTTGCCAAATCTCAACTTCTGAGGGCAATAATGAATATTGCACCATTGGCCATATCAACTACAGGCCGTGGTTCTTCCGGTGTTGGGTTAACTGCTGCTGTTACATCTGATCAAGAAACAGGTAAACGCACATAAAAGCCTTTTCTATGTTTTCCTTAAAACGTCAAAACCAAAATTAGAAAATGGTCAAAGTGTTGTCTCATGAAAATCAATTCTCTGTTTTTTTCTCATGACTAGAAGCTGGTGCAATGGTCCTCGCTGATAAAGGAATTGTGTGCATTGACGAGTTTGATAAGATGAACGATCAGGACCGAGTTGCTATACACGAAGTGATGGAGCAACAGACTGTAACAATCGCCAAAGCCGGGATCCATGCATCACTAAATGCTCGGTGCAGTGTGGTTGCAGCAGCAAATCCCATATACGGAACCGTAAGTTTGCATAGAACTCATCCTGATCTGTTGACTAGCAATTATCCCTCGCTAAAATGTCTTACTCATGTGCCTGCAGTATGACAGATCACTGACGCCAACAAAGAACATTGGACTTCCAGACTCATTGCTTTCTCGTTTTGATCTGCTGTTTATTGTCTTGGATCAAATGGATGCTGGTATTGATAGCATGATCTCGGAACACGTCTTGCGCATGCATCGTTACCAAAACGACAGAGGTAGAATATACACATCATACTTCTCAGGTGTACTGAACATTTTCACAAAACATCTGACTTTTGAGTGAACTATAGGTGAGGCAGGACCAGATGGGAACTTGCCGTACGGAAGAGAGGACGATGGTGAAAGTGAAGTGTTTGTCAAGTATAACCGAATGCTGCATGGGAAGAAGAAGAAAAGAGGCCAAACAAATGAGAAAACTCTGACGATTAAGTTCCTAAAGAAGTACATTCACTATGCCAAGCATCGAATTCAGCCAGAGCTCACTGATGAAGTGAGACACCGAACTTAAACATGCAAATTTACATATTTTATATCTATTAAGCTGTTGGATTTAAATCTCTCTTTTGTTATCGAATTTTCAGGCATCAGAACGTATTGCAGAAGCATATGCGGATCTCAGAAATGCAGGTTCTGATACCAAGGTAAATAATTTCACAACATTAAACCCTTGGATAATAAGTGATGTGTTTCGTATGAGGAACTTGTATTTCAGTATTTGACATGACCATTAATTATCTCTGTAGACTGGAGGTACACTTCCTATAACAGCAAGAACACTAGAGACGATAATCCGTCTTGCCACGGCACATGCCAAAATGAAGCTAAGCAGAAAGGTAACAAACAAACTTGTCCTTCTGGTCTTGAATAAGCTCTATTAAGTTTCACTCCTAAAATGGTAGTATTATTGTTTTGAAAGGTTACTAAAGCTGATGCAGAGGCTGCCTTGAAGCTGATGAACTTTGCAATATATCATCAAGAACTGACAGAGATGGATGAACGCGAGCAAGAAGAACGTCAAAGGGAACAAACAGAACAAGAAAGAACACCAAGAGGCAATCAACGCAGGAGTAATGATAATGGACAAGAGAATGTCTCTGCAAATGTTGAAAGGTACCTAATTTGACTTCTTCCACAGAAACCCATATCGCAGCTATCCTCAGCATTGTTCTTTTTTTTCCTCCTTTTTGGTGGTACACTCAGTGAAACAGCAGATCCAATGGACGTAGATGAACCTCCCGTAGAGCAATTTAGTGGCACGGTCTCTGCAGCAAGGATTGAGGCGTTTGAGCGAGTGTTTGGGCAGCACATGAGGACAAACAGGCTGGACGACATTTCTGTTGCAGATATAGAGACTGTAGTGAACAACAATGGAGTTGGAGCTTCTCGTTATTCTGCAGATGAGATTATGGCTCTATTAGAGGTACATTACAAAATATGAAATAAGCTTTCTCATTCTTTTTTCTCTTTTTTTATACAAAAAAAAAGAAAAAAGAAAGAGAGCCATTTCTTCTTTATACCGTTTTCTCATTGCTTATTCTATTGTGGTTTTTTGCAGAAACTGCAAGATGATAACAAGGTGATGATCAGCGACGGAAAAGTTCATATTATTTGATCCTTCATGAAAAAATGCACCTAAAGAAGAAGTAATTCATTATTACATTAGAACTAAAGCATCTATTTGGAATATCATACTTTTTAAGTTGTGTTTGCATCTACTACTAGAGATGTAAGAAACTAAATTAAATTGCAATTTTTTTGGGATTTAGAGATTACAGAAGCTGAGCAAAGTATGGCCAAGAGATGAAAGTGAATTGCTTATCAATCGCTCATCAACAAATTAACACGTTAATATGCAAATGAAGATGACGTCATCAAATGGATTAGATTTTCCATTACTAAAACTCAACATTAACATTTTGACAACAACACGAAAGCTTAGAATACCAACTGCGGACTCAGAGGACTTGTAACTGTTAAAAGGTAACAAGTTTGTGTATCCAAGACATTTAAAGCTTGTTTCGTGACAAAAACAAAAGACATTTAAAGCTTGTTAATATTTGTCCAATATATATACCAGAGAATTTTACCAATATAAAGCATTTTGCTACTCTTTTTACTTATACAAACTTTTCAAATCACCCACATTTATGGTCATATAGTTTATTATTCAACTTGCCACGAGTTGGAAAGAGAAAAGTATTCCACGAATCCAACGTGCATGCGTCACATTACCAACCTACGTAGTACGCACGTATCTTCCTCCCTCTTTCACAGACCCGATTTCATAATTTACTTCCAATAATCTCAAAGACTCACCTATATAAGAGCAACAAATCAATACTCCGTAAAATCACATAACTCATAATCTAATGTCGTCTCAAGAAACCAAACAAGACCAAAGAAAAGGAGCAGAGATCTTCAATGGCGAATCAATATGCAAGCAAAAAGCTCACGAGATTTTATCGACCATGAATCTACCTAAAGGACTTCTCCCTTTAGACACAATGACCGAGATCGGTTTCAACAAATCAACCGGTTATTTCTGGATCAAGATGAAGAACAAGGTTCAGCACAAGTTTAAAGCCATCGGCAAAAACGTATCATACGATTCAGAGGTTACTGCTTTCTTTGAGAACCGTAGGTTGCGTAGTGTTACTGGAATCAAGAGCAAAGAGCTTTTGATTTGGGTTACCATCTCTGAGATTTTTGTTGATGATCAAGATACGACTAAAATCACCTTTGCTGGTCCGTCGGGTTTGTCACGTTCTTTTCCTGTCTCTGCTTTCGAGGATTAAGAGATATTATTTGTCAACGGTATACGTTGACTTTTTATTCCCGGCTTTCCTTTTCGTCTTTTTGCTAAAATAAAAACCATCTTTATGTAACAATGTTTCTGTGCGTCTGACATCATTTATCTGCATCTTTTGTTTTCATAATTTTATTAAATTTACAATGACTAAATGGTCAAACATCAAAAATTACTAACAACGAGTTATCTAGTGGTTAAGTCTTTTAATTACAGAGAATGTAAAGACTCTAGATATCAGGTTTGATCTACAATAGGAGGGATCTATTCTTTAAAAAAACTAGCAGATGTGGATCAACCGTATGATGAAATCGACCCTCGAGAAGGGATATCCGACTTTCACTCACTTCCCTCTCGAGGACCAGCAGATGTGGTTTCGTCAGTTTGCGGTAAGTATTCTAATTTTTTATTTATATTTTTAATCTTTAATATAAAATTTCTACTAATTGTGTTTTTTTCCAGCAAGAGTTCAACTGGCATTCCGATCATACACCCTTTATCCGTAACGCCTTCGTCCATAAAGTTATGGACAACTATGGGAAGCAGATCTACGAGTGGAAGCAGAAGTGGCTCGCCAACGAGGTTTTTTTTATTTATTAAACTATTTTTTAAAAGTTTTTTAAACTATTTTTGAATTTATTTAACTATTTTTTTTATTTATTAAAAGGTCCCGCAGTCGATCAACCCCACCGTCTGGAAGGAGTTGTGTGTGCATTGGAACAAGGAGGAGACGAAAGAAATCTCCTTGACCAACTCCAACAACCGCAAGAGCGATCGTGGCGGGAAGGGCATGTACAAGCACAATTTGGGTGCCCAGACTATTGCCACTCTCAGAGATCGCTTGGTAAGTTCAATTTTTTTTTCTTCCAATTATTTAAATATGTTTATTTTATTTTTTATGCATTTATTCTAATTTCTAACGTTTGTTTAACTTATGTTTATTTCAAGGCGGAAGAAAATGATGGCGAGCCGGTTGATGATCTCCTCCTATATAGGAAGGCGCATACCAACAAGCATACTGGGCTGATTGATGATGGTGTTGTGAGGGATGTGATCGACCTGATCCAAACTCAGAAGGAAGACGAAGAGATCCGTCTATCTCAGCTTCAAACCGACATGGACGCCACTTCGACGGCTTCTACCAACTTGTCCCGGATTCGAATCAACGAAATCGTTGCATCGGTATGTTCTTCTTTAAAAGTTCAATTCATTTATTTTATTTTCATTTATCATCTTTTCTATTATTTAAATTTATTTATTTTCTATTTCAGTCGGTACCGAAGAAGAAGGGACGTTTGGTCGGTTTGGGTCGTCGATCCCAGTCGGTTCCTCCTTGTGCACCATCGTCCTCAGTTGATCCAGCAGTATTTATGGATCAGTTGAAGGACAGGGATGACCGCATTGCTGCGTTGGAGACCAGGATGGCGGATCAACAGGCGGGATGGGAGGAAACGAGGAGGCAGAACGAGAGAATGATGGAAATGATGAAGAGAATGTACCCGAACGAGCAGTTCCCGTAGTTTCTTTTTTTTTTTTTCAAAAACTCTGAATGTTTTATTTTAATTTGTACAACTTTGAATATTATCTAATATGTTTTCTTTCAATTCTAATTCTAATTTTATATTTTCTAATTCCAATTAAAAACAAATTAATTTACAATTTTATAAAAAAAAAAATTGGGAAAATTCCGAGGAAGTGTATCCCTCGGAATATTCCGAGGAAAGGGTCGTCGGAATATTCCGAGGGATACACATCCTCGGAAAAGCGTCGGTATATGTCCGAGGACTTTATCGAGGACACAGCCCTCGGAAATTTCCGAGGAAATATTCCCTCGGAAATTTCCGAGGAAAGATTTCCTCGGAAATTTCCGAGGGCATATGTCCTCGAAATGTCCTCGGAAATATACCGACGCATTTCCGAGGAATATTCTATCGGACATATCCGAGGAAATACCGACGAAATGGTCCTCAAAAACGTTCTTCGGAATTTCGTCGGAAACTAGTGTCCTCAGAATTTCCTCGGAAATTTCCGAGGGATTTCCGAGGAATCTGAACTTTCCGACCAAATTTTTCCGACGACGTTTTTCGTCGGTATGTCCTCGGAATACCGTTATTCCGAGGACATACCGAGGAAAATATCCGTCAGAATCACGATGTTTTCTTGTAGTGACGGTTTGATCTACAATAGGAGGGATCTATTCTTTAAAAAAACTAAATGAATTGATCAAATAAAATAAAATAAAATCTGCTGACAAAAAAAAGTAACAAAGCAAAAAAATATTCAACTAGTAACAGTTTCACTTAGCTGAATGATTTGATAAAAATGTTTGAATTAAAACCTAACTTGTTTTAACAAAGTGAATCAAATACAATATTCAATATATAAATAATTGACATATATAGGCTTCAAACTTTCTTTTGCTGAATGTAACCATTGCAAAAGAGAACTTGAATTTTAACACCAAACCATGTAATGAATAAACGAACTATGTTCTTCTTACTTTGTCCTTTGTGAGAGAGATATCTATTCTATTAATTCTTCAGCATGACCAATTGATAATAGTTGAGTCTAATTAATTTTTTCTTAAGGGACCATTTATTATACTAACTGCCAATTTGATTATACAAACGGCCGTTTGTATAAGTAACAGTTAATAATATTGTTGTAACTTCCTCTCTCTTTACTTCCGATAGTGTCGCAATTACACTTCTATCAAATCATATATATAATGAGGGACTTTCCTCTCTTTCTAGAGGGTCCACGTCGGACTTTTTTTAATGCATGTGGGTCCCGCGTCATTTCTGGTCTATTTGGTAGAGTGATTTATTGTTTGATCTGATTTAACTCTCGGTTCGGTGTAATAATCCGATAAGTTATTGTTTGTTGTGTGCCTGTATGGGCTTCGGTGTTTGGTCTGGTGAGTTTTGAAATAATAAAACGTTGCGTTTTGTACCAGTGTGTGGAGGGCTGCATCGTTTCTTTTACAAATAATGCTTTTAAATATGGTCCATTCTAGTACATATAAGAGCATCCACAATGGTGACACCCATTGTGGAATCTTTAATGATTAGTTTACTATTTATTTATTTTTTTTTTTTTTTTTGAATAGTTAAGGATCTTAGTCTAAAAAGTGTGTCCAATGGTGATCCCGAAGTAGGAATCCTTAGAAAAAAAAATATTTTTTTTTCAAAAAATAAAAGAAAATACAATAATTAAACATTAAAAATACAATAATTATACATAAAAATACAATAATTATACATAAAGATACAATAATTATTCATCACCAAATTTATTCCAAATATGCTCAACTAAATCTTTTTTCAGTGGTTCATGTATACGGATATCCCGAAGTTCACTCTCGTTCTGATTGACAAATATGTTATTCAGATTTGTAGGCATCTCGGTTTGGGTTTCCACGTGTGAACTTCTGGTGACACTTCCTTCTTCAAATTCCGAAACGTCGATGCGAGCGTATCCATTGCGTTCATTTTCGACTATCATATTGTGTATTATGATACATGCTCGCATAATCTTCCCTATCTTTTTTTTGTCCCATGTAAGAGCCGGGTTTTTGACAATCGCAAATCGAGCTTGCAAAACTCCAAAAGCCCGTTCCACATCTTTTCGGGCTGCTTCTTGTTTTTTAGCAAATAACCGTGCTTTAGGACCTTGAGGACGTGAGATTGATTGGATAAATGTTGACCATTTTGGATATATACCGTCAGTGAGATAGTAAGCCAACTTATACTTGTGTCCGTTGACCACGTACTCTAACCTTGGAGCTCGACCTTCTATAATGTCATCAAAAACAGGAGATCGATCGAGGACATTAATATCGTTTAAGGTACCTGGAGGACCAAAAAAAGCGTGCCATATCCAAAGATCTTGTGAAGCTACAGCCTCTAAGACAATTGTCGGTTTGTTTGATCCACGGGCGTACTGTCCTTTCCAACTCGTTGGGCAATTTTTCCACTCCCAATGCATACAGTCAATGCTCCCAATCATCCCAGGAAACCCGCGTTTCTCTCCAATATCGAGGAGTCGTTGAAGATCCTCTGGCGTGGGTCTTCGTAGATACTGCTCTCCAAATAACTGTACTATTCCATCAGTGAAATAATGTAAACACGAAAGTGCCGTGCTCTCACCAAGTCGGAGATATTCGTCAACCGCGTCGGCTGCAGAACCATAAGAAAGCATACGAATTGCTGCGGTACATTTTTGTAGTGGCGAAAGACCAAGCCTCCCGGTAGCATCTGGTCTATGTTGAAAGAATGGAACGTTCTGTGAGAGGGCATAGACAATACTCATGAATAATTCCTTGTTCATACGGAAACGGCGTCTGAAGATATGTTCCTCATATGTGGGATTTTCGGAGAAGTAGTCATTCCATAACCGGATGTGTCCTGCTTCACGGTTTCGTTCAATAAATGCTCGTTTCTTTTGCTTTTTGGTTTGGGCCTCGATAATGTTGTTGATTGTATCTTCACAGATATCTTCGAAAACTTCGTCCAATCTTTCTTCCAATTCTTCCATTTCATTGGATGAAGATGATGACATCCTGATTGACAAATTAAACTTATAAGTTATTCATTTATCTGATGACATCATATTTTTTTTTTATCTATAAGTCTTAAAAATGTATAACTTTATTTTTTTTTATCTAATAGTCTCAAATATGTAAAACTTTATATTTTTTTATCTATAACTCTCAAATATGTAAAACTTTATATTTTTTTTTATCTTATAGTTTCTAATATGTATAACTTTATTTTTTTTTTATCTAATAGTCTCAAATATGTATAACTTTATTATTTTTTAATCTATAACTCTCAAATATGTAAAACTTTATATTTTTTTTTATCTTATAGTTTCTAATATGTATAACTTCATATTTTTTTTTATCTATAAGTCTTAAAAATGTATAACTTTATTTTTTTTATCTAATAGTCTCAAATATGTATAATTTGATATTTTTTTACTCTTTACTATCAAACCTTTTTTTTGAGTTAAAAACACAAGAATGTTGGTGAATGCTCCTGCTGGTTTCTCCACAGCCTCTGTTGGTGAATCAAGAGAACCCGAAAATATGAATAATTATGAAGACAAGAGTTAAAAACAAGACAAGAGTTAAAAACAGAATGTTGGTAAATCAAGACAACTCGAAAACGAGAATAACATTTTACATTAGCCGAAATCAAGTGTTAATATTGATACAAGAGAAGGACTTCTTACACCCAGATATTACAAGTGAAAAATCGGGTTGAGAAGAACTCCAAGAAAATATTACAACAAATCCGAGCAAACAGAAGAACGTTTGATGCAGAGGAAACAAAGATAAGCTGATACAAATCTAAAGGCCAAACGAGAACTACTTATAGTACATAAACTTCAAGAGATGAACCCGTGAACTACTTCAAAGCACCCGTGACTTCCACTACTCCTAATGCACCCGTGACTTGCCCAACCTTCAGTGCACCCGTGACCAACTTAACCTGAAACAAGGAGAATAAAGACAAGAGTTATAGATAACACATCAAAGCACCCGTGACAAAACAATAGATAACACATCATAACACATCAAAGCACCAAGAAAGAAATAACCTGAAACCAAACAGAGAAGACATCAAAGCAATTCAGACATTAGTTTGAGTTTTACAGTGGTTTCCATCTCAGTTAGAGGCTCCTTTTTCGCGAATAAACGATCAAGGAGCTTCTGCCTTGAGAGTTTTTCTTTGATTTTTAAAACGCCATGTAAGTTTGACAACTCCTCCTCTCTGCCATTCTTCTTCTTCTTAAGAGCAGCTTTCGCAGCCTTCACCCCGGGAGGTCTAGCCTCTTCTTCTCCCACAGCCGGTTCTTCTCCATCGAGGTCCACCACTTTGCGCTTCTCCTTAACAGTGTCCTTACCCTGAACCAGTGAGCACCATTTCTGGTCATACCTCAGCTCCCTCCAGCAGTGATCCATGGTGAACTTTATGTTCATAATATTGAAGAAAGAATCTAAAGCAGCCTTCATCACATCGTCATCATTCTGACCACTTCTTTGCTGGCGAAGAGCACGATCATAGCAACCAGAAAACTTTGCAACGTGGTCGTTAATCCGAGACCACCGCTGCTTGCAAGAATGGAGGACTCTCGGTTGCGTCCCAACCAACAGAGGGCTTGCGTTGTAGTACTCCACAATCCGCTTCCAAAATGCTCCACCTTTCTGCTCATTGTTGACGATCGGGTCTTTACTGGTGTTAAGCCATGCCCCAATGAGGATTATATCCTCTTTGGGAGACCATTTCCTTCTCTCAGATTGTTGGGGAGTTGACTTCACACCAGATGCTTCAGGCACTTCGCTACCAGACATCACATAAGCCTCATCAGGACCTTCGCTACCGAACCATAAAGGTTCGGCTGCATCAAGATCAACTGGAAGTTGACTCTGTAGTAGGTTAACATAGCTTGACGAGTTATTAGCCATGGTTGATCTGTGCCACTCTACTAGCGACACAGAGGCTTAAGTAAGCCTTCTATGACTTACAACTAATTAATGGCAATCAAATCTATGCAGTTGGGAAGCTGGAAAGTAAATAACTAAGTACTAAGTTTCATTTACAACTAATTAAGGCAATGAAGTACTTACAGAAACATAACTAATACTACCTACACACAAGCAATTAAATACGACTTATAGGACTAGCTACAGAACACACATATGGGAACAGAACATATAGTAAAAGCCAATCAAATCAGATGAGAGAGGACGATTTTATCATTTAAACCTATTCATTATGAGAAAAGAAAGCTAATTTGTTACCTTATTTCAGAAACAAGCGAGGTCCGCCACTGTCCTTTGAAGCCTTGAGTAATATTCCTGTAAAAAGAGAAGAAACTATCAATAATCTACCAAAAAGAGATTAAACAATTCATTTACAACCACATACTCACCAACTAGAATAAGTAACACCAACCCGGTTAAAACTAAGGTAGAGACCATTAGCTTCACTCCTGGTTTCTTCTTTGAAAACTCGGTTACTGTCTTCTCGAGGACAACAACCTTCTGCTCACTCTCGTTAAGTGCACCCTTAAGCTCCCTAAGCTCCCGCTGAATGTCCCTCATCTCCTCTATCACTGCCACGTCCCACCATTTCCAAACGTGGCAGTCACCATCTTCAGCATTGTTGCACGTGAAGTAACGTCTGTATGGGTCTTTACGAGTTGTAGAGTAGCCGACAACTGGCTCAGCACCACAGTAGCAGCTTCTAGGGATTCCATCATCACACTCTGGTTGCGGTTGGTACTGAAGCGGCTCTGCATTGAAGTGGCTACTCTCAGCTTCATCCGCGTACAGCTGAGCTTCTGCTTCAATCAGGGAGGTTATGTCTACAGAGTTTGATGATGAAGATGGCTGGCTGTAACTGTAATCTTGCCCCATTATGGTTAACCTGAAAACAACAAGTCGATTCATTAATATACATTCATTAACCAGCGAAACAAACGACATAAGGATAACACTAAACTCTATACAACAGATTGAAATCGAACACAACTAAACTAAAGATAACACTAAACTCTATAAGGATAAGTTTATCAAACCGTTAATCGATTGAAACAAAATATGAAATTTGTAAGAAGAAATAAAGACAACATTTACTTCCGATTGAAACAAAAATTGTTTGTAATCTATATCTACAAAGCCAAATAATATAGAAATCGATTTTTCCCCAAATTTTAAAAAACCCTAATTTGACAACTTGTCCCAAATCGATCGAAACAACAAAAGATCCATCTTTACGGACAACAAAGAAGATGGAAACTGTTTTAATCGAGAAATAAACGGCTCTGAAGATTGGATTTACCTTCGTCGAGCCGAGAGAGAGAGATCGCTTCGAAATCGCCTTTCGCCGCAGAGGGTTTTTTTTTTTCTCCTTCGGTCGAAAATGATTTTCTTTTTTTTTCCTTCAGCCCGACCCACTCAACTCTAAACCGACCCCATCCACTCCTGCATTGACACGTACTCACGGACTCAATCCTTAAAACCCTTCCCGACGGACCAATCCTTAGCTACATTACCATAATTATTCTTATTTAATTAAAATTTCCCTAAGGTTTAGCGCTAAGGATTCGCTATGATCCCCCATTGTGGGTGGTCTAATAACACTCAACCATTACAGAGAATGTGATAATAAAATACTACTATATAGTCGACTAATATTTATATCACAAACGCTAATTAATCATAGTCTTAGTGTTTTATGCAAGCCACTTTCATTCATATTAATGATTGATATACTCTTATTCATACTTTTATATACATCCTAAACAAAAAAACATTTAAATCCAGTTCACATGTTGGATTTTAAATGGTAACAGTTTCAACTAAACCATAAAAATAGAAAATCGGTGCAAGAATTTTCAATAATGTGTAAATATTTTTTTGGTTTCTTGGTGTAAAAAAATCAGTTCATGGTCCGGAAAAAATAACCAGTTCACTATAATTATTTTATCAATATATAAGGGTTTGCCGGTTCAATGTAAATAGATAAAGATTTTGAGTGTTCAAAATAATTTTAAATATTATTATGAAAATAAAATTTGAATCTAAAATAAACAGAAATATAAATTTATAATAGGTATTATTAGATTTTTGGAGTTTTGTTTGATCAACCGGTATCAGATCATGGGCTGATAGCAAATTTTAAGTTTTTTATTTGGTTTATTTATTTAACGGGTCTATTTTATTAAATCATGATTATGACATATTGATAAATGATTGGTTCAAAAATTTTCTCTCACATCTATACTATTAAAAAAGAAGTAGTCTTGAAAAGTCGACTTATATAAGTTGTTTTGGACCCTTACATTTTTTCAGTCCAACCTATTACATATAACAAAATCTTATAACTAACCTATTTTATAGCAACTTAATAAGATTCTCCTTCATTTAAATAAAACCTATTACTGTTATTGACTTTAAATGTTACTATAATCTAAACCGTTGACTTCTAACATTTTAAATATGTGCGTAAGAAAGATTTGTACAAACCACTGTTTCTATTATTAATGTTTATATAATTTTTTTTGTATCGAATGATGGTGTGGAATTAATTTAAAACAACATTATACCTCATCTATACTATTAAAAAGGGAATCACTACCAAAAAATTTACTTAAAAAATTTGTTGAATCCTTTCACTAACTAATTGTTTTTCGTCCAACTATTTGAAAAATTGATTTGTGGATGCGGGTTATGAGTTTTTAATGCGGGTTTAGTATGAGTTGGTGGATTTTGGATCGCGGCTACCCGTCGATCCGCAAATTATGAAAAAAATAAAAATTAAAAAAGTAAATACTTCTTTTAAATACAAGAATTTAAAAATAATAATTTAAAATTTAAGTCATGTATAAATTTTTTATTATAAATATACTTTTATAGTAATTAAAAATAATAATGATTTTTAAAATATGTATATAACCCACGGATAACCACAAAATTAAGTGGAGCGGATACATGTATAATATTATTTGTTTGCAAGTTGTGCGGGTCATATTTTTAACCAAAACAAAGTTGAAAATCCGCGGGTTGGCGGGTCAGCAGGGCGAGTTCGACCCGAAACTCAGCCTTAACCGTGCGTATACTGGATCAATTTTTAAATTACAATATATTTTGATCTAAATTTATACACAAATATGATTACAAAAATACAAATATAATCAAAAAGAAAAAACAAATTTAAAATAAAAGAATATACCCGCCCTTTTAAGGGCGGGTCAAAATCTAGTATACATATTAAGTTTTAAAATTGCTAACGGCGACGAGTCAGTCCAAAGAATTTAGTACTGATTTCTCGTTTGGAAACTACACTATTTCAAAAGTCTAATGTATATATGTAATAGCATTTTGTAAACCTATATGTTGTTGAATAACATTAACAAATTAAAATATCGGCAAAACATCAATGGTGATCACCCCACATCTCCATGAGATAACTCTTACAAATACTACTATTGAGAGACCAATATTCATGATTTAACCATTTTCTTCTCTTTTGTATTATTTTCAACGGTTCTTGTTTGTGTTCTTCTTCTTGCTCCTCGTACGAAGATGTCTCAATCTTCTTGAGATTGTGTCTGTATTCAACAACTATTTGCTCAAAAACTTCTACCTCAAACATGTTCATTTTAACCCTAGGGTTTATGTGATCCCTCACAAACGCAAACGCCAACTGGTCTCGTGGGTTAAACGCTTCTAACTCGTTAAATAAGAAGCACGAGAATAGGTTGCTTCTTATTCCATGTTTTCTTAGTATCATCGCACTGTCTGGTACATCTAATCCAAACAAAATTTATAACAAATGTCACTATGTCAGTTGAAAGTAGAAAACATCACATATTTTAATTCGCTGATCATTACAATTAATTTGACAAATATATTTTATCATAATATCCAATGAACGTAAACTTGTAAATATAGTATCATTATCATACATATGTAATAGAAACAAAAAATATAATTAGTCTAGTTTCAATTATATGCATTTAATTTTTTTTTTTTTTTGTATCCACTTTACGCCATAGAACATCTTAAGTTTTGGGCCCCTCACGTAATTTTATTTACTATTACATTTCTGTCTCCAGCTATCTGATATTCTCATGATCTGTTATATGGGACCACGTCGTGATTCTTTGATTGCAACTATAGTTTTATCTGATTTCTAAAGGAATATATGTCCAACATAATAAAAACATAAAAATCTACGGCTACAAGCTAAGCAAGAAACGCATGCATATTATCCATTTTATGCTAAAATGTTCATTGTTTGTGATCCTATTTTATCTTCATATATATATATAACTCTATAATCAACTACATATATTAATAATATCCGATCAGTTACTAACAGACCAAGGTATCTCTCTGCAAATTGGATCAGTGAAAGTATGGTTTTCACTTTTCATGAATCTCCGTGACTCTAATTTTGAAAATTCACAAATGAAATGAACATAACCTAACCAACTAGAGCCCGTAGAATGATTAGCACACTTAAAAGAGTGAAGAGTACTCTAACTATACATTATGCATAAAGAAAATAATTGATTTGAAAGAGCATTTCATTTTAAATAAAAGAGTGTTTTAGAGTATATTTAATAGAAAAATATTCACTGGGTTTTAATTAAAAAATAACTTCTACAAATAAACAGAAGATGAAGTCTAAATCTTAAAAAAATGTCTAAAATAATACCAACATTTTTTTTTGCCAACAAAATCGTACCAACATTAATTTGAAAAGGAAAATTTATAAACATAAGCTTGCACTATTAGATCCACTATGTATTTAATTATGGGTATATATATGTACGAAACTGACAACTAACACTTTGAGATTATTCTATTATAAACTTATTTGTACCCTGACCTAAACTTCCTAAATACCGGGCAAAGACAACTAATATATCATTAATTAATCACTAAAAACAACAAAACTTGTTGGTTAGGGAAGATTTTATTACCTGTGGGATATGGCAGCTTATGAGAACTCCAAGGCTTTAAACCATGCTCACAATAAGTCTCCATTTGCATTCTTAGCCCATCGACATCTCCCCATTTCTTCCACCTCGCGGTAGCCATTATGATTAATAGAAGTATGGGCCTTACCACAACGGCCCAACAGAAGACTGCAGAGCCCGTCATTCAAGAGTCTCTCCGAAACAGAGTCGAGACAAAACAGAGGAGCAACGGCTCCATGCACGGAGAGGCGCAGCTGGCTATGCAGAACCGTTTTGATACCTTATCCAGACTGGTCAATGACGACTGAGTGACAGCCTGGATAAGAGATAAGATCTAGAGGATTCTATCAGGTTGTATATATTCAAGCTTATGCTTCATTTGTAATCAAGCAAGTTTTATAACATAAACAGAGTAAAAGTTCAGTTCTTTACAAAGTCTTTTATGGTATCAGAGCCATTGTAAGCTCTAACAGACGTAGCAATGGCTGATCCACCTTTTTTCTGTTTCCAAGCAAAGTTCATGTCGTTAGCTCAGTCACGTTGAAGCTCAACGACAGCAACTACCTGCTATGGAAGACACAGTTTGAGTCACTTCTCTATAGTCAGAAGCTCATTGGGTTCGTTAACGGTTCGGTCGTCTCCCCAGAACCCACGCAGCAAGTCGAGAACGGTGGTGTTGTCGCAACGGTCCCAAATCCGGTGTTTGAGTCGTGGTTCTGCTCTGACCAACTAGTCCGGTCATGGCTATTCGGAACGTTGTCTGAAGAAGTCCTAGGCTCTGTTCACAATCTCGCCACATCTAGGGAGATCTGGCTCTCCCTTGCAGAAAACTTCAACAAGAGCTCTTTGTCGCGTGAGTTCTCCCTGAGAAGAAGCCTGCAACTCATCTCGAAGAAAGGAAAAACCTTGACTGAGTACAGTCGCGAGTTCAAGGCTATCTGTGACGCCCTCAGCTCCATTGGAAAGCCTGTTGACGAGTCCATGAAAATCTTCGGCTTTCTTAATGGACTAAGCAGAGAGTATGATCCGGTGACAACGGTGATCCAGAACAGTCTCTCTAAACTTCCTCCTCCTACCTTTAATGATGTCATCTCTGAGGTTCAAGGCTATGATGCTAAGCTGAAGTCATACGATGAAGCTGCTGCTCTATCCTCCCACCAAGCCTTTCAGACTCAACAAGGAAACTACCCTCCCAACACCCCTCAGTACAATCCCAACTACAGAGGACGTGGTGGTCGTTCAAACAGAGGAAGGGGAGGATACTCAAGTCGGGGCCGAGATTTTGCTCAGCATCAGACTCAACCTGGAGCAAACAACAACCGTCCTGTCTGTCAAATCTGTGGACGCATTGGACATACCGCAGTCAAATGCTACAACAGATTTGACAACAACTACAACGGAACTACAAACCCTCAAGCCTTCGCCTCTATGCAAGTTGCAGATCCTAATGGAAAGGATTGGTTTCCAGACTCAGGCGCCTCCGCTCACATCACGTCATCTCCTGCTAACCTGCACTCGTCTGAAGCATACAACGGGAATGACACCGTGATGGTAGCAGATGGAACCTACCTTCCTATCACACATGTGGGATCTGTATCTCTCCCTAACACCACAGGTAATCTATCACTTAACGATGTGCTTGTTTGTCCTGAGATCCAAAAATCTCTTCTGTCAGTCTCAAAACTATGTGATGATTATCCGTGTGGTGTATTCTTTGATGCCTCTAAAGTATGTGTGATTGACTTGGAAACTCAGAAAGTGGTGTCAAAGGGACCACGTCTTAAAGGTCTCTACGTGTTGAGGAATCAGGAAGTTGAAGCATTGTACTCAAGTCGTCAGTGTAGTGCAGATGCAGATGTATGGCACCAGCGTCTTGGACACTCCAACTTTCAGATTCTGCAACAACTCAGAAGCAACAAGGAGATAGCAGTCAATAAGAGCAAAACAAGTCCTATTTGTGAGCCGTGTCAGATTGGAAAATCATCTAGACTTCAGTTTTATTCTTCAGATTCTCGTGTTTCTAAACCTCTAGATCGAGTACATTGTGATCTTTGGGGACCTGCACCTGTTGTATCGAACCAAGGTTTCAAATACTATGTTATTTTTGTGGATGACTTCTCTCGGTTTACCTGGTTCTATCCTCTTCAAGCAAAGTCTGATTTTTTTGAAGTATTTAAAGTCTTTCAAAAGCTAGTTGAGAACCAATTTACAACAAAGATCAAGGTGTTTCAGAGTGACGGTGGTGGTGAGTTCATAAATCACGCATTGAAGCAACACTTTCTTGACTGTGGCATTCATCACCGCATATCCTGCCCACACACACCTCAGCAGAATGCCACTGCAGAAAGGAAACATAGACACCTTGTGGAACTTGGTCTCACAATGCTGTTTGATAGTCAAGTTCCACTCAAGTATTGGGTTGAAGCCTTCTTCACCTCCACTTACATTTCAAACCGGCTGCCTAGCAAAACGCTTGAAGAAAAGAGTCCATTCGAAGTCTTGTACAGTAAGAAACCAGACTACTCTGCGCTTCGTGTCTTCGGTTCTGCGTGCTACCCGTGTCTCCGTCCTCAGACACACAACAAGTTTGATCCCCGAAGTCTGCAATGCGTCTTCGTTGGTTATCACAGTCAGTACAAAGGCTACATATGCCTACATCCACCAAGTGGAAAGGTCTTTATCAGTCGACATGTTGTGTTTGATGAAAGCTTGTTTCCTTTCAAACACAACTACAGACACCTGGTTCCTGCTTATACAACCCCTCTCCATCGTGCCTGGCAGTCTAATCAACCAGCACCGTCAACATCTGCTGCTCCAAGAAGTCAGTCTCACGCTCTCCTGCCTTCGCCTGCAGCAGAGAACCCTGCTCCACCGCTGAATCCTCCAGTAACAGCTGCTCCGCCAACACCCCCACCTGCCCCACCAGCTCCTGATCCAGCAACACAGCCCGCTGTAGACAACACTCACACCATGACTACAAGAGCCAAAGCGGGTATACGCAAACCTAACACTCGCTATGCTCTTCTAGCCTCCAAGTTCTCTACAACTGAGCCTAAATCAATACATGAAGCGATGGCTCACCCGGGGTGGAGTAATACGGTTATGGAAGAAATTGGAAGGATCCACCTGTTGAGAACATGGACTCTTGTTCCTCGAACACCAGATATGAATGTCATTGGGTCTCAGTGGTTGTGTAAGACTAAGCTGAAACCAAACAGAGATGTTGATAAACTCAAGGTTCGGTTAGTGGGAAAAGGAAACCATCAAGAAGAAGGCTTGGACTTCCTGGAGACGTTCAGTCCTGTAGTACGAACTGCAACTATAAGGATTGTTCTCAATGTTGCCGTGGCAAAAGGGTGGAACCTGAAGCAGTTAGATGTCTCTAATGCTTTTCTTCATGGAGAATTGCAGGAACCTGTATACATGACTCAACCTCAAGGATTTGTTGATAAAGAAAAGCCAGACTACGTATGCAAACTCACTAAAGCTTTGTACGGTCTCAAACAAGCACCAAGGGCTTGGTTTGACACATTTAGTGGCTTTCTGTTACAGTTTGGCTTCATCTGCAACAAATCGGACCCTTCTCTGTTTATCTACAATCGAAATGGCAGAAATATGGTGTTGCTACTATACGTGGATGATATCCTGTTGACTGCAGATGATCAGAAACTCATGGACGACCTCTTGGTGAAACTCAATGCTAGATTTCTCATGAAGGACATGGGTTACCCACAATACTTCTTGGGCATTGAGATCGAGCAAACATCAGAAGGAGTCTTTCTTCATCAAACAGCTTATGCAGAAGACGTTCTTCATCAAGCCAGTATGGCAACGTGCAATCCTATGCCTACTCCGCTTCCGACCACTCTGGATACAGTGCAAGATGATCCGTTTCCTGAGCCCACTTACTTCAGAAGCATTGCAGGAAAGCTTCAGTACCTGACAATCACTCGACCAGACATCCAGTTTGCGGTGAACTTCGTATGTCAAAGGATGCATGAGCCAACTATGGGAGACTTTGCCTTGCTTAAACGCATCCTGAGATACATAAAAGGCACAAGTTCTATGGGGATGCACATACGAAGACAATCATCCCTAACTCTCTCAGCCTACTGCGACATCGATTGGTCGGGTTGCAGAGAAACAAGGAGATCAACGACAGGGTTCTGCACTCTGCTTGGGTCGAACCTTCTCTCCTGGTCAGCTAAGCGACAGGATACTGTCTCAGGCTCATCTACTGAAGCCGAATACAGAGCTCTCTCAGCTACTGCTCGTGAGATATCTTGGCTATCGTTTCTTCTGCGAGATCTTGGAGCTCATCAACCGGATCCAACTATTCTTCACTGTGATAATCTCTCGGCGGTATATCTCAGTGCAAATCCTGCTCTGCACAAGCGGTCTAAACATTTTGAGAATGATTGGCACTTCATAAGAGAACAGGTTGCCTTGGGATACATAGAAACTCAGCACATACCGGCAAAAGAACAGCTCGCAGATATCTTTACAAAGCCACTTCCTCGTCGTCCGTTTGAAGAGCTAAGAAACAAACTTGGCGTTGTCTTTCCTCCCACGCCAAGTTTGCGGGGGAATATGAGTAATAGAAGTATGGGCCTTACCACAACGGCCCAACAGAAGACTGCAGAGCCCGTCATTCAAGAGTCTCTCCGAAACAGAGTCGAGACAAAACAGAGGAGCAACGGCTCCATGTACGGAGAGGCGCAGCTGGCTATGCAGAACCGTTTTGATACCTTATCCAGACTGGTCAATGACGACTGAGTGACAGTCTGGATAAGAGATAAGATCTAGAGGATTCTATCAGGTTGTATATATTCAAGCTTATGCTTCATTTGTAATCAAGCAAGTTTTATAACATAAAAGAGTAAAAGTTCAGTTCTTTACAAAGTCTTTTAGCCATAGCCTCTTCCATTGTATTTACAAAGAACGGATGCTTAGATATCGCAATATCGACATCAGGAATCACCAACATGGAATGAATCAGAAGTAGCGGATCGATCATGAGCTGGATCTTTGCGTCAATCCATACACTGAACTTTGAGTTTGGAAACAACCTATGTATTAGATACTTTGGTATAACCCCGTTCATAGCCGGATTAAGATACAGATTTTCTGACTGGGAGATTTTGATGATTCTCCACACGCCGATTCTGTAAGCTTTGGGATTGTTTTTGGAGATGACACTGTGGTGGAAGAGAGAGTTTAGGGTTTTATGGTCGATGAACATGTAGAAACAAACGGTTTCTAGGGTTTTAACTCCAAGTCCCACGGGTTGTCTGATTTTATCATGGTCGTTGAAAATGGCGGATGCAACTACTAGTTCACATTTATCCATATCAGCTCTATCTACCAAACCAAATCACAGGAAAAATAGTTAAATACAAATAGAAATTGTAGTGATAAATAAAATATCTAGTAATAAATAAGAGATGTCAGTTTATCACTACTTTTTTTTCTTGAAAATATATAATTTAAATACAAAAATGTAAAATAAAAATAACTAAATACCGTTATGATCTTGTTTTTCTGCGGTGTTATAAATTTTGACTGGAGATTAATGAACTATAATTAACAAGCCGATTACTGACTAAACCGGTTAAGGATATCTTTATACTTATTATACAATTGATAATATCTCACCGGAATTGCTGATCGGAAAATCTCTGAAGAAACCACATGGAACTTCGACGTCATTGTTTGAATGATTAAAGTAAGAAAATCTCTTCTGGGTACTAAAGTTTCCACCAAAAATTTCGCTTTTTCCGTGAATATATCTCAAACTTTCCGACGATGATGGCTCGTTGCAGATACTCCGTATCTCACTAAACACTGTCCAGTAATCTGATTCACATCATACAACCAACAAATATAGTTTCCAAATCATTACACGACAGACAGTAATCCATAATGTAAGATACTAAGATCACATTTTGGTAAATGAATACCTGAGAAGAAAACAGGAGACGAACAAGAAGATCTGTGAGTGGGAAGAGCGTACTTGTGTTCACCGTAAGAAGAAGGATATGAGAAGATCTTTGTTTGGATGGGATCGTACGGTGAGTATCGAAAGATGCATTGGTTTCGTGAGAAAGAGAAGTAGAGAAACAGAGAAAGTGTAGTGAGTAAGTAGACAAGTGAGAAACAGAGGAGCTTTGATCGGACACAGAGAGGCGAAGATGCGGTGATTCTGATAAGTTTTCCCATCGAATAGAAAGATTTGTTATTTATTCATTTTGTTCTTCTTCTTTTTTTTTGTTTCTTGGCATTTAGTGTCGATGATGAAGAAGATCTTCATTTGAGTTTTTGTGCTGATGAATAAACTGAGTTAGAAACTTAAGCAGCTTTTTATGGTGTGAGGCGTTACTTGAAAAAAATATATACATTTTGTTATTTAATAAAAACCAAAAATCATTTATTAGAAAAATTAAAATCCGAGTTCATATTTTTTTTTAATGAATGTTAAATTTATTATTCATCAAAAATTAAACCTATTTACACTAGGTGTAACCTTTACGGAACAAACAGAAGCTTTCCAAGTAGTTAATAAACCCCTATTCAAACTGTAAAAAAAAGTATTTACAGTCTAGTGTCAAACCAAAACTGAAGAACCTCTTCCATACTCTTTCCTCTCATCAAACTGAGCTTATTTCGAACCCCTTTTTCAGTCATCTTCTTCAGAGTAGGTAAAGGTAGAGGTTTATCTCCATGTTTAATCTTGTTGCGTTCTCTCCACACTGCATGAATAGCAGCCTGAAATGAATACATTGTAACATATATACTACAGTGATGCGTTGTCATCTATCCTATTTAAACTGAAGCTATAGAAATAACTTCTTTTTTCATGTGAAATATTTTTTTCTGCCACTAAAATTTAACTAATTTTTAGGTTTATCATTAATGCTTTTAAACATTTTACACCATGAAATAATCATTAAGTTTGATTTGACTACGGGGGTTATTAGCAAATGAATTCTCGTCAACTTTGAAAATTTTGGGATTCCATTGTTATTGATTCAATGATTTTAACAATCTTACTAAAATCTCTTTTATTGGTTTATGAATTTTCAAAATCTATTAAAATCTTTTGCTATTCAAAAAGTTTAGTTATTATTAATTGTCTAATTCTAACTAAATCTAGTGTTATTGGAAGATAAATTCTCTCTATTTTTACTCATAAGACATAACTTTGAAAATCTCATGTGTATCCATGAGATTTATAAAATCTACGTGATAGAAAAGTCTAGACAACAAAATAATCACTCTTTCCAAATATCACTTTCAACCCAAATTATATGTCTAAAATTATAATTCATCATATTTTATATAATTATCTTTTTGAATGTATGATTATATTTTATTGTTTTATCATTAAAAAAAAAATAAAGAACATAATTTGTATAGTTAAATTTATGTTTTTGAGTTCAAATTTTATAAAAATAAAAAGAAAAATTCAATTTTTCGATCTTTTCATTATTTTTTAAAAAAATTATTTTAAAACTTTATTTTTAATTATTTTTTTTAAATAAATAAGTATCTATTTATAATAAAAACCCTAGTAAATTTTATCCGTATATTTAATTTACAAAATGAACGATAGAAAAGAAATAGTGTAAATTCATGAAGTAACAATCTAGAAAAGTTATGATAAAAATTTGTATGTCAGTGTATATATATTCATAATTCACATAAATTTTATAATCTACCAACTCTTAATATTAATAGATTCTACCCAAATTTAGCTCCCAATAACCCCCATACAGTTAACCATTAATTAAGTTTAGGGGTTTTTGGTTTTTCATCAATTATCACCTGATTTTGTTTCCTTTTAATTGTTTTCCTTCGGGTTTCTTTTCTTTGGAATCAGATTTTCTTTCAATGTTTCTAAAAACCGATCTTTCTTTTTTTAATAAAACAAGTTTCCAATTTAAAACAGAGTTCTAATTTTCAATGCCAATCTATTCCTAAAGGAGTGTAATTAAATCATGTGAAGTCTCTCTACTGGGTTAGTAAAGTTACCCTTACTTTACTTAGTATAGATTAATATGGATCACTGATGGTGTTGGAATTCATCAAAAACTACATGAGAGACGTCAAAAGTTGGTGATAGCAATCAAACAAGATCACTTGACTTAAACCAAGACATAAACATCATATCAGGAAAAAAAAATGTCACTTTTATAAATTTATAAAATTCGATAATATCTAAAAATATTATCACTCCACAAAAATAAAATTATCGACTGCATGTTGCAACTGATTGTGCAGTCGCAAAATATTGCGACTGGATTACAATTGTCTTGCTACTGATGGAATATATATATATATATATATATATATATTCATGAAGTTATGAAAGATGTAAGTATTTTGAAAATATTCGTAATAGATTTATGGAGAAGGGTGAGAAACCTTAATCCAACTAGGCTAAATATAATAAACTCCTTATATATATAAGAAGAACTTGTGTGGTCTTTTCTCTCTTATGCAAGTAAGCTGAATATCAAGTTTGAGAGAGAGAGAGATGTTTAATTTTTGTTCTTAAATATTTTCAAAAGAGTAGATATTTTCAAGGAAGTTTTCAAATAAATGAAAATATTTCAAGCAACCCAGACAAAGAAATTTCAAACATATAACTGTCTAAATGGTCTAATTTTATTTTAAACACTAAATTACAATATAATATTAATGTTATTGAGACTATATATTTCGAATGGTAATAATAAAGAAAACAATGCACTGTTTTAGAATAATATATGGAACAATGGTAATAATATATGGAACAATGCACTGCGGTTTTAATAATGCACTGCGGAAAACAATGCACTGTTTTAGAAAACAATGGTAATAATATATGGAACAATGCACTGCGGTTTTAATGCTGAAGCAAAACTGCAAGCAAAGAAGTATGATCACACTGTTTTCCGTCAGATGGTAGCAAAGTGTATCATTCTGCATGACTTGCCATTTTCATACGTTGAATATGAGAGGGTCAGATCTGTTTGGACATACTTGAATGCAGATGTGAAGTTTATCAGTCGCAACACAGCTGCAAAAGATGTTTACAAGTTTTATCAGTCTGAGACAGATATTCTGAAAAAAGAATTGGCTAATCTTCCTGGAAGGATTAGCTTTACTTCTGATTTGTGGACGGCGATCACACATGAAGGTTACATGTGTTTGACAGCACACTATGTAGACAGAGACTGGAAATTGAAGAACAAGATTCTTTCGTTTTGTGCTCTACCGCCTCCACATACAGGTTTTCAGTTAGCTATGAATATTCTTGATGAAATGAAAGAATGGGGTATTGATAAGAAAAGTGTTTTCAGTCACACTTGACAATGCTACAAACAATGATTCTATGCAAGATATCTTGAAATCTCAGCTTGTGCTGCGAAATGATTTGGTCTGTGGTGGAGAATTCTTTCATGTCAGATGTTCTGCGCATATCCTCAACCTTATTGTTCAAGATGGACTCAAAGTAATCGGCGATTCCGTGCATAAGATCAGAGAGAGTATCAAGTTTGTCAAAGCATCTGAATCTCGTGAGCTGCTCTTTGCTAAATGTGTTGAATCTGTACGTATTAAAGAGAAGGGTGGGTTGCTTTTGGATGTTACCACACGATGGAATTCAACATATAAAATGATCGACATGGCCCTGAAGTATCGAGCAGCATTTGGTCATCTCAAACTTATTGAGAGGACTTACAAGTTTCACCCAAGCGAGGATGAGTGGAGAAGATCGAAGGATATGGGTGATTTCTTGAAGCCCTTTGCTGAGATTACTCGCCTCATGTCAGGATCTACATATCCTACTTCCAACTTGTATTTTATGCAAGTGTGGAGAATTCAAAACTGGCTGACACTGAATGAAACAAGTAGAGATGATGTTGTCCGAAGAATGGTTATACCGACGAAGGAGAAGTTTCAAAAATATTGGGAAGAAGTCAGCGACATCTTTGCTATGGCTACAGTTTTAGATCCACGTTTGAAACTAAAACTTGCAGAGTTTTGCTTTGGTAAAGTTGACAAGAATTCTCTAGAGAACAAGATGAAACATTTGCGTGAAAAACTGCAAACCTTGCTTAGCGCCTATGAGAACAAGGAAACATCAAATTCTCCTGCTGCAGAAACACATGAAGCTGCTCCACACCAAGTTGCAGAGGATGAAGGAAGTGGAAATTTCAGCAATTATGATGTGAGTTTGCTTTTGATTCTTATTATTTAACTGACTCTTAAATAGTGATTTAAACACACCTTAAGAACATATAATATTTGATTTTCAGGACTTCTTTTCATTCTGCAAAGCAAATGTTGTTGTCAGTGGAAAATCACCACTGGAGATATACCTCGAAGAACCCCCTATAGACGGAAAGGTGTTTGAGAGTATGGAGATCCTGGACTACTGGAAAGATAACTCGAAACGTTTTGGTGCATTGGCTTTAGTGGCGCGTGACCTTCTTAGCATACCTATCACAACCGTAGCTTCTGAGTCGTCTTTCAGCATTGGCGCTCGAGTTTTGAACAAATACAGAAGTCGTCTGCTGCCAAAACATGTTCAAGCACTGATATGTAGTCGAAATTGGTTAAAGGGATTTGAAGCGTACGAAAATGGTAATAATTTTAATTATAGCAGCCAATTATGTCTACTACAATGCTTCTTGTTCTTCATTATAGTTAGCTAACTCATTTTGGATCATATATGTAGAGGAAGATGAAGAATATGTTGATGATGTGACATTACCATCCTTTGAATCCATTGTCGGTGAACAAGAAGATGACGGTTGATGGAGAATCGTTTTATTAGTGTTTAAGTTTAGCTTGTTGGTTTTCATATTTCCATTCAGAATTTAAGTTTGTTGACTGGAATTTATCTGGTGTTTCTTTTGAACTATTACAGTCTATTGCTTTGATGTTCTTTACGTTGGTTTATTGGATTCATGTTCTAAATTTGATTTGTGCTAGAGTTCTTAGTAAGAATTTTGTCAGCTTATGAAGTTTTTGTTGTGTGGAATCTCGTTGATAACAAATATTAAAAACTATAGCTATTACAATTTGAATTCAAGACTTTCTAGTCATAAAACTTGAAAGCTTTGGTGGTCATTTGCTTCCGACCTTTGCTTAAACTTATTCTTACGAAATAATGCTTTGTAGCCTCTTTTTCTTGATAGATGCTTCTTAGTTACTCTCTTGTATATAACAAAGTATATACGATGATGTTTGTTTGTATCTCTCGTGCCTTGAAGAATAAAGTGTAAGTTAAAAAACACAAGTTCCAATATTCTGTTTGTGCAGGTAACCCGCGGGTCGACCCGCAAACAAGGTGAATTTAGCGGGGTGGGCTTGGACAAGAGGATTCGGACCGCAACCCGCCGTTGACAAACCCGCACGGTCTGGTGAACGAATAGACCCGCCGTCGGACTGTCCAGGTGGACGCGGGTCAACCCGTCTGACAACTCTACATATAGATACATATGTATATGTAGATAATTATTACTATTAACTGTAGTGTGGTGCAGTTCGTAAACATTTTAAATTTTATAATTTTAAATATTTCATTGTGGTTGTTCTAAAACAAAGAATAATCAAAAATTGTGAAAACGCTTTTGCTTTAGTAATTTGATTAAAAATTATTAGTACTTCTATAATAAAAGTTTGAATTTCAAGTTTCATAAAAATTAAACAATATAAAATATTAGAAAAAGATGTATAAGAAATTTTCAGCATTACACATAAAATTTAGTCATGAATGGATTTTACTAGTCAGTGTAGGATGATATAATTAGACATAAGACCATCTCCAATGGCACACAAAAACTCATTATTATATTTTACTTTAAAATATAATAATTCTATTATAGAATTGAATTTGCTTAAATGGTTCGCTCTATAATAGAGTTACTCTATAACACCATCTCTAATGGTTTGCACGATTTTCTATTCTAAAATAGAGTGATTCTATAATAAAGTTGAAGTTTACTTCAATAGTACTCTATTTTAGAGTAGAAAATAGAGTGATGAACAAAAAAACAACTTACTCTATACACTATCTCCAATAGTTTGCACGATTTTCTACTTTAAAATAGAGTGATTATATAATAGAGTTGGAGTTTGCTCCAATAGTACTATATTTTAGAGTAAAAAATAGAGTAATGAACAAAAAAAAAACAATTTATTCTATATTTGGAGTAAACCTATTTTCACTCTATTACAGAGTGAGAAATAAAGTATCATTGGAACACTTTTACTCTAGACTCTATTTTAGAGTGAAAAATAGAGTGAATTTGGAGATGCCTTAATAAAATGAATTATAGAGTAATGTTGTTTTTTGACTCCAAATATAGAGTAAAACAACATTAGTCTATAATCCACTCTATTATAGAGTAATTCTATTATAAAGTGAACAATCGAAACAAATCCAATCTAATTTTATAATAAAGTAAAATATATAGTGAGTTATGTGTACCATTGGAGATGCCTTAAATCTATATAAAATCAATAAAATTATCGGCTATAATATAGTGTGTGTTGTGTTATGTTTTATAGCATAATTAAAAGAATAACTAGATTTTGATCCGCGCTTTGAAAGCGCGGTTTTTTAATATATATATATATATATATATATATATATATATATATATATATATATATATATGGTAATCTTACATAAGTTTAGTTTTTTAATTTCTAATGTTGTATATTTACATATTATTTATTATTTTCAAAATTATAATTTAATATTACATATGTTTAATTTAATATTTCCATTTATAATTTTGTGTATTTACATATTATTTATTATTTTGAAATTAAATTTATCAGTGATATTAAAATGTAAAACTATACATTATATCAATATTTCAAAAAATGTAAAAGTAAACATAACAAAATAATACTAATATTAGTCATGCCACGTAGCTTCTTTTCGAAGAGGGTCTCTAAAACGATGTGGATGCTCTGTGGAGGCTCGAAAGATCCCTTTATTATTATAGATTATAGATAAATTTGATATGAATTATTGTTTTGGAATTATTGTACGTTACAATGTTACAAATGTATTATATCGAAGAAGAGAATATGTTTAAAATTATATAATTTATTAATTAGTTTATCTAAGATTTAGTATGTACATTTATATATAACTCTCTATTAAGCCTAGGAATTACTTGAATTCAAAAGAGAAAAACTGATCGGATCCGCGTCGTGGGAAATGTACATATTTTTTCTTTAGATCAGCAAACTTTGGTTCGGTACAGATCCTATCCAAGACCCAGTTGAATATCCAAAGTATATGAAATGTTTTGTGTACATTATGTATGTTTTGATATTTTAAATATGTTTTGGCATTATAGATATTTTTTTGTATCTTTGGGTTTGAGTTTTCAGTTATACTTTCAGATTTTTGAGATAAAATTTCAAATTCTTAAAAAATATATTCCAGGTATTCAGATAAAATTTTGGATATTCTTGATTTTTTGGTTATATTTCGGGAAGCATTTCAGATCTTTTTGGATATTTGAATATATTTTATGTTTGTTGGATGTTTGAATATTTTTAAAATTTCAAATAATTTTCAGGTTTTCGAGTACTTCTAATATTTTTCAGATCTTAAATATCTGAACAGACCTAGGCCTGCTACGTACCTAATATTATATGTAATTTACATGTATGAATTATGATTCCAAACCAACCCGGACATAAAAGAAAATGACCTAAATCAGAATAAAAATAAATCAAATATCTATTAGGGTCTAAATATCAAGGACCCAAAGAACCAGATACAAAAAAAACCTGACTCGAATATCCGAATACTCAAACCTACTCTCTCATTATATTTTATTTGTATTTTATAAAAATTGTATAATTTTAAATTTATATGACTTAAGATTTACTTGGTAGAACTTTTTTACTAATTCAATAGAACATATTTGTAAGGTTTTAATAGTTTTTAAGCTTTCTTAATATATTTTTACTTTGTACTTTTTATAAAAAATAAGTTAACGTAATATATGTTTTAACAAATTATTTTTGTAAATATTTGAAATTATATAATGTCAGATATTATGGTACAATAATATGTTTAATGATATTATTAGTTGATGTATGGGATATCGAATATTACTTTAGCTTAGATATCCCACGCCATCAGATAGTGATCCCATAATAATAGGAGTTTGAGTATTCCATTTATTTCTTACGGTAACACAAAAAGATAATGTGGTAGTTATAGTTATTAATTATGTATAATTAGAAGCATTAATAGTAGGACAAAAAAATAAGTCTAGGTAAAGGTGCACCAACAGTAGATTTTTTTTACACGACTTCTCTTTTAATAGAATAAATCGTACTCGTTTAAACTCACCGATCGCAAATATGTACCGATCGCAAATATTTTGCAAGTTCGAAAAAATGAAATACTAAAGGGGGGTTATTGGGAGAAGAATTTGTATAGAATTTGTGAATTTTAAGAGTTGATTGATTTTAAAAGTTATGTGGATTGTGAAAATGTATATACATTGACTTATAGAATTTGATCATGATTTTCTTAGATTTGTCTAGCTTTTCATTAACTTGGATTACCAAAAGATGTTTCATTAAAGAGACACACTTGTTATATATAAAGAATAATAAAAAATATTTTTTTAAAAAAATATTTCGAATTATAGTTTTCAAATTCTAACATTTTTATAAAAATTTTGTTTTTTTTAAATTTTCTTTTTGAAATTTGAAAATGATTTTCCAAACTATTATAAACTTTTTATTTAAAGTTTTTATATATAAATTTAATTATATATTGAAAATGATAAACATTATAAATATAAATTATGTTTTCAAAAGTGTAATGGTATACAAAATGTAATGAATTATAGATTTGGACATAATTTGGTAAAAGTTGCACATGGATTTTGAAAATCACATGGATACATATGATATTTTGAAAGTTGAGTCTCATGAATAAAAATGAATAGAATTCATGTCCCAATAACAATAGATTTAGTTAGAATTAGAGAATCTATAATAACAAAACTTTTTGAATAACAATGGATTTGAATGGATTTTGAAAATTCTTAAACCAATAACAATGGATTCTATTAAGATTTATGAAATCCAAGAACCAATAACAAAGGAATCTCAAAATTTCCAAAATTCATGAAAATTCATCTCCCAATAACCCCCTAAATGTAAATCAACGTTACTATTAGAGTAAAATAAAAATAAACTAGGTTTTGACCCGCGCGCCCGCGCGGGTGTTTATTTAATTTTATTTTTTTTAATGGTTTTAAAAACATTGATGCTGTTGTTTCATATTTTATTTGAGTTTGGATATTTGGGTATTTTGTTCATTTCATTTTTTTTAAAGATTTAAAGTTTTTTATCACTTAAATTTCACTTGTTTTCTTGGTTTTTAAAATATAAAGTGTATAATATTAGAGGATGTTGTGGAGGTTTACATGTTTAATAATATATTTGATAAGAAATTTAATATTAAATATAATAATAATAAAAATATATTTTGAAAAAATAAAATGCTTTGTAATAATTTTATTGATAAATAGGGTACAAAAAAATGTTGTTTTGTTTAAACAGCTTTTAAAAATAAATTTTGTTGAGAGAAAGTACAAAATCAATTCAAAAGTAACTCAAAAAAACATAAAAATATATCTGTAGTTCTACTAAATTTTTTGTTTGAATTTCTACTAAAAAAAAAAAATATATATATATAAATTGAAACCATATATATATAAATTGAAACCAATGATCGAAGCCCATTAATTTTAGTAACCCATATGACATTGGACCGAATAATAATAAATAGAAGCCCATATAAATTTTTTTTTTCCGCGAAAAAAACAGATAACAACAACTTTACTTTTGGCTTTTCATCAAGCATAGGTTTCAACGATATCAACCGATGAGTTCGTCGGCGATATCTATACCTCTGTTGTTATGGCGTAATTCTGTTCAACGTCTTTGAAATTTTCACTAAAACGATTACAGAACACAGATCTACTGCAGTCCTGAAGTTCGTCGCATAGGAAGGTTTGTCGAAATCTACTTATTTCTTTCGATTATTTGTCCGGGCCTAAAATCTGATTGTTCATTTTGTTTAATACGACCTAAGGTTCTTCTTCGAAAACTGTTCTCTCTTATTGGTAGATCCATTGGTGGAGCACGTTACGTGTATATTGAAAATCAAAAAAAAAATCCTTCAAGACGAATGGGTAAAGAATGCGTAGAAGCTGTAGAGTTACGAATGGGTCAAGTTCTACAGTGAAGACGAAGATTCTGTGGTCGTCAGGTAGATATATAAAACTGTTAGTTAGTTTATTCAAAGCTCAAGAGTTTGATGTGAATTTCGGAATAATTGTGTAGTTCAGGTGATGATGGTAGAGTTCGAGGATGGAAATTGAGACAATTTGCTGACTATACCCAGAACAATGTCAAGCCAGGCTTTGGTACAAAACATATTTTTTGGTGCGGACTCTCGTTCAGTAAAGGTAATTCTCTCTGAAAGTATGTCAATTTGTCAAAGACAAATGACTAATTGATTTTTTAATTTCATATTGGTACAAAAGGTAGACAACATGAAAAATATATTGCTGCAGGAACCACCGAAGTATCCAAGACAATGCTCATTTGTTGAGGTTCTAGGCCTCCATTGGTATTCATCATCGAGTTTTCACACACAACCTGAGACATGGTTTTGTCGTTTTGAGGAAGAAGGATCAGCAAATTACATTGCCAGCTCAACAGCTCTCCACGCAGAGTTAGATTCATAAGCCCCGCAAAGGTTTGGATCCATGATCTCAGTTATATCACATCTATTAAGCGTAGAGCCAATCCATTCTGCTATTTGAAACTTTTCAGAAATCACGGATGGTTTCTGATAATCTATAATAACACGACCCTGTAACCATAGACATCTCTGTGATAGTATGAATCTGTTGAACTGATTAAATGCATATAGTGACCATTGTTTATCTTTTCTCATAGCAAACAGATAGCATATTTTTTTTATCCATATTTTCTGAGTTTTAATAACTTAATCCTTTTTTAAAGATTTTAAGTGTTGATATCGAATGATGTATTATTAATATAGATCAACATCTCTTTATGTAGAAACAGAGGGACATGTGAAACCAGGGACATATATAAAAGACCAGGGAAAGAGATGTTGAAAGAGAATGAAGTAGGAGTAATGAAGATGGAAAAGAAGAGAACAATTCTTTCATATTTTTGTCATATTACACGGTTAGTAATCACCTCCCTATTGAAACTAATTCATAAATTGAAAAAAAAGTAGGAACTTTGGTTTTTTATTGATATATATTGTATTTAGGTGGTTAGTAATTTTTATAAAATGATTATTGGTAGATTATTGATATCGTAATTGCTTTTAAATTTTTGTAATCCTGTTTTGATTAGTTTAGATTTATTTTGCATCGACTCAATTATTTACACATTACTATATTTTTTTTGGAAGTGAATACATAATTAGTTTGTTAATATGTTCTTTAATTTTGATATTGTGAGGTACATTTTATGATGCTCAAATATGGTGGAACAAAAAACAACCAAAACAGAAGTGTGTGGAATGATATTGGAGGTGGGGACAATCGAGTACCAGTAATGAAGATGGTAAAGAAGATCAAACACAATGTCTACATGAGAACACACATGGCTACGGTTAGTAATTCTTTATCTCTTTTAACTAATTCTTTAGTTGAAAGAAAGGTAGGACTTCGTAGAATAAGTAATTAGATTAGTGAACCCTGGAAAATGCTTAGACTTTTTTGTTTAGTTGCCGCTGTGATGTATATTAGGGTATATGTTAATGGTTGTATATATAAGTTTATTTCTTAACCGTTTTAAATGACTAAAAACTGGAGATATCCACTTAGAAATCAAAAAGTAACAATTTCTAAGGAAATAATTCTTGAAAAAAATAATAAATGTTGTTTGCATATCCAATAAAAAACTTAGTGAACCAAAAAGCATTTGCCACCATAGAGAACTTCTCTCCGGCTGAATCCTAGTAAGACAAAAAAAATAGATTAATTATAAGTTTTAGTCTTTCCTGGATACAGAACAAAACACATAGAAATGACATCATTTAAAATAACGCATAGAAGAATACATACCTTATAATTTCATTTGTCAAAGGTTGTCGAAAACATTTTTAAAAACAACATTCTTCGTCTTCTTTTGAGGTTTGCCATCTTCGTCTAAAATCAAAATTTTCAACCCTTTCTTCGAAGTGACTCTAGAAACAGCCACGTATAGCTGACCATGTGAAAAGACTGGTCTTGGTAGATAAAGACCTACTTTCCCTAGCGATTGCCCTTGACTCTTGTTGATCGTTATTGCGAAAGCCACAGCAAGAGGCAGTTGCCTTCTCCTCATTTTAAAAGGCAATCTAGTGTCAGAGGGGGTTATCAACAGTCTAGGAATATCTACAATCTCGCCAACTTTCTCTCCTGTTATAATCCTAGCTTGAACCATAAAATCCATTAGTTGCGTGATCTGCAGTCTGGTCCCATTCATTAAGCCATCAGTAGGACCTATATTTCTCAGAACCATAACAGGACAACCAACCTTTAGTCTAAGACTATGGTTTGGTAAACCTGGAACCTTAATTGTGTTTAGGAAATCTGCACTAAGAGCTTCATTGTTGACAGAACTTGTATCGGAGGGATCAATGCTATCAGCACTGTTATAAATTTTTTCCTCACCTGAAATAGAAAACATATAATCCAAGTAAGATTCAATAATTTTGAAGTGGAAATAAAAAAATAGAAATAAAGAAATATACCCTCTAGCCTGTCCAGCATATATTCATTAACTGTATGAACATCCTCGTTAGTTGGACATAGGATAGCTCTCTCTTGAAAAAACTTGGCCTCTTTCTTTTCGTGCAATGAAGTTGCTGTGCCATAAATCTCTCTGGTGATTGCTTCTATAGGATCATTACAGTCTGTAATCAAAAATTCAGAGGGAATTTCTATCTCTGCCTCACCATCATTAGGCTCTGAAAGTTTACCATCACCAACTTTTAATATCCACTCTGAAAATTCTTTAAGATCCTTTACCTCAGCTGGTGACAATCCTGCTGATAGCAATCTCATATTCTTGGTGAGTTTAAGCACTCTGCAGTGCTCCCAAAGATAGGATGAGTTAAGTGAGGCCATAACTATTTCAGATCTACCACCACCATTTATAACAGGCAATACCTGCCTAAAATCACCACCAAAAACAATAACTTTTCCACCGAATGGCTGCGTGTCGTGTTTCCCAACAATATCCGATAAGCTTCTATCCAAAGCCTCAAAACAATGCTTGCTCATCATAGGTGCTTCATCCCAGATGATAAGTGATGATGCTTTCACTAAATTAGCTTGGTCACTTCCATGCTTCATAGTACATGAAGAAAAATCGTCTGGATTTAGAGGTATACCGAATCTGGAATGAGCTGTCCGACCACCTGGCAACAATAGTGATGCAATGCCGCTTGAAGCCACGTTTAGAACAATATCTCCTCTAGATCTGATAGCAGCCGAAAGCAATTTCCATAGGAAAGTCTTCCCTGTTCCACCAAAACCACTAACAAAAAACATTCCACCATCTCCTTTATTAACAGCTGAAAGAATCTCGTCGTATATCTTTCTTTGTTCGCAAGTCATCTTTGGAAGATCATTTTGAAGAGTCTCTAACAATGCAGAACGTTCGTAGCTGCGTTCGTCTAGCACCAAGACGTTAGAATCATGGGCAGGTGTCGTTGGGAGTTTAGGCATAGAGGTAAATTTTGCGAGAGAGGTTCCACTTCGTTTCAAGAGTTTTTCAATCTCTAGTAAACCATACATCTTTTTGTCATCATCACTCAGCAATAAACCTACGATGAACATGAAAAAGGCAGGAAAATAAGAGAAGGAATTATAATTCTGCAAACTTAAATTTTTTAATCAAATTTAAACAGTAACTCGTAAAACTTTATGAAAAAACATACCTGGTCTATTAAAATTCCTTCTCATGGAGTGCTCTATGTCTTCAGTCAAAAACAACCAAGTGTTTTCCCATACTGACTCCGGCTTAGATAAAGTATTACTCATAAGCATCATAACAAAAACTTTCCGTAGCTCACTTGCTGTGCTTTCAAAACTTCTTCTTACTATGTCATCAATGTACTCCTGATCATCATCTAATAACCCACGTGCATAACATGCTTCTTGGTAGCTCGGATAGAGAACATCTTGAAAAGTTTTAATATCCTCATAACTGGTAGGTCCTCTGACAACGTTCAACAATACACGCAAGAAATAAGCATCTTCCTGAGTCCTAGGAGCATAATTAATCCTCCCCAGAGCAAATCCCCGTTTCCTCCGTTTAAACTTCTTTGACTTCTTGTCGTAAATATAGTAGTTTGGGATCTGAGCATAGGTCAATGTTCTTGCAAATTCATCAATCTTGTTTAACTCAAACCAAGCTAAGAACATGGTATTTTGAATGAGCTTCCTGGAGACGACTTTGATCAATTTATCTTTCCCTCTGAATGTAACATTTTGCTTTCCTGGGAGATGGAAACTAAGCTTCTCGACAGCAGTAGATCGATAGTGAATAGGAAAGGAAAATACTCTCCATGTTCCTTCACATGTTGAAACGTATCTGAAAAAAAAAAAACAAAATCGCAGGTTGGTTAACTTCATGATAAACAGCAATTAAATTAAAATGAAAATACACAGATTTGTTAAATCGCAGATTATACCTGCAATCGAAGAATTCTTTAAGTTCATTCCTTTTCTTCTCAAGCTTCTCCTTAGTAATCTCGACATCACCTAACTCACTTGCAACAATGTGGTCTGGGGGTTCAACAGCAACTGTGCAACGATCCTGTCCTTTGTTAATGTATTTGAATAAATACTTTATAGACCCAACTTGGTTGCACCACTCAACGTTGATATGAGCTCTGTAAAGTAAAGATAATTTCCTGTTATAAGGAATGACATATCTATTGTCACATCTCACTCCATTCTTCAGAACATAGTTATCTGACTGTTCTCGCCTCCTGTATACCGGAAATCCTTCTTTATTAATAGTGGTCTGCTCACAAAATGATTTAGGATATGACTTCGAGCAACGGCCATTCTCCATACATGGAGAATTAGTATTAGCTCGTCCACATGGACCGTGAATCATCATATCCTTAATGACCTCATAAAGTTCCGGTTCTTCCTTTTTGTTCGGAATCTCTGCACAAATCATCTTGTCAATATCGTCTGTTGTAAGCTTCTTTATCTTCTTCAAGAATAGGAGAATGTGAGCATGTGGTAAACCACGTTTCTGGAACTCAATCGTGTACATAGCTGTTTGAAAAAAAAAATTAGTCATCAATGATATAAAATCAAACATATGGAATAACATCTAAACACATTTTGCAATAAATCTTCAACTTACACGAATGTGTCTCCCCCAAAACATTTTTCTTCGTGAGAGTATCCATCAATGAATCAAGTTTCATCTTGAAAATCCTACAGATAATGTCTGATCGGTCTTCAGCCTTTAGCTTCCTTGCCTTAACATATCTTGTTATCTCTGGCCATTTTGGGTTACATGTGAATGTGATGAAAAGATCAGGGAATCCAAAATGCTTACATATCGTCATAGCATCCAAGTAATTGTTCTTCATATATCTAGGACTGCCCACAAATGAAGCTGGTAATGTAAACTCTGATCCTTGTTCATTCATATCCACTTTGCCTGCGCTCTCAGACTCCTTAATGGAGTCATAGCTATCTGATCGCAAAGAAGGTTGGTTTAACTTCAAATATCGCAGGCGATTAGACTCAATCGTCGTGAAGGCATCAACCACAAACTGCTGAAATAGTCTTCTAGAATGGAGGAGACAATGAGACTCATTCTTACGCTCATGCAGGCGGAAAGCAAAGAACTGCCTCATACTGATATTAGGCTTCTTGTGTTTTTTCGTCTTTTCTGTTGCTCCTTTCTTAATACCTAGCCTGAATCCATCTTCTCCATATGTAAATAAAAGAGGATACTGAAGTGCAAGATAGGAAGCATGAATCTCGTTTATTCTCAGTAGTTTTCCTGATTTTTTTTGTAGAACAATATCCCTTCTGTTCATATCAAGACTAAAATCTCCAGGAATCAGTGCAGCAACCTCTGAAGCTGTCGGTGTGTCATATATCCTTCCATCCTTTAACCTCTCACTAACAATCCTCATGTGGAAAGAATTTTCCGGATCTGTGTTAAAGCGATCCCTTGCAGATCTAAACTTTTGAACATATGGATTGACTTCATTCAACATATGGATTTGAATGGATTTTGAAAATTCTTAAACCAATAACAATGGATTCTATTAAGATTTATGAAATCCAAGAACCAATAACAAAGGAATCTCAAAATTTCCAAAATTCATGAAAATTCATCTCCCAATAACCCCCTAAATGTAAATCAACGTTACTATTAGAGTAAAATAAAAATAAATTAGCGTAGGGTCAGTGAGGAGTGGTTTTGTTGGAAAGGATTAAAGGCTTTAATTGGGACATGTATCGAATCCATCCTCCTCTCCTGATTTTTTCATGTCTCTTCCAACAAAACGCTCCTCTTACTCTTCTCCTCCCATGAAGAAGTCCAAAAACACTCCTTCCGCCGACAAGCTTCGCCGCTTTCCCATCGAGGAAGAAGAAGAAGATCCTACTCCCTCCGCCGCCAATCTCTCCCGCAAGAAAGCTACTCTCCCTCAGCCTTCTAAGAAGCTCGTCATCAAGCTCAACAAAGGTTTTCGCCCCCCCCCCCGATTTCGAATTCTCGATCATAATCGGATGTTCTATTTGATTGGAATCAATTACGATCGGAAATGATTATATGTGCAATTGGTTGTTTGCTTCTCGATTTTTAGGGTTTATTTCTATTGATTCAGGTTCTGTGTGGGTGTTGCAATTGACGATGATTTTGATGATAAGTGGTTAGGGTTTAATGATAAGATTCATAGGGTTTGATAAGAGCTGCTGGCTATCATTTAGCAACTGTGATAAAAAAAATCATTTTCATCAATCCGAAGGTTTCTTTCTGATAGTGTAACCGTTTTTGTGAAGCCAAGCCAAGTCTACCTACAAACTTTGAAGATACTACTTGGGATAATCTCCAGTCAGCTATCAGAGCTATATTCCTCAAACAGCCCTTTTCTTTTGACCTCGAGAGGCTTTACCAGGTTCAATTTTTCTATCTTTTCTTTTTTTTAAATTGGGTTATATGTAAACATTATCTTTACTGATGTTGGTTGTTGTTTTGTCAGGCTGTTGATAACCTTTGCTTGCATAAGCTGGAAGGAAAGCTTTACCAACGGATTGAGAAGGAGTGCGAAGAACACATCTCTGTAGCTTTACAGTCGTTGGTTGGGCAAGACACCGATCTGTCTGTTTTCTTGTCTCTCGTTGAGAAATGCTGGCAAGATTTCTGTGACCAGATGCTTATGATCCGTAGTATAGCCTTGTCTTTGGATAGGAAGTATGTGATACAGAACCCAAATGTACGTTCCTTATGGGAGATGGGCCTGCAGCTTTTCCGGAAGCATCTTTCTCTGTCCCCTGATGTTGAGCAGAAGACAGTTACTGCTCTCTTAAGAATGATTGAAAAGGAAAGGTAATCTTAAAATAGTTCCCGTGTTTCAATAATATGAGAAGGAATGTTTATTTGTCACTTTGGGATTTGTCTTGCATTTGAGTGAATCATTTTAGTTTTTAACTTTTTAAAGTTTTGGATGGTCTATAAACTATTCCTGTCCAGCAGTGATATTTAGTTGTAGATAAAATTCAAGACAAAATGGGCACTATTTAAGTTATATATATATACTTGACGATGTTTTCATCTGAATCTACTGACATTTGCATGACATTGGTCTTGCAGGTTAGCCGAAGCTGTTAATAGGACTTTACTAAGCCATCTCTTAAAGATGTTTACTGCACTGGGAATATATACTGAGAGCTTTGAAAAACATTTCCTTGAATGCACTTCTGAATTTTATGCTGCTGAAGGAATGAAGTATATGCAGCAGTATGACGTTCCTGAGTACCTGAAGCATGTCGAGGTTCCTAGAGTGTCTTCATATGTTTCTCCTTATGATAAGCTGCCGAAATGGTTATTAGTTGATCTGGTCTCTCTAAGGCTTCTACTGATGTTTGGTGCAGGGAAGGTTGCATGAAGAGAATGAAAGATGCATACTATACATAGATCCATCGACCAGGAAACCCTTGATATCAACTATTGAAAAGCAACTTCTTGAGCGTCATACAATTGGTATCCTTGATAAGGTTTAGTTCCTATAATCATTGTGGTTGGGTATATTAGCAAATTTTTGTTTGCTTTACGCTTATTCCTTTTCTGAACATACTCCAGGGATTCACACCATTAATGGATGGACGTCGTACTGAGGACCTCCAGAGGATGTACACCCTGTTTTCTAGGGTCAATGCACTTGAGTCTTTGAGGCAAGCGCTTAGTTCCTACATTCGGAAAACTGGGCAGAAGATTGTTATGGATGAAGAAAAAGATAAAGATATGGTACAGTCACTATTGGACTTCAAGGCTTCTCTTGACATAGTATGGGAAGAGAGCTATTGCAAGAATGAATCATTTGGCAACACCATCAAAGATTCGTTTGAGCATCTGATAAACCTTCGCCAGGTATTGAATATTTACTTACTTGTGACTTGATCATTGAATAATCTTTTGCTAACAGTCTTAGTTAATTTCATATAAAAGCTACATACTGATTGTTGTGGAAATGTCAACATTATAATTTCATTGCTGCAGCTTGTGGAGTTTATAGCAATCTAGAAATTTCCAATGCAGTTTATGTCTTGTGTTTACTATAAAAAATTGAAACATTTTTGGGCACTGGGTATAAATATATATTCGGTATTGTGCTTTTTTGGGGGCGCTAGACCTAGTTACAGTAGTGTTATTGCTAGTATCACTTCGATGCCAAAACTCTTGCCAATTTTATCCAGTCCTAGCCAGGTCTTAAACAACACTTTTCTTATGTAATTTCAAGAATCATCTTGACAAAAGTTCACACTGGCATTCTGCTCATTAGTGATCCACCGTATTTAATCTATATTCGCTCGTGGTATGTTTTGCAGAATCGTCCAGCTGAACTTATAGCCAAATTTTTAGACGAGAAGCTCCGTGCTGGGAATAAGGGTACTTCTGAAGAAGAATTGGAGAATACCCTTGAAAAAGTCTTGGTTTTGTTTAGATTTATCCAGGTTATCTCTTATTCTTTACATCCAGTACTGTGTTTGTCTCTGTTAAGTAACTGCATGCAGGCAGTGCACCGTCTGAAAACCAGTTCTGACCCTCTAGATTCAGTTTTGCTGACGAATTTCTATATTTTGGTTATCAAAGGGTAAAGATGTGTTCGAGGCATTCTATAAAAAGGATCTTGCAAAGAGACTCTTGTTAGGAAAGAGCGCTTCAATTGATGCTGAGAAATCCATGATCTCTAAGGTAACAAAAGGATCTTGCAAAGAGATTCCTGTTGACTGTATCTCTTTCTAACTGCTTTTTTTTCTTTATCGGTAAGTTCTTACCCACTGACCTAAACATTGGTGACACTTACAGCTCAAGACTGAGTGCGGTAGCCAGTTTACAAACAAGCTCGAAGGGATGTTCAAGGTCCTCATTTCTTTTTTCCATGTCTCTTTTTTTCAAAAGGATCCATAATTTTATCATCTACTTTGTTAGTTTTATGCTTAAAATATATCCTAGTCAGATTGGTGGATGATCTTGCAACATACCCACTTTAAGGAACCTGTGTGCATGTACAACACTTATAATGAAGCCTTATACCCCCTGTTTCCTTGAATTTTTCTCCAGGATATTGAACTGTCAAAGGAAATCAATGAGTCATTCAAACAATCGTCTCAGGCCAGAACAAAACTGCCATCGGGAATTGAGTTGAGTGTCCACGTTTTAACCACAGGGTATGTACTATGTATCAAATTTATCCAGGATTATACACGACACATTTGTAAACGCTTATCAATCTTCCATGTATGATGCAGGTACTGGCCAACATATCCACCTATGGATGTTAAACTTCCTCATGAATTGAATGTCTATCAGGTTTTACAATAAGTTCCAATACTGCGATGGGTTTTTTTTTTGTTACAAAGTTTTCTTATTTTCTAATTTAACTGTTTCTTTTGTAGGATATCTTCAAAGAGTTCTATTTGAGCAAGTACAGTGGAAGGAGGTTAATGTGGCAAAATTCATTAGGTCACTGTGTTTTGAAGGCAGATTTCACCAAAGCTAAAAAGGAGCTTGCTGTTTCCCTTTTTCAGGTCAGTCGAATTTATCTTTTTCCCTTTCTATTTCCCGAGGTTACTTTGTGAATTCATTGCTTAGAGGATGTGTTGTTTTGATGGTCTCAGGCTGTTGTGTTGATGTTATTCAACGATGCAATGAAACTTAGCTTTGAAGACATTAAAGACTCCACCGGCATAGAGGACAAGGAACTGAGGAGGACTCTCCAGTCGCTTGCCTGTGGAAAAGTTCGTATCCTGCATAAGGTTAGGCTAAAATATGGACTCTGTTCACTCGCCTTTCTACTGATAGCAGAAACTAAAGAGATCGTGGTTTTGCTTCTTTTTATTTTTTGCCATATTAATATGGATTCTTATGTAAATGTTGTTGCAGTATCCAAAGGGAAGAGACGTGCAAGACGGCGATGAATTTGATTTTAATGACACCTTTACAGCTCCTCTCTATCGCATTAAGGTACGTCTGAAACGTTTTACTTCCTTTGGTTGCCGCCCCACTCACTTCAAGCTTTCTAGAATCTCACAATTATTCTCTTGTTTCCCTTACGTGCGTATATATATAATAAACCAAGTTATTATTTTTTGGGGGTGCAGGTGAATGCGATCCAGATGAAAGAGACGGTAGAAGAGAACACGAGTACAACAGAGAGAGTATTCCAAGACCGACAATACCAGGTTGACTTCTCTCTTGTTTCGTAGAATTAGAGAAGATTGTGACATAACTGACTTTTCCCTTTTTCTTACAGATTGATGCAGCCATTGTTCGGATAATGAAGACAAGAAAAGTCTTAAGCCATACTCTTCTAATCACTGAGCTCTTCCAACAGGTAACTTTCGATGTCTTTCTTGAGCCATACTCTTCTAATCTTTCACCATTGTTGCGATGATGATGATGATGACGAGAGTTCTCAGAACTGTTGTGAATGTAATTACATGCCATGCAATATATGGATTTATGTTTGTTTTTTTCTTTTTGTGATCTGCAGCTGAAATTCCCAATAAAACCGGCTGATCTGAAGAAGAGGATCGAAAGCCTGATCGATCGGGAGTACTTGGAGAGGGACAAGAGCAACCCTCAGATATATAATTACCTTGCTTAGTAATCGCATCCATCTGTTTAACGCCTTTTCGATTTTTCTTTCAATTTTTATTTCTTCTCTGTATATTTATTCCACAAACAATGGCCGACATTATCTTCTTCAATCTGAGAAAAAAGAACTCGAGATTCCGATTTCTTCCTCGCCTTAACCGATTTTATTCAATCTGGTTATTAAGTTTGGAGAGACTTCTCTCTCACCCATATGACGCTTGTCTATCAGCAAGTTGTAGTGTATCCCTTGGGTAACTTATAAAGCTTAAAATGTAATAATGTAGAATGTTTCACATTAAAAGAAAATATAAGATAAAAATGCTCTTATGTTTATAATAGAAAACCTTGAATACATTTAGATGTATTGGAGAAAATAAATTTAGCTTGACTCTAAGATTGGAATTTGAATTTGATAAATAGACATATAGCTTATTTTTGTTTTAACCGAATTCAGATTTGACTAACTTTGTAACAAACTAGTCAACACAAATGTTTTTCCATTGAAATTCCGTAACTGATGGAATCTTCCAACATTAATCCATTATATTAATTGTGTTATGTACCAAATTGTGATCAACATAACCGGACCGACCATGACCGTACCGACCGCAGGAGATAATGCTTATCGACTGTTGTACTTATCCACTTAAGATATAGTTTATGTTTATCTGTAACTTAGTCGTTATCCTTATCCTTATTGTATTAGGATAGACCTGATGTATATATATGTAAGACCCCTGGTCGAGATTAATAACAGAAACACGTTTCCCCACTTAGTTTCATAACACGTTATCAGCACGATAGCCTCTACCCTAAAAAACCAGAAATAAACCCGAGACAGAAAAAATCCTAAAATCCGACGCTACTTCAAACAGCTCTATCTCTCAAACCCTATGGATCCAGACGACTATCCAGATATCAAATCGAAGCTCTTGACAAGGCTAATCCAACGCCGCAAAAATCACATCGATCCGATTAGAGACGCGCCCTCACGCTCAGCTACAATACCGGTGGTTGATTTTGTTTTGAAAACTAAATCCGACTCAAAGAAGGATTTTTCTAAGAACTCAACTCCTTATATTTTCGTGAATTTATGTTATCTTGATTAGTTTATGTGTTCATGACATCTAAGACTCCACTTGTTATTTTCTTATTTGTTATTTCATGAACCGATGAGATTAAAATCAAATATCAACAAGGAGTTCAAAACCAAGAAGAGCTGAACCAGTAGACGACATCTCAAGCTCATCTCAGCTTCAATCAGTTCGTGATTTCCCCTCCTATCTGGTGGTCCAAATCTACACTCCAGAGTCCTAAAGGTACACTTTGAAACTCTAAAAGAGAACCCATAAAACGAGTTTGATTGAATGATAAAGATTTGACCATTAAAACTTGTTTAAAAATATGAAAGCCTAGGATTAATAGATCACAAAAAAACCCCTGAGTAATTTGGAGCTCTAAAAGTCTAAAAGAAATTGATTTCATCAATTAAAATCGAAACCAAAAGGTTTTGAATCTCACAGCCCCAATGATCTATTGATCTAAGTAATTAAGTAATCAAAAAAATACTATAAACACAAATATTTTTTGAAAAATCCGATTGAATTGTTTTCTGAAAAAATCCGAGATGATTGTCTGGTTAATTATTTAAAGCTTTGTTCTCGATGTCTGCTGATTGATTAGAGAAAGCTTAGGATTGTTAATTACACGAACTTCAATTTTTTAAGAAAATCAGATTGAAAATTGAATAAATCCGAACTGTTTTGTTGTTTTGGTTTGAAAAAAAAAATCTGTTTGTTATATTTCAATCAAAAGTAATATTTTTTTCTGATTAGATTAATTAAAAGTCGAAAAAAAAAATAAATTGAAAGTTTCCCTTTTCGGAAATTAGAAAGTTTCCAATAATAGAAAGTTTCTATTTATAGAAACTTTCCCCTTATAGATGTTTTCTTCTAAAGAATCTCCTTTTAATAAAATTTTATGGAATACTTTCCTGATCTTCTAGAAATGTTTTTCTAAGATAAAATCTCTAAAGGCCTTGAAACCTTGTGTTTTGAAAAAGAGAGCCTTAAAAACCTTAAATCTGAAAATAATTAAAGGTGTATGATTGATTTCATACTTGTCTGAATCCTTTTAAAAGTTGATTCACACCTTAAGCCGTAGGGCTTTAATTTAATATTGCTTGAAATACATTATTTAGAATTTATTTTCTTTGGTGCGTGTATGATATAGATATGAATAATAAAAATTTCTGAAAAGATTACTTAACATAAAAATTAAGACTTGTTTTGAATAATAATTTCAGATGTCAAGTTTTGAACTTTCGGATTATACTACCCTAGATCTCTCTGGAGATAATTGGTTGGAATGGGCAATGAACACTTCAGTAGTCCTGATGTTAAGAAGACTCGGACAGTGCATCACTCAAGGTGACTTTGCAACTGAAAGTGATAATGAAAGGGCCATAACAATTATGCGCCATCATCTCACAAATGAACTGAAAAACAGTATATACACATTGAAAATCCTCGTGACCTCTGGACAGAATTAAAGTCCAGATATACAAAGGTATTATTACCAAAGGTCAGGCATGAATGGATGAGTCTCAGACTCCAAGACTTCGAGTCTGTGGAAGAATACAACTTGGCTCTGTCCAAAATCGTTTCCAAACTGAGACTATGTAGTGAAACAATAACCGAGGAGGACTTACTGGAAAAGACCTTCACCACAGCAAATCCTAAAGATCTGTTGCTACAGTATACCTATAGAGAAAAGGGTTTTCACCACCTACAATGATCTATTCACGTGCCTCTTACAAGCTGAGATGAGACCTGAAAATGTTAAGGGAAAATCCGAAGCAGCCGTGTCCAAAATAAGAGATGGAGTGGCCGGCTTACACATTAACTAAAGAGGATAAATTCTGACATTCTGATTTTGTATTTCATATGTTATGTTTTGATTTGATTACTTGTCATTTATAAAATTTACAGCAATAATAAAATTGATTTTGGTCTTATGTTTATCTTACTTGAATTGCTTGATAATTTGTGATTGATAAATGACAAAATGACATCTTAGGATAGTCAATCCATCTATAAACCACAGCGCAAAGATACTGCCTAATAGAAGCACGAAATTACCTTAAACTTAAAAGCCTCATTGAGTTATAAAGAGTTAAGAATGATTTCCATTCTGAACCAGTGAGCAAAGGAAACAAAATTCTTTTCAGATTTTGAAAAATTGCCCAAGGCATTATAAATGTCTAAACCCACATTTTCTACTGATTTATTCTATGTTAAGGATCAGTATGAAAGAGGCAAATAGCCATGGTAACCAGTATGGTTCACCACGAAATAAACACTTATGGCATGACCAGATTAGCCATCTTGGTCCCAAACATGATGTAAAATTAATAAAGGCACAAAGAGTGATCCCGTAAAATCTCACATTGTGTTACATGTACACAAAGGGAAAATCACTAAAATAATTAAGGCTTTACTGTCCTAAGCATCACGAAATTATGAGTATATTCATGAGGGGGAGAGAGGACTAAAACCCACAGTCCATGACCATACCATAAATTCGGATTCCATGGTTTAAAACCATGATATAGACGGCATGAAAGCTTTAAAGCTCTCACTGGTGGTACATCATCCACGACCAGCCTAATGCTTAGGAACATCACATGTATTACATGTATAAAGATTGATTACATCAGGCGATACAAGTTAGCATAGATATTCCCACCATCTGAATGATTAAGGGTCATAAACCAGACATATACATAAACCATTTTAAGAGAATATGAATATACCACCACATATATGTGTGCCATTTAAAGATGGAACCTCAGATGAGGAAAGAGAATATATGTTGGATAAATAAGACTTCCTACACGAAATTATAATGTATCTTGTGCCAAACATGGGTGATTCAATCAGTGGCCAAGAACACAGATTGCAAAAGATAATAATCTGATTATCCAACATTAAAAGGAGAAAGTTTTGAGCTGGTAAAGACTAAAGAGTAAAATAGAAATATAATGGTATTTACCATAGGTGTCTTGGCAAGATCCTCAGATCAAAGATTATGATCTAGACGTCCAAAAAGAATGAGATCAAAAGATATAAAAGCTAGCAGAAAATATGCCAGACACACTGACCCGAAAAGAAAATAATGATTAAGTCATACCAGCTTAAGCACCACGAAATTTGATGTCCTAAGAGACACAATCAAGTTGCTACAATGTCTATTAAAGATAGACAAATAAGTTCCAAATAATAAGAAACCTCAGAAAGTAATGAAAGGTGCACAGAAAATACATATCCGAGTTCATAAAGTGAAACTAGTTCACACAGAGAAATAAGGTTGCACAACCACACATCTAAGGTACCAGACCATGTAGTTTGGGACGCCAAACTGCAAGGTATAAAGGTCCTGGATAATAAGATTTCAAATCTAATTAGATCATGTCTGGAACAGTATGGAACTATAAACAAAAGAGTGTCGACACCTAAGATGTATTTACATACATAAGAGCTCATAGCAAATTGTAGCACTTGAGTCTGAAAGATATAACCTGAGGATCATGAACCCACGTAAGAATAATCATAAAACTATATAGGGACATGGGGTGTTCAAAGAATTCAAAGTATTTATAGACAGATGGGCGTAATGGCCATGAACATACAGAAACGCCATCTAAGAATGAAATCAGTGAATGGATCTTGTGAGAATAAGAAATTCCGTGAGATTAAAGGACATGACCACGTGGTATAGTGTGTCTATGTTCCTTCTAAATAAAGTTCAAGTATAGCTTGATTACACAAGGATACTCACAAGGACCAAGGAACAATTTATAAGGAGATATGCTCCTATATGGTGGTGCTACTACAGAAAATCAAGATTGATTTTGTCTGGATATTTAAGAAAGGAATAATGGTGTAGTAAGCAGTATATGGGTCACTGGATAATGAGAATAAAGGTACCATAGAAAGATAAAAAAAGAAATTCTCATAGAACAAGCTTTGTTCCTAAGTTGTTCATGGACTGAAAAATACAGCAGCTGCAAACAGTATGAGAGACTAAGTAATACTTAGTAAAGGAATTGTCTAAGGACGAATCCAACTCAGTCCATACATACTAAAGAAACCCTTGTGTCCGGAATTAACCTAAGAAAGGTTCAATGGTCTCATGGTTCAATAGTTTCAATGATACAAGTTATCAATTGATTAAACAGGCTATGTCATACATATGGTAAAACTTCAGAAAAATCATAGCCGTGTGAGTGTGTGTATGATTAAGTAAGCACGCCTAAAGTGAGAACCATAATCTAAGATAGTGACCAGAAGCATACCTGGTCGTGGCTTAATAAATATAGTATTGCTAAAGGCAAGAAAAGATCGATAGCCATGTATAAAAGACATGAGTGCATTTGACTGCGAATTCATAGTTTGATGAGTTCCATTGCAGCAAATAATTATTTATGGTATGACCTTAGACACTAATGGTAATGGACGTGTATAGACAAGGTTTATAACATAACATGGATCGACAAAAGGAAATAAATAAAGATTGGCTACAGTGGATAAAACAATTGGCACATACGAAGAGAAATAAGTCAAAATGGGCAAAATATATAAAGAGAAGTGGTTCATATGTGTTTGGGTCAGAAGACTCAATATATATTGAATGTCCACGTTTTGATAAAGCCATATAACCAAAGTATATCCGTGGGACATGAAAAGGACCTGCAAGTAAAGTTTTATTGCAGACTATAAAGTCCCTCCGAACATCGTTCGAAGCGCCATCAGTCCGACCAAGATATGGAGTGATCAGCAGCAAAGATGTACATCCTGACCACATCTTTACGGAGTTCCAAAGACATCAAGACGTCCAACATTCACTAGTTCATTCAAGGAGAATCCAGCTGATTATCTTCACCAAGTCACAGGCAGCTTCAACGTTTAGGAAGACTCGGATACCAGATGGAATGTGTCTACTACAGTGATGCATTCATCAGGGGGAGTTCATGTGTTGTACTCTTTTTTCTGTCTATGGTTTCCCATTTTGCCACATTGGTTTTGGAGTTTTTCAGGAGAGGTTTTAATGAGGCAACATTAAGCATGCAACGAACCAGTACCGGATGTGTCGATCAAAGGGGAGTGTTATGTACCAGATTGTGATCGACATAACCGGACCGACCAGGACCGTACCGACCGCAGGAGATAATGTTTATCGACTGTTGTACTTATCCACTTAGGATATAGTTTATGTTTATCTGTAACTTAGTCGTTATCCTTATCCTTATTGTATTAGGATAAACACGACCTGTGTATATATATGTAAGACCCCTTGTCGAGATTAATAACAGAAACACGTTTTCCCACTTAGTTTCATAACAAATCGGAGTTAATGGTTGATGTCATAACAAATTAGAGTTAATGGTTGATGTTATCTTGATATAATTCATTATTGTACGTTTTCCATTTGGGTGAGCATATAAGCTCTTGTCCTCCTCTTTGCAGATTGATATGTGCAACAACAGAAAACAACTCTTCCCACTTGAATATATTTTTAGTTTATTTTGTCTGAGAGTGTAATACAAAATATATGCAGTAATACTGTGGGATTTTGGAACGCCTTTGTAAACCATCACACTACGACGTTTGCAGAATTAAGGAAAAAATATCTCTCCTCTGTAATTTTTTTTTCTTTCCAAATTCTTATATCAATATTTTATATTTCATCAAATTATCTATCCAAATGCTTTATAATTATTTAGTTCTACCTATTGTATTGTAGAAGTTGCGTTCTTACAAGAACTACAAAGACGTGTTGAATTAAGACTATTTTAGCATGAGATGAAAAGTTTTAAGGAAGAAACCGGTTGAACGTCTTGAACAGATCATTTTAAGCTTTGATCATTTAAAAAAAAAAAAACGTCTTGAACAGATCATTTTAAGGTTTGATCTTTTGACTCTTGACTCTTTTGGATAATTCTTCTTTTTTACTTTTGACCGTCGAGGTCTACGGTTCAAATTGATTTTCAGATACCATTTTTGGTTTCATATCTTTGTTGGCTTAAATAACTGCCCCAAAAAAAAAGGGATCCCCTATTTTTGTAACCAATGCAAAGCCTTTAAATTAATAAAGTGAATTAAGAGAAAAACAACTCTCCAGACTAAAAGAAAAGTAATACTCACTTTAAGAAATGGCTTCTCTTCGGTTGAAGTTATCATCCTTATGTTTAATATGCCTCACTTGTCTTGCTACATCAACACTGGTACGTTAATCATATATCAAGTATGTGGTATACTAACTTATCAGTTTCTCTTTCTCGTATTAAAAAGTGTTAAATTGTATTGCAGAATCAAGAAACCGAATTCGAATGCGTCTCTATATACACACAATTTGCACTACAACACCCTCAAATGAAGAAACACCAAATACAGGTTTTTAAAAATCATAAAAAAAAATTTCTGGAACAAACATAAATACTGTGGGGGCTTCTATCACCAAATACTGGTTTAAAAGAGGTTTTATAAAACAATTGTTGGAAAACCCCTAATTATTATGATTTTTGTTTTTGTTGCATTGTAGACTAAACCAAGTCGAGAGCTTCTATCAATGCTCTCTACTTCCAATGATGACACAAACACAAAGATTGTCTTGGAGGGATCAGAAGAATGTCCTAAAGGACAAGTACCGATTCACAAACCAAAAATCAACGTAACCAATAATCTTATAGGAGTATATCCCCAACAATTTACTAAAGAAGGTAAAATCTCTTGATGGGTTCTTAATATTAATCAACGTTGATGGGCAATATAAACACGAAACACAGACATTTGTTTTTTTTAGCTTGCTGACAAAAATAAATATATAGCCCAGAACTTTTTCTATGTTTTAGGCCGTCTCTTAAGACAAGATCGTCGGGTTTATAAAAGGATCAAGAACAAACAACGTACAAAAACGAAAAACAAACATATATATTCTTCAACGTTGTCCCAGAAATACAAAAAGCATACGTCAAAAGGTTTTAGGGAGTACAATCAACATGTAAGTACATTAAGCTCAAAACCCATTAAACAAATAGTTATTTAGTAATGAGTATCTTGAAATAACACATGATTAGTTTTTTAATCTATTTATAGTATGCAATTATCAAAACATTTGAAAATACGACAAAGAAATGGCATGGAGCGCAAGGTTTGTTCGATATTAGCAAACCGCGAGTGGGACAATATCAATATAGTAAAGCTTGGATTTGGCTTAATTACATACAAGGGAACGTAATGAGCAGCATCCAGTTTGGTGTGGCTGTAAGTATATTACTACAAACTCAATTGATTAGTTTTTGTCTTTCTTTAAGAATTATTAAATTTTCGAACATCACACGTATTCTGAAGGTGTTCAATCCTAGAAGATCTGTTTCTTTCTAGAATTATTCTAAAGGTGTCTGAGTAAAGATTTTGATTTTGTTTGTATGATTTTCTAGTTATTAGTTTTAGAAGAATAATGTGTAAGCCTCGGATTTGGTTCGATTCGTTATATATATATATATATATATAAAGAATTCAGTTTCTTGATTCACAGGTACATACAAGACTATATGGAGATGACCGTCCAAGACTAACGACGCTATGGATGGTGCGTAATGAATCAGTATTTTCTTCCCGAGTTTCATGAACATTTACAATGTTTTGATAATTTTGTTGTAAGCATAATCAAATATATATGCATTAATTATATATTACAGGCAGAGAAACAACAAAACGGATGTTACAATGCGTTATGCCCAGGAGGTTATGTCCAAGTTCATAAATCAATCTACCCTGGTATGGTTTATCATAAAGTCAGTGTTCCAGGAGGAGAACACCAGACTGTCCATCTTTCTGTAGCCGAGGTACAGAAAGCCCTAATTTTAGAAACAATTATAGGTTCAGTTTTTAGTTTCGTTTGCATTTACCTTTGAATTATTTGGTGACATGTTATTTTTATGAGTTCGACTATTGGTTTTCGTTTGAAAACAAATATTGATAATAATATGAATAATCAATGGTATAATATATTGCTTTTATCATAATCAATACTATTAAAATTGAAGCATGACCAACTGATATTATTTGGGTCTAATTTTTTAAAAAATATCATTGCTATATATAACTGCTTATCTGTGTATATATAACGTTATCTGGAAAATATTATTTGTTCACGGTTACAAACCATAAGATACAATAACTAACAATTTTTATAACTGATTCTACGTCCTATCATTCTTACTTTTTTGGTAAAATCTAAAAAATATATACAACTCTTTTATATACACACGCATATAAATAACAAAAATATTTTCATAACCACTAATATCCTATTTTTAAGCAATACATACATAGCAAATCCTATTTTCACAAAACCAAATCTATCATACTAAATTCTGATAGTAATTCCTATTGAGATTATATTTACAAAATCGATTTGCGGGTGCAGGTTATGAGTATTTTATGCGGAGTGAGTATGGGTTGGTGGATTTTGGATCGCGGCTACCCGTTGATCCATAAAATATTTTAAAAAGTAAATATTTTTTTTAAATACAAGAGTTTAAAAATAATAATTTAAAATTTAAATCATGTATAAAAGTTTTAATATAAATATATTTTATATAATTAAATTAAATAATGATGTTTAAAATATATATATAACCCGCGGATAACCACAAAATTAAGCGGAGTGGGTGCGGGTACAAAATTATTTGTTTGCTGATTGTGCAGGTCATATTTTTTTAACTAAAACAAGATTGAAAATCCGCGGATTGGTGGGTCAGCGGGGCGAGTTTGACCCGCAACCTAACCTTAACCGTACGTATACCATATCAATTTCTAAATTGCTATTATTTAATAAAATATATTTTGATTAAAATTTATACACAAATATGATTATAAAAAAAATACAAATATAAACATGAAGAAAAAACAAATATCAAAAATTAAATTTAAAACAAAAAAATACCCGCCCTTTTAAGGGCAAAATCTAGTATTGCTTCCAGTTTTATATATGAGTACCTAAAAGATATGAAACTACATAAATGCAGGATCCAGTGACCAAAAATTGGGTATTGACGATAGGAACCAGGATGATAGGCTATTGGCCACGTGAAACTTACATGGCAGAAGGAGCTTCTGAAGTTTACTTCGGTGGATTTGCAGGAACTTCAATGGCCCAAACCCTGAGCCCACCAATGGGAACTGGAGAATTTCCGACAAAAGACTTGACTCGGTCTTCTTTCATAAAACAACTCAAATATGTTCTTCCGGACTATACAGTAGTGGATATTAATTCAAACGAGATCGAGTATTATGCTGATGATCCTAATTGTTATAATGTAATGTTTCTTAAGTATGTAGATTTTGATTCGAGAGAGACTCTTACATTTGGAGGACCTGGTGGACATTGTCATTTATGATGATATTATAAGAGATAAAATCGATCGATATTTATATGACAAGTAAAAATGGTAAAAAAAAAAAATTCATGTCATGGATTTTTATTACTATATATATAAGTATACAATCCTGAATCCTCTCTGTCTTCTATCGATTACTTTAAATGTAATTTTAGAATATCAAAAAATAATAATTCCAAAATGAAAATATGTGAAATAATTCTATTATTATTATTAAACAATTTACTACTATGGTCTATAAAATAATTTTATTTTTAATCCAAAGAATATTCTTAAAGGTATTTATTATTAGTATCAAATAATTTAATTTTGATGAAATGTTAAACTTATTCATCAGGTAAAAAATGTATGTACATTCATACTGTTGTTTTTGTGAAAATCTTATGAAAAAATAAAGGTACTTTTACAGAATTTACCAAAAATATGAAAAAGCTATTTTCAATGTGTGTGTGAAAATATGGATTTTTAATCTTCAATTAGTTTTTAGACTTTGTAATAAGAATTGGATTTAAAACATTTTGTTAATAAAAAGTTCTTTTGGTCATCAAGACTGATAAATGCTTGTATTTTAGAAAATTGGAATTCCAATATTAAGAAATATAATTTATTTTCATTTGAACATATTAGCAACAATAAGTTTATAGAAATATAATTTATTTTTATTTTTACATATTTATAATATAATGTTAAAATATTCTTTATTAACTTATTGAATAGTAAGTTTTTAATTTCATCACCAGACTGCCTGTATTCGTAATTTCCTTGTCTTATGTGTGGGATGAATTAACTTATGTGTACACATGTTTGCATGTGTACGTAGATAGTGATGTGGGACATGAAATCATTAATAAACTTATGTTTTTTTTTTTTTTTATTAATCTGGGGATATCCCGGGTCTATGGAAGGGCCCAGACTAATCCCCAAGGAGAGGTGCAGCCCACGGATAGACCCTCTCTTCGGATATGCAAATGGGCCCTAAAACATAAGCCTATATCCGTGTTGGTGTCCAGAAATCATGACTTAGTTCCCTCCAGCAGGGTTCGAACTCACAACCTAGATGCAGGAAAGAACCCGTCTTTACTATTAGGCCATGATGTTCTCGACTAATAAACTTATGTTGGTCTACTTTATCAAAAAAAAAACTTATGTTGGTCTCTATAATTGCTCAAGCCAAACATGGTGAGGCGTGACGCCCCATATGATCTGTTGGCTATCCAATATGTTTTCTTTTTGGGACCATGGTTATCCAATATGTTTAAATAACATTATCGTAAGCTGATGAAAATTTTATAAAATAGTGAAAATTAATTATATACCAAGCTAGTGAACCGAATGATCTCGATTGTTATGCTATAATATTACTCTGTTTTTTTGGTAAACATGTGAAAATTTACCGTAAAATAGAATGGAGAATACAGCTATGAACAAACAAAAAATATATTACTTTATATTTGGAGTAAGAGTATCTCCCACCTCATTCCAAAACCCACTGCAAAAATATTTTGCAGTAAAATTATCTCCAACTCAACTTCAAAACTCATTCCAAATATGGAGTAAACCAAGAGAATATTACTCTCACAGACACATTCTGTGTTTCCAATTACTCAAAAAGACACATTAGACTTTGAGAGCACTTTCATCTACTGAATTGACCAATCTATCCTTAAACTAAGTATGTACGTGTTCTGTTACGTCTTGTGACCAGACAATTTCTATTTAAAAAAAAAAAAACCAAAAGTCCATTAATAACTTTTGATACGCAACTTTCTTTTCCTCCAAAAATATCTAAATTCCTAAATCGACAAATCTCCCTTCTCACAAACTCTCCTCTCTCTCACAAACGTGTCTTAACGAGCTCTAATCACTTTATCTCTTTTCTCGATCCAGAATAGAATCTGGGAAAATCGCTCACCTCTTACAAGCTTTCAATAATTGATACCACCAGTTTCTAGAATCTCACAAGAAAAAAAAATCCAATCTATCGAAATCGTTCGGCAGTGTGGTTTACAGACAATCTCTGACATGGATGACGTGGTGGTGGATGCCGTGATGGTGGATGATATGTTGGTAGATGTGGATACAAATGTGAAAGACGTAAGAAGGAAGAAGTGGTGGTGGATGCCGTGATAGTGGATGCTATGGTAGTGAATGTGGATACATAGATGGAAGATGTGAGAAAGAGGAGGTGGTGGTAGATGCCTTGATTGTGGATGTTGTGGCGGTGGATGTAAACATTGAGATGGAAGCCGTGAGGAAGAGAAAGTGGTCGTAGATGTTGTGGTGGTGGATGTTGTGGTGGTGGATGGAGATACAGAGGTAGAAGACGTAAGGAGGATGAAGTGGTGGTGGATACCGTGTTGGTGGATGTTGTGGTGGTGGATGGTGGATAGAAGACGTGAGGAGGAGATGGTGTGGTGGTGGGTTTTATAGACAATCTCAACATTCAAGGTTTATTTTTTTTTATTTCAAAAGCACCTACACTCTTCTCACCTCACTAACTACGACTTCCGTCACTCTCTCATCGATATTCCATTGATCTTCATCCTTGGATACGCCGTTATACTCTATGAGTAAAAGATTCAAACTTTTCAAAACCCCATGCCTCTGTATCAAATACTTTGTTTCGTAAGAATTTTTTGGAGCACAGATATTGAAAAGACTTGGGTTTTGTTAAATCTTCGTCGAACATGCTTTGTGACGGACCCAAATTATCGAGAGATCCTATTTGACAATAACAATTATTTGCTCTGTTTTATCTCTGATCTACCGGAGGTAATTACTTCAGAGTGGTGGAAATGGCTCTGTTTCTCTTCTCTTCTCCACCAATTTCTTTGTCCACATATACGGCGTCCACAAATGGGCTATCCATATAATTGTTGTTCATAGCGTTTATGTCCAACCACAGTTTAGCTTGTCTCTGTACCCAATAAAACAACCAAAGTTATTTATTTACTTTAACATTAATTGCACCTAGTTACAAACCGGGAAAAAACGTAACCATTATTTATTAAGGCAACGAGAGAGAGAACAATGAGAGAACAATACACTTACGCTACTCAGGGGCAGGAATGGTCAAAAAAAAGGACAGCTGTTGGGATAAAGTGTCTCAAATTCATAATGTGTCTCTCCATGAGAAACAAAACCATAAAGTGCCTGTTTCCGTAAGTCTCTCGTAAACCAACTCATTACTCTAAAATGGAGTTGAACTTAAATAATTTATAAAATAGTCCTTCATATTTAAATATTTTTTGTTTTTAATAAAATATTATTATAAATAAGTATAACAATGTTATTTTACTATATATATTATAAAATTTACTGTTAATATTTATTAATTATATAAACAGCCATCTAATGAAATATTTTATGAAACAAAATATATAATATTAAACATAAAAGATTTGTAGTGAATAATTATAACAATTCTAATGAATAATTTAAGTTGATGTATTATTGTGTTTAAACAATGTAATGTAACTTTTAGTGTATTAAATGTTTTCCTTTAAATCTTGTTGAGTAATTTTAATTATATAATAAAATTTAATTATGGTTAATATTGTATTTAATAGACAAAATGAAAATAGACTGTTTTGCAAATAGTATAAATGAAATGTGATATTACTAATTTTAAACTAAATATAAAACATAAAATATTAAAAATATTCAATTTTAAAGTAGAAATGGAGCAATACATAAGAGAAAACACTATTCTATTTTAGAGTTACTTCATTTTGGAATAGAAAATAGAATAATACATTGAAGATGCTCTAATGTATTTTTTGGTTGTTCATAACTGCATTCTCCACTTTATTTTGTAGTAAAATTTTATAATGAGGTTGAAAATGCTCTGAGTTCTTAACAAAGTATTTAAGCTGTGTAGAAAAATTAGAAAACGAAAAATTAACAGAAAGGAGGAAAAAGTAGAAGAAAGAGAAACAATAGTTTCTCTGAACCAAGTCTGCGAAACCGTATTGAAGCCTATGTGGACAGATGTCGTGATATTTTTGATTTTTTCTGTAAAACATTAAAACTAAATTAAGTTATGTAATTAGCTTAAAAATATTATTTTACATTGTTGAAGACTTTAGATGAGATTTTTATATTGTTGAAAACTTTAGATGAGATTACAAACCGTTTTGACATGCCCTTAGTATAATAAGCCTATAATTAGGGGGTCAATTTGGGCTGGTCTCGTCCGGCCTGGCTCAAACCCGCTAAACCCGTAAATATTTGAGCCGGTTCTGGTCTGGTCTGGTCCGAAAATATTTTGGATCTATAATTCAAAATCCAGCCCAGTTTTTATAGGGTTATAAAGCTTTTCGGATTTTTTTAGCTTTTCGAGAATAATTTATCATTCTCATTTCTACTGTTTTAATACATATGAATTTTATAAAAAAATCCAGTTTTAATTTTTTAAAAAAATGAAGTGATTTTCAACTTTTCTTCTTTATCAAAAATATTTTACTTTTTCGTATGTTTTAAAAACATATTATAAACTAACCAAATTTAATAAGATTTAAATAATAAAATATAAATTTAAACTAAACATATAAGAGAACAAAATTTATGATAAACATGATCAAAATTTTCATACTTAGTATGTTGAAAAAACTATATTATAAAAGAAGAAGTTACATTTGCAAAATATAAATATGACATTTGTAATGATCAAACAATAAACAATAAGGTGCATTAACAACTTTTATACTTTTATTAGAGTTTGGATTAAAAATATTAAAATAATATATTAATACTAATAAAGGTTTTGATTGTAAGAATGATAATATTTAAAGTAAAATACAAAGTTTCTGTTTTCGGACCGGTCCTAGTTCAGACGGACTTAAACCCAATATATCCAAAGCTCAAATAGGCTTAACCGGAAAAACCCAATTTTGGGGGGTTTATAAACTAAGACCAAGTCCGATAATTTTTAGGGTCAGACGGGTTCGAGCTGCAAACTTCAGCTCCAATTGACATGTCTACCTATAATGATTATGTCCAAGTCTAACCTTTGAGCATCTGCATTGATGAAGGTTCTAAATTAAAGTATTTCGTAGTACTATATATTCATGGTTGTAGATATGGGGAGTATATAAAAAATTTAGGAGCCTATATATCTAGAAAACTGATAAGGTTCCTTTGTTTTCTCTGTGAGATGATGACCGTTTGTTTTATGGGTTCTAAAGACAATTGTTTGACCCTTTTTGAAGTCTTAAACCTCTAATGTGACAGATTTATTTGGGTACTACCTGTTTTTAGAGTTTCTAAATTTAGCAAATCTAACAAAAGCATGTTAGAGAATGCATCATTGGTGATCTGTAAACTGCACATTTTTGTTCTTCGGTATTCCGAAAAACATTCATGCTTTCTTCTCATTTTCCATATTTGTCACCTTTGGTCTCTCTATTTAACCTATTTTATTGGTCTCCTCCACTTCATATGCACCCCTAAGTCCTTCATCTATTCAAAGATATTTCATTCATCAAGTCAAAACCACCTTTCAATCTTCCTCTGCCCTCCTCACCTGCGAAAGAACACCGTAGTTTTTCTTTCTCAAACTAAACCGGAGATTCCCTTCTGTACATCGGATTGTTGTAAGGAAAAAAAAGTGAAAGAAGACAAAAGATGGCCAAGGGAATGAGGTTTGTTCAAACATGGGGAGAGGTATCACCTAGGCTTATTGTATCTCACCAGAAACAACAACAGCAATTCTCAAACTTGCCAAAGCTTGAGACTATTGTTGAAGAAGGTTGCTGCGTTGATGGTTTTGCTGTTCGGGCCCCGAAAAGGATTGTGATCTTTCTTCCTATTGTACTCTCAATGATTTTGTACATGGTGTTGCACAAGAGTATCAAAGATTCTTGAATTAGCTTTGTCTTTTTTTTCTAATGTGTGATGGGGACAAGGAGAGAATGTTCTCAGATGATATATATATATATATATTTATAGAGAGATAGGAAATGTTGTTAATGACAATCTCTATCTGAATCTAGGTCGAGAGAGAGTTAAAATTGTATAAGACAGAAATAATGTATAAGTTCTATACGAGGTTTTAAGTTAAGATTCAATTTCTCCAGTAGAATATAAAATTAGTTCAACAAAATAAATTGCAGTTTTGATATGTTCGGATGTCTTCTTATCCTGACCTTGACAAGTCACGAGCCGAACAATTAGTCAGTTCATTGTGTATAGATCAGAGAACCATCCTCATATCATAAAAATTGTCCTACACTACACAGAAAAAAATGAAGATCTTTGTATCTTTCTTGGACATGGTGAACCTTCTTTGTGCCCGAGGTAGCTCGCATCCTTGTCTCAGACGTAACTGCATCTATATTATGGGTTATAAGTTATAACTTTGGTGTTTATGACATCACCACCAGATCTTGCAGTATCTTTTACACTAAGGTTTACAGCAAAGATGGTTTACTAGAATGTGTACTATTAAGGTCTGAGTTCCCTTACTGGCGTCACACCCTTTCTCTAGATTCTTAATCAATATGTCTGGGTTATCTTTACCAACTATGTGTTTTTTTCCTTCTACATCTGTTTAATAATAATTTCTATTTATGTTTTGTTTCAGATTATAGCTAACACCAATTCATGTCTAACAAGTTATAGGAAATAATAACAAGTTTAGTCTTATATATTTGGACTATCATTAAATAAAACTGACTAGCTTCTACCAAATAGAAAATTAGAAACCAATTATTTGTGTTCTTTTGAAAATCTAGCATATGCATAAAATTTCCAGTGGTGTCAACAAATCCTTTTACTGTATATATAAAATTACCATAAGAATATTAATCCATCATATCCTGAATTTTCTCGTTAGCATCCTGGACCGGACCTCGGGTCTGGTAGTGTAATTTACTTCTTTTTGTTTTTATGGAAATGTTTTTCAACTTGGGTAAAAAAAAATGGCTGGATCCGCCCCTTCTCAGCCGAGTCGGGAAGCCCCTTCCTTGTCTGCAAAAGTATCCTCGTAAGCATTTCTTTTGTCTTTGTGTATACAAAGTGGTTATTTTGTACGATTAGGTACTAACAAATTAACTACACGCTGCAGAGACACAACAACAACTTAGTTCGGTGGTGCTCGTCTATGCCAATCTCGTAAATGTTACTAGACTACATGCTTAAACTCGCAGGTTCAGGCAATGATTCTTCAGATGGTCGCATATCCATAAGGAAAAACTCACGTTCGAAGCAAAAACACATCGTGATTAACGACCTGGCACTGGTGAGTGAAGTCCGTAATCACTTCAAAGTTGGTATCTCGGGAGACTCGACCAGTGACATGCGTCAAAATCGTCAAAATCCTCATTAGTTGCCAATAAACACCGTCAAAATCCTTGAACGTGATTCCTCCTCCTTTGCCCACAGGTTCTGTGATCCAAAACATTGCGATGACATCTTATCTCAACCTAGAGGGTGAAGATTATATTGGGTACTGGCTGTCAAGCTCTATGGCTCTAAGATTAAGCTTTTTAGGCGCTCATGCAAACCTACGTGGATTGATGTGAACTACATGCCTCCGTCTATATACACAGCCTCCAGTCTGGAGTATTCTAAGATGGATGAAAGTTTCTACATTCCACCTCCTGGAGGAGATTACTTGTACTCCTTGGGTCCCAACTCCACGGAAGATGATCGTCCCGAGTTCATTGGCTTGTGAACTGAAGATTTAATCAAGCATTTTAATGAGAAACACTTGGAAGTAAATACGCTAACCAAGACAGTCCACTTCTTGGAGGCACCTTCAGGTAAACAATTCATCGTCAAATGGTATGTATATCTCTACTTTCTCTTCTTTTTTTTCTTGGTCCATAATATATTCGGACTAGCGATCCAAACAAACATTGAAGTTTTTCTACCAACGGTACGTCCGGCTAGTTGTTAGCACAAAAAGTTGGTTTCATCGTGTTCCTAGTTAGATTTCAACTGTTAACAACGGTACATTGGTCTAGTTTTATCACACGAAAACACAAAAAAACTACTTCGTTTTCTTGTTTTAATACTAGACCTGGATTATTATTATTATTTTGATATGAGTTTCCCATATATTTCCAGGTTTTTCTATGATAAATAGAAGATTTGCCAAGGTTTTGAAGCAAGTCACAAGCAGAACAGTGGAGTTCATGGTGTTTTTAGCAGAGGATCATCCTCTAGAAAAGAAGATAAAACAGTTATTCTACACACTTAACATTGGATATCTGTGTATCTTTCTTGAACATGGTGAACCTTTGTGTGTTCGAGCTAGCTCGCATCCTGGTCTCAGAGCTAATTGCATCTATTTTTTGGGATACAACTTTGGAATTTACGATATCACCACCGTCCACCGACCGTTGCAATTTGTTTTTCGCCGAGGAAGATATATTGAATTTTACTAAGTTCCCTTACTGGCCTCATTCCTGATCAATATGGTTTGTTTGATTGGTATATGTACGAGCTCTGTGTTTTGTTTCTAAATTATATTCTATACTTAATGTTTCGTTCAACTGTTTTGCCTTTTTCATATGCATAAAATTGTCCCGTCGTAACAAAATTTTATATAAATCTGTTAATGGCCCTTCTTCTTTAATTAAAAACTTCTGTATTTCCGAAGGATAAGTATGTCCTTGTGTATACTGGCAAAAGATGACTCTTCCACGCAATGCTGGCGGCTTAGGTTTTCGAGAGATAGAACAATTTAATGATGCTCTGCTTGCAAAGTTAGCGTGGCGAATCCTCAAGACTCCCGACTCTCTCCTGGCTCAAACTTTGCTGGGTAAATACTGTCATTCAACCCCCTTCCTTGCCTCACACGCACCAAGCAACTCCTCCCATGGCTGGAGAGGGATCTTGGCAGGTAGAGAAGTGCTTCTGAAAGGCTTAGGCTGGGTGGTGGGATCGGGTAATAGCATCAACATTTGGTCAGAACCTTGGTTATCAACGCTGCATCCCTTATCGCCAATGGGTCCTCTGACAGAACGTAACAGAGATATGGTTGTTTCGGATCTCATTAATGCTCAGTACGCAGACTGAATGTGGAAGCTATAAGACAACATCTACCTCAGTATGAGGATCTGATTCGAGCCATACCCCTAAGCCAATACTCGATGCAAGATGAGCTAGTATGGCTGCCTGATAAAACGGGTACTTACACAACTAAGACTGGCTATGCTCTCTGTAAGATCAACGTCGAGGATACTGATATCAATTTCAACTGGAAGAAGCTTATATGGGGAGTCAAAACCACACCAAAGCTCAAACACTTTCTCTGGAAAGTAAAAAATAAAGCTATTCCAGTGGGGGAGAACTTACTCAGAAGAGGAATTGAAGTGGAAGGGCGCTGTAAAAGATGTGGAATTCTTGAAACAGACAGACATTTATTCTCCCAGTGCCCCTTTGCCATCCGAGTGTGGAACTTGATCCTTGCCGTACTGAAACCGAACCCAAACTCTATCTCTACACCAGCCTCTTTGCTTACTGCTTGTCACCGCATGATAAACCTCCCCCCATCTGGATTGAGCTCCACTGATCTCTTCCCATGGGTTCTATGGTATCTTTGGATAGCAAGAAACAAACTGGTGTTTGAAAATTTGATTTTGTCTGAGCAGGAGGTGGCCACTCTAGCAATCAAAGAAGCGCGAACCTGGCAAGCAGCTCAAGCTGTAGTAACAAAGCCAACCCTAGTACCGGCCTCAACTAGAATACCACGAGCCTGTGGAAGCTTACAAACCGTGGAATGTTTCGTTGATGCTGCTTGGAACACAACCACAAGAGGAGGAGGCTTCGGTTGCATCTTCAAGGATCCTGTCAACAAGCGTACCTATCACCAAAAGTCTGCAAATCGCTGCTTTGTCGGCTCTGCCTTTATAGCAGAAGCTATAGCGATTAAAACTGCTTTCTCTGAGGCAGTCACTCTGGGATTACGAACGCTGATCATTCGGTCAGATTCACTGTCCCTCATCTCCACCATCACAAGCAAGAAGAAATCCATCGAAGCACAGGGTGTCCTCTTTGACATAGAGCACCTATGTTCTTTCTTTCATTCTGTCTCTTTCTATTTTGTACCAAGGCTAAACAATACTGAAGCTGATGCTTTAGCTAAAATCAGCCTGTTGAACCTTGTTAACTCTGTTTGAGTTTTTATTCTATTAATATAATGAAGGTTTGTTAAAAAAAAAAAAAGTATGTCCTTGTAAGTTTCAATTAGTCTTAGTCTGGTTATGCCTACTGGACCTAATTTAACAGAAGCAATCTATACTATACTAAAAGGGGAATACCCTCAAATTCTAAGCTGTCCACGTCATTTAATTAAATCGACCAATGGGAGAGAGTCTTTTTGCCACGTCGGATGCATCACTCAAAATCAGTTGGGCTTTATTTCGTTTGGCCCATATTAGGTTTATCAGGTCACGTAGATGAAACGCTGCGTAATAGATTTCGCGACTCCAGACCTGGTGGCGACTTTGTCTGCGCGCTGACCTTCCATCTTCTTCCCCTGGCAAATCCTGTAACCGATTCATCACCTTAAAGTCCTCAATTAATCGAGCAGGCACGATCTAGATTCAATGCGACCTTTAAGGTTTCAGAGACGGTAGAGTTCGACTATAAATAGGTAAGCTATCCTTTTTCATAACATCATCACATTCGTTCTAGACTAATCAGTAAAATGGCTAACGTATCGGTCCTCTCCGCTCTGCAGGCTGGACACTCCTCTTCCACCGTCAAGTTCGCTTACTCCGCTTTTGTGAGGCCTGAAACGTCCGACCTGGTGGAGAGCTCATGGGCATCGACATGCTTTTAATCGTCTCTCAGGTTATGTAACTCTTATTATTTTATGATTTGTTTATTGTTTATAAAGATTTGAAGTTCATGTGTATTCATCGTCTCTGTTAATTCTCTGTTGCCTTGAATTTTGTCATACTATTTAATCCTGTTTGATGCTGTTTTTTTTTATATTCAGTCGACCATGATGCCGGTGACTGTGAATGTCAACCGCCTTGCGACGCACCAGCCTAACCTTGAAGCGGGATCGGTCTACTCTTTAGCTCCACGAACTCCAGTTACCTGCAGCGGTAAGGGTTTCTCGGTCAGATATGTTTGCTATATTTTTTAATTTGGTTTCATGTTCACCACCCTAACGTTGAGCTTTCCACATGGTTCAGCGAAACAGAGAGGGTTTGTCCTCAAGAAGATAGAATCATTGATGGTGTCATAACTGAGTTCTTATGTGCTCAACTTCCACCGCAGGTCAAACTCTAAGTTAGTCCCTTCCATTAAATAAAACGCTTCTCATGAACTCTCTTGAAGAAGCCAAGAGCAGAGAACTGGAAGCTGCATGCTTCTTCTTTCAACCTCACTGTCTTCTTTTGAATACATTGACCTGTTTGTGTTTTTGGGATGTATTTTCAACAGTCATTCGTGAATCCAAGCTGTGAGCCTATGTCTTTACTACTTTGTGTAGTTTTTTTATTTTATCTTTTTTGTCTCAACCAGTTTTTCATGTTTTTTTTTAGCTTTCCAGCAAAAGTATGTTGTAAAGTTTTCTCCTTTTTGCCAAATAAAATTTAATGAAGGTCTTTTAAATATTCAAAAGCAATCAACGCTTTGAGAACATTCCTTTGGGTTCTCTTTTAGGTACTTACATAGATGATCATAGTTGGATCTGAGTTTCTTAGTAAACTGAATATTCACTTTCATAAAGTGATTAAAAATAGTTGATTCCAACTTTGTTTAGTTTAGTTCTACTGACTTTCAGAGTACAAACCAGCTTCAGATACTAGAAAAGTATTAAATCTGAATTAGTTAGATTTAGTATTCTAATATTTGTTTATAGTGCTTTGTCTTAATCTTTCTTTTTAAACCTGTAGGACTACTATCAAGCTTTCAGATTGAACCCACTTAATCCATTTTCAGGGCATAAGATATGATGTCATTGGGAGACTTAAATCCTACAAGCATGTTTGGAGCAGTGGTTTCAGATATGGATTAAGGTATGTTCATGTCTCCTCTCTTTTGCTTTTACAAAAAGTGTTACTACTTGAGAGAGACGAGATTGATCTAATATGTTTTTAGAAATAATGTTCAGAAGGTATGTTAAAGACCATATGTATGAATCAATAGTGTCACATTGTTAAATGAAAATGTCAAGCGTTTGTAATGGAAGTTTTATATAGTTTGTGATGATTAGTTTTCTATATTCAGACAGTTATGCAAATTATTTTAAAAGATGTCAACTAAAATCTTATTAGTAGTTCCGTATTTGTTCCTATTTTGTTGCTTTAATCAATTTTCAATACATAATATTAAATCCACCGGAAAGGTGGGAGTATACAATATTATTTTTGATTTGTATCGATTACATGATTTGATTTTTGATTGCATTGTATATGGAAAATTGTTCTGTCTATTATTATTGTTTGTTTCTGATGGCTGTGGGTATTGGGTTATGCAGGGTATTCAGGAAGGAGAAGAAAACTTGAGTTATATTTAGTTATGTAGAGCATCATGTTTCACAGTGCCTTGAACAAGACATGAACCAAGATCGCTTGGTCTCATGGAGCCAACATAGCGAAACTGATAAAGAGGAAAGAAGGCTGATCATCAGCAGGACACAAGGATCGATGACAATATGGCGACGCTGGTGACTTCCACCCTACAGGTAAAAGCGTTGTGAAGTGCTTTCCAGACAAACAATTTAACTTTTGGTGCTGCTTTGATGTTCCAGACGTCCTTATACCAGTTGGTTTGATGATTCTGAGAAGTTAGGGACTCTTGATCTTTGCATTCCAGCGCAGAAAGATACCCAGATTTAGTGCTATAATCTCCTGATGGAATCTTAAGCCACACCCGTCTGTCCGGAGCCCCGACCAAGCTTGGTTTGATGAGTCTGATACTCTGTTACTCTGTTGGCAATACTCTTCAATCGAAGCAAACTCAACATAGGCAAATTCACAGAAACTGCCATGGCGTCCTATAGCCATTGTAACATTAACAACTTGGCCAGCTTATTTGAAGAAGCTCCTCGCTGGAGGAAAACAATAGTAAAATCAATGGAAAACTTTCAAAAAAATAACCAAAGGTGTGTGTGTGTGTGTGTTTTTTTTTTATAACCAAAGGTGTGTTATAGTTGCATATCTAATCTTTAACAATTGGTATACGAGATTTCAACGTTTCAAAAGAAAGAGTTCCAACGTACTAAGTGTGGTTCCAATGTTTTCTGGAAATGGTGACATGTATTGTTTGTTGTTCTAAAAGTATTGTCTTTATTAAGTTTATTGAAAATAATTCTTTTTTTTGGCATCTATTGAAAATAATTTATAGCTTCAAAATCTAAAGATTATTGAAACATATTTATTGGTCATAAAATTTGCAGATTTCAATATTCAAAATACTTACACATTTATGAAAATATATATATATATATATGTATATGAAAGTAAGGTTATTAACCTATTCTTTAAATAATAACTTAAAATTAAATCAGATGATGTATAAAAAATATATTATATACATAAAACAATTAAAAATAAAAACTTAATAAATATATAGTATGTGAACTCTTAAAAGAGTTTAAACATGATTATTAAAAGATTAATAGAAACTGTGACTATGTTTACATATAAATTATTGATATTCCAAACAAAAAAATTATCTTTCAAAATATTTCACTCTAAATTTTCCAAATATTATATCAAAACAAATAAATTATATAATATAAACAAAAAGATATAATGATATAATGATGACAAAAAGATATAATATAAACAAAAAAATTAATTTATTTTAAAACTTAAGGTTTAATTTATACTCCTTCCAATTCCAAAACAGTAAAATTTCTATAACTTAATAATTTTAGGGTTTTCATATTTATTTAATTTACAAATATGTCCTTTTGAGATTTATATATTTTGATGTATGTTTTATGTAAAAATATGAAGAACATATGATTTCACGGTATTCTATATCGTTCCTATTCGATTATATGGGGTATACAATAAATGCAAATGCATTTTAAGTGTAAAATGAAAAATAACATCGAACATTTAAAAATATTAAGAAAAACTAAATATATACTTTACTGTGAATAGAAAACAAAATATAAAATATAATGATTATATTTATATAATATTTTTATACATTAATTTTTAATTTATATTTATATTACGAACATATATTTACATAAGTTTTTTCAAAAAAATTATCTTATTGAAATTTGTTATATTTTATGTTAGCTCAACTCGGAACTGCATGGTGAAGTTTTTGACTTTTTTCTAACTTATAGTGATTATAAATTTCTCAAATATATATTTGGATTTTTCACACATATTAAAAGTATTTTAAATTTTGATTATAATTATTTTATTTCTACTTCACCAAATATATATACTAGATCTAACGGTATATATAAACTAATAAAAGATAATTTAAAAAGCATAAGCCGCGCGTAGCGCGGCGAAAAGATCTAGTGTCGGTAAAGTTCTTTTGATTCTGTTACTTGTAAATTAAAAAATAATTGGATCTGGTCGTAGTGGTTGGTGTCTTTATCTAATTCCCTTTGGACAAGTGTTCCGTGTTCGATTCTTTGTTGGTACTCCAGTCTCTCTCTCGCCATGTCTGATGTTGTTGTTGTTATTGAATAAATAATAATATTACCAGATTGGATCTGGTGCTAGTGGTTGGTGTCTTTATCTAAGACCCTTGACACCGCTGTTCGATCCTTTGCTGGTACTCCAGTCTCTCTCTCTCTCTACTCCATGTCTGATGTTGTTGTTGTTGTTCCATGTTGCCTAAAAAATGAGGTAATCTAAATTACCTTAATTTTGCGGATTATATTTAGGGTTTAGTGGGAGATTATTACAACACATCAAAATTAAAATTCTGTTATTCATAGATAGGTTATGAAGTTCTGATTTCAAACGACAACACATCAAAATGGCTAATCCAAAAAATAATACCATAACACATGAAAAATGAGTTACAAATTCTGAAAACTAGAAGCATAAGAATCATTTTATTGATAATCTCTCACTATTAACGCTGACTTCCAGCTTCTACAGAATCATTCCACATACAAATTTTTTTAATAGGAGTATTGATGAGAGGAAAAAAAGGAAAGGAAGTAGAAATTTAAGTTGGTACTTTTTCAATCAAAGCTCGAGTGATGGGAATGTTGTGGAGGATTGACATTGAAAGTTCTTTTCCTCGTAAACTAAGATTCTAAGTTACATTTTTTTGACGTCAAACCATGTATTATTAATTTAAGTCAAAAAGCTTTGCCTCTGGGGCTAACCAAACCGGAATCAAAGATTCTAAGGTCTTGATTGGTAGAGCTGGCGATAAAGCAAGTTCGATATATTATAGAAGCAATATGATGTAGTTCAATATGTTCTCATTAAACTATTTAATAAGCCGATTGGAAGAACAGTAGCATCATGTTATTTGAAACTATTATAAAAATTAGTATAAAATATTTTTTTTTGACAATAATATTGCTAGTCGCCTAAGAGACCACCAGTTCAGATAGCTAAAGCGAAGGTAGAGAATCAACATATAACATAGATGAAGGTGAACTATATAATATACTTATTTTAAAATAATATATATTTATATATCGAATATATTTCTAATATATATTAATATATAAAATTAAGAAACTATATATTTTATTTATTTTATTTAATAATATCAAAATTATGTTTATATCCAAAATAGTTTTATGTATTAAAATAAATTATACATTTAAAGCATTTTTATTTTTTTAAATCAAATTTTAATTTTAATTTAATTAATAAAAATATTATTTTTAAAAATAATTATATTTTAAATGTGAAATATTATTTTAAAAAATATTGTAACTATAAAATTATTTTGCAAAATATAAAATTTTTTTTTTTGATTTGAACATAATTTCATGATATTATTAAATAAAATTAATTGATTATATATTTTTAATTTTATAAATTATAAATGAAGATGCTCTAGTAAAAGTTTCATATGAAAGCGTTGAGCAAAGAGTATTTAGAAAGCATTAGCATTTGATAAATACTTTTCTAAATGTTTTTTTAATATTGAATGGATAATAATGAGCAAAATCTTAATGTTAAAGTTTTGCCAATCAACGCCTAAGTTATAATGATGAGAATATCGTGGATAAAGAACACTATAAGGTCATCTCCAACTCAAACATAAAACACCATTTGAATGTAGTTTTTATACCAAAACTATACCCAACCGTAAAAATCACACCATTTTAGTATAACATTATAATTTTACACCAAATTTGATATGATACTATTCACTGAAAGTTTGGAAGTAATCCCTTAATCTTATTAAGATTACGTACAAGAGGATATATATTGTAAGTTGTTACACGAGATATTGATATTTCTCTATATTTGCGTAACTACATTGACTAAGTACAACAAAATAAGAATATTGAAATATTTCAATCTTTTATTCACCAAAATACTATTTACTTTTTTTATTAATAAAACATACAATTTAATAAATGACAAATAAAATGATAAATACATATAATATTATAAAATAACTTTTAGTATAAAGTTTGGTGTTGTGGTTGAAGAAAAACTCTCTTTTAATGTTAAAACTACTGTAAAATAGTGTGGGGTTTCGACACTAAAAGAGTGTTAGTAGTTGAAGATGGCCTTAATTTCAACTTTATGGTGGGTGTTTTTTGAATGATGTTGATGCTAGAGCCCTAGAGGTTAGAATAATTAAAAGGAGACGTGATTAGTTGTTCTTCCCTTAACATGCATTTTTCAAGTACAGGGTCTACAATAGTTTTAAGCCGGGCTTGCTTATTATTTAAAACAAAAATTGACAATATCGTACTAATCAGAGAATAAAGAGTTGAAAATATAACATGGATTTGATTCCTAAAACAAAAAACTTGAGTGGATTTTGTCCAACAAACCAAAGGTCGCTTAAACTATAAAGAATACCAATACATGCATTTTTCAAGTACAGGGTCTACAATAGTTTTAAGCCGGGCTTGCTTATCACTTAGACTAAAAATGGACAATATCGTACTAATCAGAGAATAAAGAATTGAACATGGATTTGATTTCTAAAACAAAAAAACTTGGAGTCTTTATATCATTTTAAGAGCTGCCAATCCGAACATGTAACCAAAACGATCAAAAATCTCAAAATAATCCCGAAAAGAAACGAAACAGAAATACAAATCTCCTTATTTAGAATCTACCATTGCGGTTTCCAAAGGCGTCGCTTCTATAGTAAAACTGATCGTTATAGTCGTTCTCGTTTGAGTTATCTTCTTCAGTGTTCGTGTGGCTCGTGTGACGACCATATAGACCATAACCGTGACCTGTATCTCGAACAAAGACTGGCTCTTGCTCTTCTTCCTCATCTATTGTGCTCGGGTGATTCTCTGGCACCGGTATATTACGGTTTGTATCGGTAAGTTCGGTTATGGTTTGGCTGTTTGTTGCTTGTGTTTGCGTTAGAAAGAATGAAATGATGAAGAAGTTGAAAGAGAGGAGGGCTGTGAGATTTAGTGATCGACCCATTCTTCTTGGGTTTATGTTGGTCGAGTAGAGACTATATATTTGAATATGATAGTGCACCACTGCCAAACATTTGGTGGATTTATAATTGGTAAGGATAGTTATTCATACTTTACCAACCTTTTGGTAAAACAAAACAAAAGTTGATGAGAATGCAATCAAAATAGTTTCATTAGTTTTGTTCCTTGATTTGCGGAAAAGCAATTTGAATGATCGATCACCGAAAGTATAAAGATGTTACACTCCTAAAGATAAATTAATTACGTTTGATGATTAAAGGAAAACATATTATATTTTCAAAATAAAGACGAAGTTAACATATTTTGTTTTACACAGCTCACCATAGAAAAACTCGAGGAGGGTCTTTATTCGAGTGACACAGCAACGATTGAGGAAATAGCCGATGCGCTGAAAGAGCTTTCGGATGCCCTTAAGGCAGAAGAACTCTTCTGGAAACAAAAGAGCAGAATTTTTTGGTTACGCGAAGGAGATAGGAATACTAAATTCTTTCATGCCCTAACTAAACAGAGAAGAGCGAGAAATAAGATCACTCAGCTTCTAGATGAGAGTGCTAATGTAGTGGAGGATGAGGAAGGCTTGGTAGCCATTGCTACCAGTTATTTCAGACAGATCTTTAAATCATCGGATCCAGAGGAGTTAGAGGAAGCATTGTCGGAGGTGTCTACAACGATTACAGAACCGATAAATGATGACCTCATTGCACCGATTACAGAATAGGAGGTGAAATTGGCACTTTTTGCTATGCATCCAAAGAAGGCACCTGGGCCAGATGGAATGACTGCACTCTTTTATCAGAAATTCTGGGATATTGTAAAGGAGGACTTAACTCTTATGGTTAATCAATTCCTGCTAGATGGGACGATGCCATGCGGATTAAATGATACCAACATCTGCCTTATACCAAAAACGACCCGGCCAAATGAGATGTCCAGTTTCGGCCAATCAGTCTATGTAATGTGAGCTACGAAATAATATCTAAGGTCTTATGCCAAAGATTAAAAAAGTTTTTACCTAATACGATCTCGGAAACCCAGTCAGCCTTTGTTGCTGGAAGACAAATCTCGGACAATGTTATGATAGCTCAGGAACTATTTCATGCTTTGAGGACTAAGCCGAGTGGTCGCAATAAGAGGATGGCTATTAAGACTGATATGAGTAAGGCATACGACAGGATGGAATGGTCCTTTATTGAAGCGGTTATGAGGAAAATGGGTTTTTGTGAAACCTGGATTACATGGATTATGAGGTTTATATCATCGGTCAAATATAAAGTCCTCATGAACGGACAACCCCGGGGAAACATTGTTCCAGAAAGAGGGTTACGTCAAGGAGATCCTTTGTCTCCTTTCATCTTTATTCTATGCACGGAAGCGCTCGTTAGCCTTCTTAATCATGCAGAGAACCAAGGGAAGATAACTGGGATGCGTGTCACACGAGCGTGTCGTTCGGTATCGCACCTTCTCTTTGCTGATGATAGCATTTTCTTCTGTAAGGCAGAGCCCCGTGAATGTGAAGAAGTGATGGAAGTGGTCAGGAAATATGGGAAAGCTTCTGGACAATGTATTAACTTTGAAAAATCTTCCTTACTCTTTGGTAAGAGGATCAATGCGGATACACGTCAACAGATTAAGGACGCAATTGCTATTCAGAATGAAGGGGGTATGGGGAATTATCTTGGAATCCCAGAGGATATCAGTGGATCTAAGTGTAAGTTATTTGCTTTCTTGAAAGATAAACTGATGCATCGGGTGAATGGATGGACTGGTAGATGGCTTTCGAAAGGGGGGAAAGAGGTGCTGATAAAATCGATTCTGTTAGCTTTGCCGACATATGTTATGTCTACTTTCCTACTCCCGTTAGAGATCTGTGAAAATCTAGCGAGTGCTATCGCACAATTTTGGTGGAGCTCAAATCCACCTAAGAGAGGGATACATTGGGCTAAATGGGAGAAGGTTTTCTTACCAAGAGAAGAGGGAGGGATTGGTTTTAGATTGATTCACGAGTTTAATTTGGCATTATTGGCGAAACAACTCTGGAGATTAACACAGTACCCTGATTCTTTGGTCGCTAGGGTATTAAGAGGAAGGTATTATAATTTGAGTTCGCCTTTACGAACAATTAAGGTAAATAGCCCATCATATGTGTGGACTAGCATTTCAGCGGCAAGAGAGCTTCTGCTTCTGGGGATCCGACAAAAAGTTCATTCAGGATATGATATTAAGGTCTGGGAAGATCAATGGATTCCGACTATTCCGGCTAGACCGATTTGGTCCATAGCACCAGTTGTACACGCAAACATGAGAGTCAGTGATCTTATGGATCGGGAACGGGGGGAATGGGATATGACCAGGCTTGAGAACTATGTTGAAGCGGAAGATATACCACTTATTAGGAGTATGGCTATAAGCTCAGGGCATCGCCGGGATACATTTTGCTGGAGTTATACCAAAAATGGCCAATACACGGTTAAATCAGGTTATTGGATGGCCAGAAATATGTTGAAAGAAGGGAAGGAAAATGAAGTTTTAGAGCCGAGTATAACAAAACTCCAAGCCTTTGCTTGGAAGGTACCCAAAAAATTTGTCATCTTCTTTGGCAATTGATTACTGGACACGTAGCGGTAACAAGGAATCTTGTTAGGAGAAATATGCGATGTGATAATTATTGCCCACGATGTGGGGAAGCTGAGGAATCTGTTACGCATGCCATTTTCGAATGTCCGCCTGCACTACAAGCATGGTCTTTATCAGCTACTCCAACAAACCCGAATATTTTTCCAGTTCAGAGTATATATGCAAATATGGACTTTTTATTCTGGAGGAAGAGTGCTATTGTAGTGCCTGAATTAGACAGGGATCCTTATCCTTGGATAATCTGGTATATTTGGAAAGCAAGGAATGATAAGTTGTTTAGAGGAATTGATAAAGATCCATTGGAATTGGTACGATATGCGGAGAGTGAGTGTCAAGCCTGGTTTAGTGCAAATGAAAGGGTGTCTGCAAATCTTCAAGAGAATGGAAGGAATGAATCTAATGATGAATCTCAAGTCATAAGCTTGACAAACATTTGCATGGTGGATGGATCCTGGACGGATACAGCGCAGTTTAGTGGATGTGGCTGGGTTTGGAAGGATGGCTTGGGGAACGTACAACTAATGGGAGTTCGGAATATGCCAAGGCGAGAATCTGCTTTACATTCGGAAATGGAAGCTTTGCGATGGGCGATGGAGAACATACTTCAACATTCGACATGCCAGATTTTTGGAACAGATTGCAAGGATGTGATAGATATGATCAAGAACCCTCAAGGATGGCCGAGTTTTGCAACGGAACTGGAACATATAGGAACTCTTTTAGTTTGCTTCCCGGACTTCAAGATTTCACACATCCCCCGAGCGCAAAATCTCTTCTCTGATTTTCTAGCTAAGACTGCAAGATCTTTTCATAGAGTTCTCTATTTTATGGGTTGTTCTATTCCGGTTTGGTTACTCAGACCACCTCATGTTCTTTGAGTAATAGAATGACCTTTCGTTGTTAAAAAAAAAAAAAAAAAAAAGAACTCGAGGATACATAACAGATACAAATTTTCGGTGTATCTGTATAAGTTCTTCCTTTTGTTTTTGATTGCAACGAAAAAGTTGAGGCATCTCTTACATATGTTTATATTTATTATATGGATCCTTTTAAAACAATCTGCAATTCAACATATAAGAGTACAAACTACCAAGAAAAAAATTGTAATCCACGACGATGGGGTAAAGCTCCAAGAAAAAGAGCAACAAAAGTATACGTTATTAAGCTTTTTATCTGTCAAGATGATAGCAATGTAGAAGAAATGGTAACAATGTTCTCCATTGGAAACAAAAGAGGCAGAAAAAACAATATAGTATATTATTTAAAAGAAAGAGAGAAGAAAAACTCGAAAACAATGGTTGATTGTACCATACAACATACTATTGCATTTTGGTTCTTTTTATTATATAAATATATTATCCACCGGAAGAATTGTTTATGCAACCGTTGACCGCCGCTCTCTACGCCGTCTTTCCTTTCTGAAGCAAAAGAAAATCCATTTCTCACATTACAAAAATATATTTAAGTGTTACTAATCTTAAGTTTATAAGAAAATGACGAATAATGAATTGACCTTTTTATCTTCTTCGATCTTGGCCTTAATGATAGAGTAGAGTGCAACACCAGCAATGGCTATTCCAGTTCCGATACCTGTCTGCGTCGATATCTTGTTTCCTGCAAATATTCAAAGTACATTAATTATTAATTCATTATTTACCATCTGTAGTTAAGCATGAGAAAGACAAAAAAGAAGTGATGAAGAGAATCTGTTACCGAAGATAACGATGGAGAACCCGATCACAAACACACGTTTCAAAACGTTTCCAACAGCATGAGTCAATGGTGCAACCCTCTCCAAGGTATTAGTAGCTAACTGCAACCGTATGTGGTTTTCTTAAGTTTTAAGGTTAAAGATGAAACTTTGAATATTAAATTTAGGTTACCTGATTGTAGAGATGGTAAAACATTCCAACCCAGAAGAGATCAGAGATGAATTTAGTCATTCCAACTTTAGCAATCGCGTCGCTGAAACCGTGTTTCAACAGCTGAGGCCCTTCAACCTAACCATGAGATCAACCAATAACCCTAATAAATAAGTTGCTTGACTCACACGCAACTGAGATATATATATATATATATATATATATATATATATATTATATATAATTTGCGGGGATTCAAAAGAGTTTACGATGATGGCAGGAGGAATGCAGACGATGAGAGCAATGATGGAGATGTAAGCGTACACATTAGTACTGTCCATATCAGTCTGCAAAAAAAAAATCCTAATCTCAACATGGAAGCTTGAGAGATTTATAATAAGGAGCGTGAAGAAGAGAATTAAGAACCATGGCTTTCTTGGAGAAGATGCTTCGGTAAGTGAAAGAGATGTTTGAGATCATGGCACTGATGAATCCAAGCCAGTTGAATGATAACTCAGTTAGCGAAGCCATTGCAACTCCTGCGATTTTCTTTTAGGTTTAATCCAACAAACTTGGGACACAAGAAACATAAGAAAATGAGTTTAGTCCGAGTGGTTACCGAGTACAACAGGAGCTAAAGACAACCATAGTGTTATGGGGATTGATTGTCCAAGAAGGAACTGAGAAGCAGATGCATTGAAGAATGGCTCCAGCGCTGCGTTTCAGACAGGATAAATGTTAGGTTTTGTTATATGTATAGATTAGTATCAAATGGTTTCGAAAGAGAGTGTGTACCTTTGATGGTGTGAGTGAAGGAGACAGCGACTGCTGCGAAGGAAACGTTGCTAGTGATATGGCCTATGGCGTGACAGACTGCAACTGGTATCAAAACCTTAAGGAGGTTCGAGTCAATTGGCTGCAATAGACATAAACAGAGATTAACAAAGTATAACATAGACAAATAAACAATTGGGCGTTTGGTCTAGTGGTATGATTCTCGCTTTGGGTGCGAGAGGTCCCGAGTTCGATTCTCGAAACGCCCCACTTTTTTGCGCGCAATATTAATTTTTGTTCATTATAAGGTACAAACACGAATGAAAACTGTAATGAGCTTATGAAGAGAAGAGCTTACGGCACGTTTAGGAAGGCCCACGGACCAGCTAATTAAGCAGTAGACAACACCAACGAACAAGTGAACAGCCGAAACAAAACTGAAGACAGAAAATAAAATAATTTATATTAAAAAAAGACAAATGGATTCTCTTGATTTAATGTAACGTTAAATTAAATTCAAAAGAAAAATGTAATTTGTTTGGGTGTTAAACGAAATTATAGAACATTTTACAAAAGAATATTAAATAAAGAAAACAGAGAACCATATCTGAATTGGACCAGCACAAGGGATTCTCTTGATACCACAAACATTATTCAGATTCGACTCCAAAATTGGTCCAAAACTATTTGATGCTCGATCATATATAAACATTAAACCGAAACTTTGAAAAATAGTGAATTAACCTTTACAATAATTTACAGATAATCAATCAAATGGAGATACACAAATCTAAAATATCAACGTAAGTAAATGTAAACATGTTTTCTTATGTCAAAATGATGAAATGTATTCTACTTACTAGGGATAGGGGAAGTAATTATAGATCTTCTTGTTAAGGATGTTGAAAATCACATTCAAGAAGTACCTGTAATAAAAATCAACAAAGGGTAAACCCGTAAATCCACGATTATTAAACTTTGGCGGTAAAGCCACAGAGCGCGTGAGGGATACGTACCACATGAAGAAGAAGAATCCGGTGACGAGCCATGGATACTTCCCGAGGAACCCATCTTTCGTCTCCCTGCACACAAACAAAACGAGTCAGATCACTCGAGTCAAAACGACTCAACACCGAGTGGAGCCAGTAACGGACCTCATTGCTTACCCAGCTGAATCTCCAGCGGCGGCGCTAACCGGCTTGAGAATCTCTCTCTTCTCCGGCGAGCTATCGAGGATGAGAATCGGTCGGAGCTGACGACCGGAGATCAGGTTCCCTCCCTCTCCGACTGATCCGATCGGCTTAGCGAAAGCCGTGAGAGAAGACGCGGTGCTGAGTTGACGGTTGATCGCTCCGATCGGTCGTCTCAGTTGCGGTAGTCCGGCGACTGTGGCGCGTAACAGCACGCGTGACTCCATCTTCGAGATTGATTCAGTGGTTTTGGAACCGATGGGGTTTGTGATAGTGAGAGGGAAGGAAGCGAAGTATGTGGTTTTCAAGAGTGGATACTTCGTGATCAAGTGTTTCGCGGTCTACGTTATGACAGGCGGATCGATAGTGTAATATGATCTAACGGTGAAGAAAGATGAGATTAGATAAGAATCGTGAGATTATTGGCTTATGTTAGATGACTGCGGGGCCCATCTTATCTTAAAGTGTATGGCTGAAGAGACAGAGTGAGTATTGGCCGTCAGAATTTCCACATCATCATCATTGTCTATTTATCTGTTTCGTATAATGTTTTGTTTGTTTGTCATTGTGAACATGACAATAATAATAATAATCTCAGTATAAATTTCTGTAGATATTTTTCCTCTTATTGAATTTTTTTTTTTTTTTGAAAAATCCTCTTATTGAATTGTGTTGAGTGGTTTTCAAATCTATGAACGTGACAGAGTCACAAGAAAGTTGATTTTTTCCCCTTAAATTTACTGGTTTTGAAGATACGAATATTTATGATAATTTCTTTCTTTTATTGGTGACATATGTCGACATTTGATTTGTAACTTCTGTGCTTCATTTACTTTTCCAGATTTGGAATATTTTATCAAATTGCTTTCTCTTTTTATGCTATACATTTTTATGTTTTGAAATTAATCAAGACACCTATAACTGATAACAAATGTTACAAAATTTTAAATTTGTGCTATTTAGGAAAAAAATAATTTTTAATTTAAAATTAAAATATACGTCTTTATTTTAGGCCATTGACAATCCATAATTTGAAAATACATAAATAAATATTGATTTATTGATAGATACACTCACAAAACTCAATAAATTAATATTCAATAAATTAATAAATATTATAAATAAATAAAATTTTCAGTTCAAAGTTGGTTCGTTTCAAAATATAACACAAATCGATAAAATAATACGATAATAGATTTTTAGAAAGTCATATGTAAATATACGATCCATTATAATCATAAATTAATAATCCATCTATATATATATTTATATAAGTACAAACTAAACATTATCATTGTTGGTTCTACAATTCACAATGAATTTATCTTTATTGTTTTTAATATTTCAATATATGTTGATGATATTTAATAAAATTAAATCTAAAACCACATATTTATGTTTTTTAATACCCAAAATTTTTTACTACCTATTTTAATATCCCAACTAATTAGTTTGTTCATTTTAATACAAAAATAAAAGTGTACTTAAAAGTGTACTTATTTTAATACCCAACGTTTATTTATTTTAAAAAAAATCTAATAAGTTTCAAAAAAATTTAAAAAAAAAATCTCTATAATTTAAAAAAAAATCTCAGAAAGTTCTAGTTTTGTTTTGTTCTTGAGAAATAAATGTATCTAATTATATATAATCTTAAATTTTGAAAGAAAAGTTTTAAGATTCAAATATTGAATTTAGTCTGTTTCTGAAATTAAAAAAAAATAAAATTCTCCATAGTTTATTTACTTTCTTTCCTAAATTTTAAAATAAAACTATATTTTTAATATTTTTTTCTTAGATTTTGAATATTTTTTAAAATTTCTTTTGAAACTTATTAGTTTTTTTTAAATGTTTGGGTATTAAAGAAGCACAACCTTAAAATGTTTTTTTTGTTTTTAAGTTTGTGCACTAAAAGTGAGCAAATTAATTAGTTGAAGTATTAAACTGGATAGTAAAAAAAGTTTGGGCATTAAAAGAATTAACAAAATTTAGTTGAGATATATTTATGAAATTTTCTCTAAATTCTATAAAACATAAAAATATGCACAAAAATATAATAAAACAATATGAAAGTATAATTTCTAAAATTAATTAATATATATACAATGAAGTTAACTATTTTTATTTTATAAATAAATATATTTTAAAAAATTAAATATATTTTTGTAAACTAATAATTATAAGTACCAACATTATTAATTTATAGGAGTTTTTACTTTATTTTGTTGCTTTAGTACACTCTATTTTGGTGACATACCAAAGGAGGATCATATACCCAAGAGAAGTGTTTGGATAACAACAATCCGCGTAGTTTCAGAGACATGCAACAAAATGTGAGTGAGATCGTCATATTTACATGTTGATTGCTCTCTCTATTTGTAAGATTGTCAAATTTTGTGTTTGAGGCCTGTAAAACACTAATGCCCACCAAGTGTTCGACGTAATGCTAAGCTGGGTTTCTTTGTAACGGTCTATTACTCTCTTTGATTTGTTGTAGAAAGAAGTCACCTTTTAAGCAATAGGTTGCAGCAAAGTGAAGATGTTCAAGTGGTCAAAAGACATCACGTCTTCACAGGTTATCAAACTGATGAGAGCTGAGAAGGAGGTGGAGAATTTGATTGCTGTTTTTGACTCCGCAACAGCAGAACATGCAAACGGGTTCTTACACGGACCAGAGCTCTTTTGGTTTTATGGTCTCGAGTTTGGTCTCCGCCAATAAATTCAAAGCATCTGAAGATCTCGTTGCAAGAATGAAGACTAAGAACTGTGTTGTTAGTGAAGATGTATTGCTTTCGATATGCAAAGGTTACGGTAGGGTTCATAGGCCGTTTGATTATTTTGATTGTGATCCACCCACAAGTGTCATGTTACTGTTCTTGCGATTCTTGTGGAAGAGAATCAGTTAAAGCTGGCTTTAAGTTTTACGAGAACATGAGAGAGATTGGTCTGCCTCCTACCGTTGCATCTTTCAATGTTCTGATCAAAGCCCTCTTAGAAATGAGAAAACGGTGGACGCTGTGTTAAGATATTTCTTGAAATGCCTACATCACACTGATCACCGGTCTCTGTAAGGAGCAGAAGATTCAAGAAGATGTTGAGCTTCACGATAGAATGAATATTCAGGGTTTGAAACCTGATGCTGGGTTATATGGGAAAATAATCAGTGGGTTCTGTGCTGTCAGTAAGTTTCGTGAAGCTGCCAATTTCCTCGACGAGATGATTCTTGGATGAATAACTCCAAATCGGTTAACTTGAAACATTCATGTTAGGAAAACTAATGAAGTTGTCCGAGGTCTTTGTACAAGTGATCCAACTTGCGCATTTGCTCTGTATCTAGCATGAGGAGTAGAGGCATCTCTGTTGAGGTTGAGACATTAGATTCTGTGGTGAATTGTTTGTGTAAAAAGGTGAGTTTCAGAAAACGGTTCAATTAGTTAGCGAGATAGTGGCTGATGGGTGTATCCAAATAAAGGAACATTGAAGGTTCTTATATGTCACACATTGGATGAAATGATTGTTGGAGAAGCTTCAAAATCACTTCTCAGAGATTTTGAGATCTAAATACAAAGAAAATTATATGAAGACAGCTGAAACAAACATGTGGTAACAGTTGACTACATTCTGAACAAACATAGCCACAGCTCCAAACACCAAAACGTCATAATGGCATGTGCAAAGTCAATAAACTGTAGTCTGTAGCAAACAGTTCCATTCAAGTCTGTAAGAAAAAGTGAAGCTTCTACGGATGCAAACCCTTTGTGAAAATCAGCGACAAAACCTGGTTAACGAGAACTGTCCTTGTAGGTAAGTGGCTAGCTAGATGACATGGTGTCTTAGAAGTCTGACCTATAGTCTTGTGTATACAATTGTTCATCTTGATATCAGGAAATTCTTGAGCTTTTACAACAGTGGAACTTTCTCTTCTTTACGTTTATGGTTTGGTTGAAAGCGACAGGAAATCTATTTGGCTTGGATCCTGATCCTGATTGGGACATAACTCTGTCTTGCCTACTCACGAGTTCGTATGATCGCCTCACTTTTATCCTTCTGAGACTAGTCATTCTAAGTGTCTGTTTACCGCATTTGGCGGGAAGTAATGAAAGAAAGCACAATACTAGCAACAAGTGGGTGGATCAGCTAGCAAAGTTGATCGACAAGACCATAAGGAACCGCATTACTTCCCTCAAGTATGCCTCCAACCCGAGACTTCAAGGCCTGATGATGCGATGGTTTGAAGCGCACGGAAGTACATCTTAGTTTGAGTAGTTTCAGCTTTTTGTCTCAGTTTATTCTTTTAAACTCATATAGCTGTACATATATTCTTTTAAAGTGATCAATAAATTTAACAATTAACAAAAAAAAAACTTTCTCTTCTTTGATCGTTGCCACCAGCACCATTGACCCCCAGCTTCTTCATCAACCTTAGTCTCCAAAACACTCAAGATCCAAATTTCATTTTTCCCTTTTTTGAATCCTGTGTTGTTTATTTGTTTTGAGTAAATGCTCGAGTAACAGTGGCTGCTTATCAAACTATGGGATCCCTATCAACTAAATTTTTTTGACTTCTGAACCTAGACAAACTATACCAAACATATGTAGAGTTTGATGTCTCTAATTTTGTAATTATTAATTTAGATAGTTAAACACATTTTGATTCAAATTTTCAACAAATATATTATATCATAAGAATTACAGTTCAAAATTATAACAGAAATGATTAATTTGTATTTTTCCAAAAGGATATATAAATAGCTAAATAATTAGAAAACTAAATCTAGTTCAAACAAAAAAACGAAATATTCAAAAATATATGATCTAATTTAATCGGAAGGGAAAATAATCAAATTGTTGGTTCTTTGCTGATTTTGTAAACTTTGGTAGTATTTTCTTGTGAGTGATGTAATCTTTAAAAAAAAATATTCATAAAAATGATTATAAATCTACGTATACAATGGTCCTGGTTTAGTTGGGATATAAAAATCCCAACCGGTTTAGACCAGTGTTCATATTTTACATATTTTTGCCTAATAATTTATAGAAAAATCATGTTACGTGAGAATGCATGAGCAATCAATTAATCATGTCAGTATGTCAGGAAGTTGTTTTTTTGTCAGTATGTCACGAAACTGTTTTTTGTAAGCAAATGGAAAACTTATGTACAATAATATATTAGTCCTGTCCGGCCCAATGATTATTGTTTTCAAAGCTATAGAAAATGTCTAAGTAGTTGCTTGATTGCTTCCAAGAAATGAATTACACAGCTCACTTTTTTTTCGTTAATGCCTTATCGTGCAAATAATTAAAACACACAAAGAAGAGACGTTCCCGAAACATGTTCCGTACGGCTTTCTCATATCTCATGCAATAATCGATTAATTTCTTACGAATTTCCCATAATTTAAAGTTTTAATATAATCAACTATAGACTATAGAAAATATACCACTTGGTTATATTATAACGATGGAAATTTCCAAGTTGGCAAATTGATGAATAATCAAATAATTTTGTATTCAATTACATCTAAAAGTCAACGGATCAGGCAAAAAGCCTCTCATTTTCTTGACAATCTGCTCCGCCTCGAAAGTCCGGTGGTAAAGAGGCTGTACCACCGAGTTCGTGTCGAGATAATACAAACAAACAACCATTAAAACCGAGTTAATAAACATCGGTATCGGTCCAAAAAGCCACAATAATAGATCAAGGGCCAAGTAAAGAGTCCGAAGACCAAGCGACCAAAAGTTTCCACCTCTCAAAACGGTTCTCGTCACCATTTCTGGTGGAATATCGTCGCCAGGAGTGGTGATGAGGTAGTTCGCATGTAAGAAACATCTTGTGGACTGAACAAAACAACAGAAGCCGACAAGAAAACACACGAGGAGAGAGGTGTATTTGATGACCATAGTGATTGAACTTGTGTCCCCATAGACAAAAGGTCCCGTAAAAACGGTCATTTTGACTGGTGAGCTTCCGATCCATGCGCCGATAAGTGAACTCAGTGTTAAAGTAATGGATGCCATGAATGTTGAAGCTGATATGCTGCTCGAAAGAACAGTTAGAGCACAGCCCAATTCATCTTTTTTTGCCTGTAATCAAATGAACTAACAATTTAAAGAAGAATAATAGTGTAGTTTCGTAGATAATCCAATTATATCCTTGCAGCACTCTTATAGCCAGTTGAACTAACAACGGATAATGCGAGAATTTTAAAAAGATTTTAGTGAAGGAGAACTTGCCTGCATGATACGTTCGACCCAAATGGATTTGTCTATGTTCATGAAACCGATGATGGTGTGGTAAGGAAAGTAAAGGATTCTATAGAGAAGAAATAGATGGTAAGACAAAACTATGATTAATCCAAATGGGACAAGAACCAAATCTAAGTACTCTTTCTTCAAAAACATCTCCATCTTCTTCCTTTCCCTGCTTCTGTACTTTATTATCTTGTCTTGATTGTAGACTTGTAGTTATTATACACACATCATTATACACACATCTACACACACATAAATGTGTATAAATAATTTGTTTTGCGTATAAAATAAAGAGTAAGGAACTGAATAAGAAGAAAGTTGAGATGTAGAGGAATCTTGGACGTGTGGAATATCCACTTTGCTTCATTTCATCTGACTTGGCTTAATATTATTATAATTAGAGGTGAAACAGGGAACGAATATTAGCAAAAAACTTGTATTTATGATTTCCTCCGGGTCTTAAGAATATCTAATATGGATATCTCACACGATTTGTAGAATTTATGAATACTTGAGAATATCTCACACGATATGTTTTTAATACTTTTCTAAGAAATTTTGTAAACGAAACTTATTAAATTGGTATTAAAATAATAACTATATAAACTTATACACTTAAAATTTTATATTTAATTATATATATATATATGTTAAATCGGAGTAGATATATATCATTTAAATTTTAAATTTTGTAATTTGATTCGTGTTTATAGATATTGATCTTTAATATTTGCATTGATTCAATGATTTACAGCTATCATTTTAATCAAATTGAAACAAATAATATATACATAATATGCTCATGCATCCCTAATTATAATACATGACTATCTTATAGTTTCGGACCTTGGCAGTATCTGTAACTGTTTTGTATATACAATGGAAACTTAACATACACGTAAAACAAAAATTAAAATCAATCGGATGAAACTGAAATGTGAAAATGCGATTGTAGAACATGTCATAGCTTACGTATGGAAAAACGGTCATTTCATATCCAATATATCGCAATTTGTTCAATTCATACCCACTTAAATAATTTTGCTAAAATATATCCGAACTTTGGAAAATTTCAAATAACATATCTAATGTTTATTTTTGGCGAAATTATATCTGAATCGCCACATCAGCGGTAATATCATTTAATTTGCTGACTTCAATGTTATATCATCTAATTTTGGTGACAAATGTGCCACGTGTACATTATTTATAATAGTCATTTTATAAGAATATTTTTTAGAAAATATAAATTTTTATTATTTAGTAAAATTAACAAAAATTAATTAGATAATTAAAGTTTCATCTTCTATAATAAATATACTCTTATATGTTTCTATCATATCATAATACCATACTTATAAGAGTTATATATGTGTTGTAATAATTCAAATTCAATATTAGTGCGAGAACCGAAATTCACACCGTCGATTTTTGTAATCGGAGGGAAGCCAAGAAACCCTAACTTTCCCTGAGATCATGGATTCTCTACGAGAGCCATCGACAAGTAACCAAATAAACGAGGAAAATAAGTGAAGACAATAAATCGAGTTTAGAAAAAGTAGATCTTTATTTCGAATCCGCGTAAGAGCGTAGAATCATTACAAAAGGTTACAAAATCTATGGCCGCAAGAGCCTTTGACCAGTTCAAGCCATCCAAAACCCTAAACCTAGTTGAGACGCAGCTCGATAACAAAAACGGAAAAGATACAAAAAAAGTTTTAAAGATTTCGGACTGGATCTTGTGAAAGGCTGCATACATACCCCTTTCGAGGATCAAGCCGAACGTATTTCAGTTAGAATGAATTGAACAAGAGATCGAACTGCTTGGGCGAGTTCGTCTAGTATGAGCGCAAGTCATAGAAACATGCATGTCGAGAATAATGCCTAGGTTTTCTAAGTGCAGAGTTCTAGAGTCTAATTTCTGTCCCGCGTTTTTAGCTTTAGATTCCCTTATATATGCCTTCTAAGTCGGTTCTCGTTTCCTTTTTTGCCCCTGGGTCGAGTCTATCACTTCACGGAAATATTCCCTTTTCTTCTCTATCTTTATTATTATCTTGGAAACTTGACATTTATCTTCTGATTCCGCGAGATTCGCCTTCTCCTGCAAGTAATATACACCGTCATAGCATTGATGGGCTCGGTTTTGTGTGAAATCATAAGTGGGTTCTGGGCCGTGCTCTAGGCCTAACTCGCCAAAATGGCGAGTTGGAGGTGCTCGAACTCGCCAAAATGGCGAGTTTGGCCTTTTTTCTTGGTCCAACTCGCCATTTTGGCGAGCTGGTTGTCTTGTTTGGCTCGACATGTTCGTTCGGTGAGTTTGTCGGCGCGTTCGGACAATCAAACTTTTATGCTCATTCCATTGTACGAAGTTTTTAACAATCTTCCGCGAGATTTTTATTTTCTGATTTCTTTTCGGAATTGATTTGAAACTCGATTTAGGTTTCTCGCTCTCATTCAATCTCTCTTTTTCAAAAATGACTTTTTCTGAGAAGTTTCTAACATTTGATTTTGACAGAACTCATCGTACAATTTTTTCAATAAAAATTATACAAAGGTTATATTGCGAAAAATATTTTCCGGGGACTTTCAGGCGTTGATTCCATCGTGACCGATTTTGACCCCAATAACTAGTGTTGCAGTGTGGTACTCTTGATTAATTATGAGTATATTATTTACATTTAAAGAATTTAGATTAACATATCGTTAAAATTTAAATAAATATAACCATAATTAATCGAAAGAAACACGACTGCAATACTCATTTCATTTGAAACATTACAACATTTATATAACTCTTTTAAGGACGGTATTATGATATGATCGAAACATTTAAAAATATATCTCTTATATAAAATTAAAATTTATTTATTTTTTGTTAATTTCAGTAAATAAGAAAAAATTTATAAAATTTACATTTCTAAAAAAATATTTTTATAAAATGATTGTTTTGTTTTTTCAAAAAAATATACATGTGCCATCCTCGTCAACAAAATTAGCTGACATATCATCTATGTCAGTAAAGTTAGATGACATGGCAGCTGATATGTCGAGTGAAGTATGATTTGGCCAGAAAAATAAACATTAGGTATGTTATATTAAATTTTTAAAAATTCAAGTATATTTTAGCACAACTATATAAATCGGATATGAATTGAACATACCACAATATATTGGGTATAAAATGGCTGTCTTCCCTCTCCCTCGTACGTACATATCTATTTAGAATATCAAATAGAACAACGCCTACGATCCAAGTTTTGCCTTGATAAAATCGAAACGACGTTTCTTTTGACAAATTATGTAAAATTACAAATTTTAAAATAAAATGCTAATTCTCACAATCATGTTTATATATATATAAATATATTGACCATCAAAGATATTAGTCGTCCTTTGATTTATTGAAATGATGTTATTTTGGATAAATTCTGTAAATTTTAAAATTAATATATGAACACGATTTTGAAAGTTTATGTAGTATATTTAAATTTTATTTTTTCATAATTTATGTAGTATTTTAAATTTTATTTTTTAATAAATTAGTTATTGAATAACACATTTGACAGTCAATATATATAAGCACAATTTTGAGAGTTTTGTAGTATTTTTGAATCTTTTTTTTAATTTAAAATGCATGATTAGCCAAGATAAATAATTTCTGGATTGTTTTGAAATCCTTAAATATTTTTAAATCTTTAAGGATTGTTGTTTTTAAATGTTTTTGTAATGACTCAAACCTAATTTCTGGCCAAAGTAGTGCAGTCCGTCGAGGTCTAAACCTATTTCCAGAGGCCCAAGATGTTTTCTTTAAATACTAAATCCCATCACTTTATTTTCTTCACCAAACATCAAGAAAATATTAGAAAGAGAGAAATAGATAGAGAGAGAACTAAGGGGTGGTGTGATTTTTTTGCAGAGAGAGAGGGTCACTAGAGATCGTCACCGGAGCACCACGTCCACGCATAGCTCATCACCATTGATTATCACCTAGGTGACTGTCGGAACCACATGTAATTTTAAGTTTAGTTTTGGCCATTTTATTAAATCAATCATAACTTTCTAACAGTTAAAAATCTCGTGCATGCAAGACCACCATTTTGTTCCTCTCGCCAAGACGAAGCTGTACCCACCAACCACGCCGCAATCAGAACTCAAACAAAGCCGCACGCACTTCCGGAAGTTTCGACATTTCCGTGTGTGTCACGCACCGCTGTCACACACCGCCGTCGAAAATAGTTTTTGTCATCCACCGCAGTCGTCCTCTGCCGTCGGAAATAGTCTATGTCGTCCGCCGCCGTCTTCCTCCGGTAAGCCACTGCCGCCCTCTGCCGTCGCTGCCGCTGACCGGCACCGGTGACTTAGCCAACTCGGACGACTCTACTCGAAGAGTCACCTCGGTGACTCGGTTGACCGGTCGGTTGACCCGGTTTAAATTAATTGCGTCTGTTAGGGTTGGTTAGGCTAAACCGGAAGCTTAAAATTAATTAGATTTCGGTTAGGTGAAACTGGTTAATTAATTAAATTTCACTTAGGATAAACCGAACGGTCCAATTGCAATTGATTTCAGTTAAGGAAATTCTCTTGGTTTAAATCAATTGATTTCTGGTCAAAGGTTGATCTTTGACCAGCGGTTTGAGTTTTTCGTAGACTTTGGCTAGATCCGTTTTTAATCGTTTGAAGGGCGTTCTGATTCGGATTTTCGTCTGATTTCAGATTTAGAATCTATATGAGCAGCTAGAGTTCATAGACATCAGTTTTATTTATTGCTAAGGTGAGGACTACTCTGTTATATCATGAGCTAGTTTAGTACTATTACTTTGGAAAGTTTAGTTTTTAAACATGTTAGTCTCTGTAGGTCGAGTCTTTTTGAGAATATTGTTTGATTATTATTATTATTATTGATTGTTAAGATAATAGAAAATTCAACAGTTGAGTAAAATGATTGATGTTAAGAATTGTTATATATATTTGAGTCAATGTGTGCAGTTTGCGGGGGTATAGAGACGTCGCTACTATAGACACCTTGTTTGTAGAAATCTGCGGGGTACAGAGACATTTGTATTTACGACTCTTTAGTGGTTTGCGGGGGTATAAAGTAGAATACTATACAGCGATGCATATAGAGTTATAGGAGAATGCGGGGTGAATAGAGTATTTGTGTGTATGGTTGTAAATTTCTACGACACTAGACATGTATTGATTGTTGTGTGTGGTGTAGTAGATACTGTGTTTAGTTTCATGCTAGAGCTAGGTCTAAATAGTTGTAATGCTATGAACCGATTATGTGGTTTACGGTTTAGCATCCCATACTTTATTGAGCACCAGCTGTTATTTGGGTTTTTGAGCTTTGAGACCATTGAGCTTTTTATCGTTTATATTATTTCATATTTCAGACTTTCGGACTTGTTATGATGTTATCTATATTTTAGATTTGATTTTAGAGTGAATTGGGTCAAAATCCTAAAAAAATCAAATAATTAGCTAAATACCCAAAGCAAAATTGTGTGGGGATGATAATGCAAGTAGGAGATGCAAATTGACAAAACTGCCCTTATATTACATAGGAAATTATTTAATGCTAGATGAATAATTAGGTTAGGTTTATGTTATTGGGAATTATCGATTTGTGGGTTAAAAGAGATGTGTCGTAAATTAGGTTCGAAAACGCAGACGCCGAGACCGAATACGCGCCGGAAATATGCTCGGCGGGATGGTGCCATCGCGATTTTGGTGACATCGGTTCAAAACTCAGAAAATAGTAAAAACTCAAATTTTTGTTCGATATTAGCTTAATCTGCCCATGAATGATAGATTTGTAATATTAGAGCATGAATCATAAAAACATAAAAACAGTGTATTAAACTTGTTTAAAAATGGCCGCCTGCGAATTAGGTTACAGAACTGCAAAATAGAGAAGATGATAGGTGTATTGTCCATTTAGCCCTTCATTTAAGTTTAAACGCGCCTGCAAAAAATATTGGTTTCCTTGCGTTTCAAAATCGTGACATGTTGGCGTATAAAAATCCAGTAAACCACTGCACCGCGTCATATGTTTGGTAAGTGTATTCATGTTTATTTTAGTCAAATATGTCGTAATAATTGTTCTAGCCGGCTACAAATAAGATTATACATATAAACATGATGGAGATATGTAGAATTAGCTTATGACACATAAGGGTTAAGGGTCTAGGTGATTATTCTAGCCTGCTATAAATAATATTACAGAAATAATAAGTTACGTAGCAAAGTAATAATGAAGAGGGAGGTTTAGTTAGTTTGGTAACATGTTAAAAGGTTATTTGGCGAAGTTGTTGTCTGACTTGGACGGTGAGATTGTCTTCTTAACGAGTGGTTATAAGTTATTAACGAGTTAACTTTAATTGTGAGCAGAATAAATATAAATTGGTGGGATAAATGGGAATACATTGTTGATAATGCTATCAAATACAAAACAACCAAACTTCATACGTGCAATGATGAAGAAGGAGGTTTGGTTAGTTTGCTAACATGCTAAAAAGTTATTTAACGAAGTGGCTGTTTGACTTAGACGGTAAGATTGTCTTCCTAACCAGTTAGAAACATATGGGGCCTAAACTATATAAGATGAAACCACAGGGACCAGTGCTGTGAATTCTGGATACTCGTTTGGTCTAAGATTCACGATCAGAAGATTGTGTCAAAATCAAGAGGTCATTCCTACAATTATGGAAGTTTGGGGCAACATATAAATATATCAAGACTTTAGGGACCAGGTGTGCAAAAAGGTTAGAGTTGGCCATTGTTGCCTTCGATCGAGCTCACTCCGATCTACGACGGCGAGCTTGATTCCAACGGCGAGCTTGATCCCGACGATGACCACAACCTCGACGGTGGAGCTGAGCATGGCGAGGAGATGAGCTGTGACGACAAAAAATCCCCTGGTGATTGAGACGGAATTGACTACGTACGAGGAAGACGAAGTAGATTCATGGCTTGGTTCGATCTTGGCTGCTGAGGATAAGAACATGGCGAGGAAGACAGAGACGTCGCAGAGGAGTGCGGAAGTGGTCATGTCGTGGCGGAGAGCCGGCACAAATCTGAGCACGAAGACGGGGTTTGGTGGATTGCGAAAGTTTATGGCTGCGAGACAAATGAAATCTGAGGTTTTTCAAAACAATATTTCGTGTATAGATGAATAAACAGAAAAGTAATCTAAAGAATATGTGGACTGTTATAAAACTAAATGGGGAAACGTGTTTCTTATTATTAATCTCGACCAAAAGTCTTACATATATATATACATCAGGTCGTGTTTATCCTAAGTGGATAAGTACAATAGTCGATAAGCATTATCTCCTGCGGTCGGTACGGTCCTGGTCGGTCCGGTTATGTCGATCACAATCTGGTACATAACACTCCCCCTTGACGACACATCCGGTACTGGTTTGTTGCATGCTTAATGTTGCCTCATTAAAACCTCTCCTGAAAAACCCCAAAACCAATGTGGCAAAATGGGAAACCATAGACAGGAAAAAGAGTACAACACATGAACTCCCCCTGATGAATGCATCACTGTAGATCTTTGGACGATGCATTCCTATCTGGTCGATGAGATTCTTGTGATATTTTGTAATTTCGCCGGCCTTCTGGAACTTCATTTGGACATAGTCAAGACGTGCTACTTTGATGCTGACCACTCGACAATGTCATCATGTTCTGGTCGGATGGATGATGCTCAATTAGTACTCGGATAGTACTCGACCAGTACTTGAATGTACCTCTATCCTGCGATTAAATCTTTCTTGCAGGTCCTCTCATGTCCCACGGTTCCTCTAGTCTCATGGCTTTGCCATACCGTAGACACTTTCATTATATTATTGACTCAGACATTGTTTTGGTCACTATCTCTGGATGATGTCTCATGACTTCTTTCATTTTGTCGTAGACAATGCTATGTTTTCGAAAACATACATGTTAAGTCATAAACCTTGTCATCACACGCCAATATACCCATATATGGCTAAGGTTTCTAGTCCCATCATATTCTGTCCAAAATCAATCGATAACTTGTATCATTGAAATCATTGAACCATTGAACCTCTCTTTAGGTTGGTTTGGTATAAACATAAACACAAGGAATTATAATATCCTCTATAAGGATCTATGGACTGATTGTACTAAGTATTTTCTTAGTCTATCATTTGCAGCTGCCTTGTTTCAGTCCATGAATAGTTTAGGAACAAAACTATTCTATGAGAATTTCTTTTCTCATCTTTATGATACTCTTATCATTTCTTTATCCAGTGATCAATATGCTACTTACTACATTTCTTTCTTACATATATCCAGACCTTTTCGAATTTGTAGTAGCATCCACCACATAGGAGTACATCTCCTTATAATATGTTCCTTAGTCTTTGTGTGTATCCTTGTGTAATCAAGCCATTCTTTGAATGCTGTAAATAGGAATATGAACACCTTAGTCCATGTCTCACGATTTCTTCTTCTTTCCCACACATGACCTATTTTTCACTGGTTTTATCTTATCAGATGGTGTTTCTATATATGGCCAATACACCCATCTCTTTTATAGATTCTTTGAATCTTTCTTTGAACCCCCACGGTTTCCTTTAGTCTATGAATGCATTCTTGTATTCTCGTGGGTTCTGATCCTCGCTTATATCTTTTAAACTCAAGTGCTATTTTCTTATGCATCTTTATCTTTTATGTGTCGACACTTCTTTTATAGTGTTCCATTGTGTTCCAGACATGAACTAATCGATTAGAGATTTCATTCTTACTAAGAACCTTCATTTACCTTGCAGTTTGGCGTCCCAAACTACATGGTCTGGTACCTTAGATGTTAGCTGCGCAGCCTTATCTCAATGTCTGGTCTGGTTTCCCTTATGACCTCGGATATGTCATTTATATGCACCTTTCTTTTCATTTCCGAGGTTCCTTATCTTATGGAACATATTGGTCTATCTTTAGACTCTATAGCAACTTGATTATGTCTCTTCTAGGACATTAATTTCGTGGTGCTTAAGCTGGTATGACTTAGTCATTCTTTTTCTTTTCTTTTCGGGTCTAATCTGTCTGGCATTCTTTTAGCTAGCTTTGTATGATCTTTTTTTGGACGTCTTAAATCATATTCTCTGGTCCGAGGATCTTGCCAAGACAAGGATGGTTAATACCATTCCATTTCTTTATACTTGTACCAGCTTATTTCTTTCTCCCCCTGATGTTGGATAGTCGGATTTAATCATGCAATCCGTAAACCTGGCCTTAATCTGATCACCCATATTTGGCTCAAGGTTTCTTATAAAATCGTGGGAGAAAGCATTCTCATATCCAACATATATTCCCAATCTTATCTCATCTTTTTATGAGGTTCCATCCTAGACGGCACATATTATTGTGGTGGTCTATACATAATCTCTTAGGATGGTCTATGTCTGGATCATGACCCTTTATCATTCTTAGATGGGAATATCTATGCTCACTTTATATGGCCTGATGCATATTTTTATTACATGTAAATTCATGTGTTCCCAAGCATTAGCTAGTGATCTTTGTATCACAAAGAATTCGGCCAAGTTCTATCATGGTCATAGACCATGTCACTCGGATTTTTAGTGTTGTTCATGGATCACGGGAGTGTCATTTCTCCCCCTCATGAACATGCTATAAATATTTTAGATGCTTGGAACATTATAGCCTATTGAGTTTCCCTTGTGTACATGTTACACAACGTGAGATTCTATGGGATAACTCTTTTGTGCCTTTTTTCGATATCAATCTTTGCATCAATTTTAAAGACCTGGATGGCTAGTCCAGTCATGCCATAAAGTGTATAAAATTTCGTGGTCAACCTATCTGGTTACCTAGGCTTTTTGCCTTTATCATACTGATCTTTTAGCATAGTTTAGATCAGTTGGGAGTATAGTCTCGACCATTTTTATGCCTTGGACGATTTTTACTTTCTTTATAATCTTAAGGAATTTATATTTCTTTTGCCCATTGGTTCAATGTGGAAACCATTCATTTTCAAAATCTTATAACTCAAATGGGTCTTTTATTTGGGTGAATAATTCATGCCCCCTTTAGGCAATGCCTTTGGTCGGATAATTTTAATTACTATACTCTTTTTAAAAAAAAAAAAAAAATCATTTGTCATTTATCATTCAAGAAATTATCAAGCAAGTCAAACATGATAATATAAAACTAAAACAACTCTTATTATATAAAAAATGTAAATGACAAACACATCAAAACATAAAATCAGAATGTCGAAATCTCGATTCTTAGGCAATGTATAAGCCGACCACTCCTTTTATTATTCTGGACGTGGCTTCTTTGGATTCACCCTTATTCTCTCCAGCCTTATTGGCTTCAGGAAGTCTCATCTCACTGGTTTTCTTTAGTATCTCATTATTCTTCTCAGCTTGTAATAGATACGAGATCAAATTCGTATAAGTGGTGAAACATTTTTTCTGTAGGTATATTGTAACAATAGATCCCTTGGATCAGCTGCGAGGAATGACTTTTCCAGTAAATCTTCCTCTGTTACCTCTTCACCACATAGTTTCAATTTAGAAACGATTTTGATTAGAGCTGAGTTATATTCATCTACGGACTTAAAGTCCCGAAATCTGAGATTTATCCACTCATGCCTAGCCTTTGGTAATAACACTATTGTGTATCTGGATTTTAACTCTGTCCAAAGGTCTAGAGGGTTCGCAATATTTAGATACTGATCTCTGAGATCCTCAGTGAGATGTTGGCGAATAATTGTTACTGCCCCATATTTTTCATTTTCAGTTGCATACTCGCCTTTGATGATACATCTGTCAAGTCCTCTTATCTTCAGGACAATTGCAGTGTTCATGGCCAATTTTAAATAATTATCTCCAGAGAGATTAAGGGCTGGATAATCCAAATTCGACATCTGAAAATATAGATTTTAGAGTCTTATTATTTGACTTATAATCGGATTCAAACAATGCATTTTGGTTTCTTTCAACCTTTTATTTATGCAATGTGATTTGGTTTCTTTCAACCATTTATTTATAATTCAATCCAAATTTTTTTTTTAGTCAATATAGCAATGCAGGTTTTAGTTTCTTTCAACCTCTGAATTTATGCAATGCAATCCAATTTTTCTTTCAATCTAGCAATCTGATTTTCTCATATGATCAATCAATTAAGAAAAAATGTTTTATGATGCAACCTTAGCAATCATTGTCTACATGATCAAGATGAAAAAAAATTAAATCAGATCAAATAATTGATTCTGGATGATTTAAAATATTATCGGATTCTAGAGAGAGAAAATAGGGTTTAGGGTTTCGAAAATATATGGTTTCATTTTTAATAATTATTTTCGAAACCATTATATGACTTAAAAAAATCAGATCAATCTTAACAATTATAGCATTTTTCTAATCTTCCAAAAGAAAAATGAAAAGTTTCCAGCAACTTATAAAAGACAATTTCTCAAAAACAGAAGTTTTTAGAAAAGTTAATTTTGCATTCTATCAATCTGGAAAACGTTCAATTATGGTTTTAAACTAGTTTTACCAATCTTCCATTATTCTAAAACTAATATGGAAGTTTTCAGAAACCATAAAAGTTAATTTTCACAAAACCGGAAAGTTTTGAAAAAAGTAAAATTTGCAACTTTGCAATCTGGAAAACCCCGAATTTTTTTAAGCAATCTCCAATGATTCAACCAAAATCAGAATGAGATCCTAACAATCGTTTCTAGGTGATTCAAATAATTCAAACAATCACACACTTTTTATGCACTTTTTCGGTATGAAAAATTTACACTATGACTATGTGATTAAAAACGAATTTGAAGAAACTACTTATATGGTTTCTTAGTTAGGATTTATCATGTTTTTTGGTGAATTTTAATTAATTTTTCGGAATTTATTTGAAAGGGTCAATTTCTGATCAGAAACCGAAAAATCGTTTTCCACATAGTTCCAGACCAATGGGTCGGATTCTGATGATGGAAAACTAACTTTGGGGATTTTTAGGAGATTATCATGAATTTTAATTAATTTTTAGACCATAATACATAATAGGTCATATTTAGGGTTTTAGTTACTTTATAGATCAATAGATCAAGCTGTAAGATTCAAAACCATTAGGGTTTCGAGTTTAATTGTTAGAAACAATCTCTGTTGGACTTGAAAGCTCCAACTTACTCAAAGGATTTTGGGATCTATTATCTTAGGGTTTGGGGTTTTGCAAATTTTAATAGTCTTAAACCTTTATCAATACAACCAAATTCAGTATGGGTTCTCTTTTAGATTTCAGAATTTTAATTACCTAAACTTTGATGTTTGTAGAACTGGACCACCGAGAGCAGGAACGAGTCGGATCGCGAACTGCATGACCGGAACGGATAAAAAATTGGTCGCCTCTTCTTAACCTCCAATTGGGTTGAATGGAATTTATGAATCAAGGGTTTGATCTTGGTTAGACCTTAAACACAAGAGTCAAAAACAAGTTAAAATAATGATCAAACACAAATTGTAAAACAAAAGAGGAGATTAGAGTTTTAGGGTTTTTAGGGTTTCTGGCGGCGCTTATTGAAATAGAGCGTGAAAGCGCGTCTAAGATCGGATCGACACAAGGTTTACGGTGATCTGTTCGTCTCGTCAAGAGCTTCAATTTGATATATTACACGTCTTCTGGATCCTTACGGTTTGAAGTCGTCGGATGAGTTTTAGAATTTCAGGGTTTTAGGTCACTTGACGGCGCATCTTAGAATAGAGCGTGAGGGCGCGTCCGGAGTCCGCTGGAGGCGAGGCCGACGGCGTTGGATTCGTCTCGTCAAGAGCTTTAATTGGATATATTAATCGTCGTCTGGATCTTTACGGTTTGAGAGAACGAGCTGTTTGAAGTGGGGCCGTCAATTAGGGTTTTTGAGGTAGCTCGGAATTTCAGAGTCTCGTGCTGATAACATGTTATAAAACTAAGTGGGGAAACGTGTTTCTTATTATTAATCTCGACCAAAAGTCTTACATATATATATACATCAGGTCGTGTTTATCCTAAGTGGATAAGTACAATAGTCGATAAGCATTATCTCCTGCGGTCGGTACGGTCCTGGTCGGTCCGGTTATGTCGATCACAATCTGGTACATAACATGGACATCGTGATAATCGAAGATATGTGATATAGGGGTATAATAGTCATAACAAATTTAACAATTACAATGACGACAAAATATGGGTATAGAGCTAATTAGGTGATCTTTCTTGTGTGTACGATGCAATTACTCTTGATTTTATGGTATTGTATTGACTTTTATTTCATGGTGTAGAGTTTATTATTCGTAGATTATATTATTATTTCGTTTTATTTTTTATTTCAAATTATTTTCTATTATTTTCGAAAGCACGGGTGTCATAGTTTTGTTATTTAAAAATAATGTTTTGAAATCTAAAAAAAAAAATTGATAACTAACTGAACGGGCCTTGTGGTCAAGTGGCAGTGGACGGGTCTGGGACGCTAACACGTTTCAGGTTCGATCCTCCTGCTATGCGAAACTAAGTCACATTGTTCTGTTCACCTAACGCGGATATGGGTCCATGCTTTAGGACCCATTTGAATGCCCAGGAGAAGGAGTCCATCCGCGGACTTGCGACTCCCCCGGGGGTTAGGTCTGGTTCCAATAGTGACCCGGGTTTAACCCTTGTTTTAGCAAAAAAAAAAAAAAAAAATTGATAACTATTTTTAAAGAAATTTGATATCTATTAATGGCACCAGTTGATAAAACTAATCCTTGCTTGTTTTTTCAACAATGTGTTCTTGTTCAACAATACTTTAGACATTCTCTCAGGTCGTTCTGGGAGAGATTCAATTTACTCCAGAGGCAGAAATGGTAGATAATTTATCGGCTGAGGCGAATTTATCTACTGCTTCCGGTGTTCCTTTTGTCGCCGTTGGAATTTCTTCCAGCTCCGTGTTGTAAACTGGAATGACAGTGGTAATTAACTCTCTTCAGTCTCCTGAAAGTATGGTTGCAGCGGATGATCTGCCACTGGCAGAATTAAAATGACTCACGTTTTGCATGTTTTCGTTTTGACACGTATCTTAATCTGTTTATACATGATACACATGTATCTAGCTATGTTCTCACGTGTTGAGCTAAATAAATGTACTCTTTTACCTTTGGACTTTATGAAACAAAGAAGTTGACAAAACATATTAAGTGGAATCATCACCTCTTCCCCATAAAGTTTTAAAATGGAATGTTAGTCTATTAAATTTACTAAACTCTCTCGGACGATAGTATGTATTACGTCAAAAGATTGGCATTGTGTGGTCCGCCATCTTCGTTGTCTATATATGAGTTAAAATGCAGACTCTGTTCACCCAAACATCCATGTTAGAAAAACACAGAAGCTACCTAACAGAGAGAAATCTAGAGAGAGAGAAAGAGAAGAAATGACATTACAAGAGAAAGGAGATGATTACACCAAAGATGGAACTGTTGATCTTCGAGGCAATCCTGTCCGAAGATCCCAAAGAGGTCGTTGGAAAGCTTGTTCCTTCGTCATTGGTATGTATTATAATTTCCCATATTTTTGGATATCTGTGTAGTATATGATTAATTACAATGTATATGTGGTTGATATTTGGAAAGTTAAATGTTTAGTGTACGAGATATTTGAAAGAATGGCTTATTATGGGATATCGAGCAATCTAGTGATGTTCATGACTACCAAATTGCACCAAGGCACGGTCCAGTCGTCAAACAATGTAACCAATTGGGCTGGGACCAGTTGGCTCACTCCCATCTTGGGTGCTTACGTGGCAGACGCTCAACTTGGTCGTTACCTCACTTTCGTAATTTCTTCCGCTATCTGTTTTCTGGTATGTAATATTATACTATTCTCTTAACATATAAGAAACAAAAAAATACAAAAAGCTAAATTAATATATCTATGTGTAGTGTTATTTTAACTATTAGTCTGGAATATCTTGTTCAAAAAAAAAAAAGTCTGGAATATCAAAAAAATAAAATATGTAAACATTGGTTGACAAAAAAAAGTATGTAAACATTGGTCAATTGTGGACCAGTATAAATCATTCGCGTTATCTTCCACATATTAAAAAAAATATTACATTCAGTTCAAAAAAAAAAATATATTACATATATATCGCATGGTCCCTAATTGTCATTTTTTTAAGATCAACCTATAAATGTTTATGATCTTTTAAATTCAGATCCGGCTCTGTATAGACATAACAAAATGGTTGTGACAACGTGAATCCTGTAGTATGCCTAGAAACGTAACTCATGAATATGAATTTAGAAATATACAGAAAAATAGTAAGCCTCATCATGGCATATTAGTGGTTAGAGCGTCAAAATGGTTAAAGTTCTTAGACTGCATTGTTGGCTGCGACGTTTGAGAAATATTAAATCACGGAAACCACCGGTTTACTGATAATTTTCTTAATTACAGGGGATGTTGGTGTTAACTTTATCAGTATCTATACCGGGAATGAAACCACCCGAATGTCCTACCGCTAGTGCTGAAAACTGCGTGCAGGCTTCAGTTCTACAGTTGGCGGTTTTCTTTGGAGCATTATACATATTAGCGATTGGTACAGGTGGTACAAAACCTAACATATCAACAATAGGGGCCGATCAATTCGACGAGTGGGATTTAAAGGAGAAGATACAGAAAACCTCATTCTTCAACTGGTGGATGTTTAGTATTTTCTTTGGTACTCTATTTGCCAACACTATTCTTGTCTATGTTCAAGATAATGTAGGCTGGGTCTGGGGTTATGGGCTTCCAACTTTGGGACTTGCTATTTCCATTTCTGTTTTCTTGTTGGGCACTCCTTTTTACCGCCATAAACCCCCAACGGGAAGCCCTTTCTTGACGATGGCTCGAGTCATTGTGGCTTCATTTCGCAAAGCGAAAGCACCAATGACGTGTGACCCCACATGCTTCCACGAACTTTCTTCACTGGAATATGAGCGGAAAGGCACCTTTCCGATCCACTCCACTCAAAGTTTAAGGTAATGATTCTTAGTATATCATAATGTAAAACTAGAATTATTTTTGGGAGATGAAACATTGTCTTTACTTCTTCAAAATTTTGGAAGTCAATATACATACCAAATTATTGAACCAAAATTTTTGTTAACTTTTTTTACTAAATTGTCAACCCTCAAAATATCAGGACCGACTTTGCATATATAACTGATGGTATATTGCAGGTTTTTAGATAGAGCTTCGCTGAAAACAGGAACAATCGGTCAGTGGAATGTTTGTACAACCACAGAAGTCGAAGAAACAAAACAAATGCTAAATATGCTACTTATCTTGTGCATAACTTTTGTCCCAAGCGCGATGATCGCTCAAGTTAACACTTTGTTTGTCAAACAAGGAACCACTATAAACGCAAGGATTGTCGGAAATTTTAGCATCCCACCAGCGAGTCTCTCCGCCTTTGGAACAGTCTCATTCCTCGTGTCCATTTTCCTATATGATCGAGTCTTTGTCAAGATAACCCAAAAATTCACCGGAAATCCAAGGGGCATTACTTTGCTTCAACGGATGGGAATTGGTCTTATCTTCTACACCATCGTCATGACCGTCGCATCTTTCACCGAAAGGTATTAAGATTTAAAATAAAATGATCACTTTGCATAAATATTTCATAAGTGGGGCTTACATCAACTAAATGCTTCCATTGAAAAATATATAGTGCCATTAGTAATTAGCAGGGCCTGATCTAAGTTTTAGGGAATCTAAACACTTTTATGTTAGTTTAAATTACAAAAATCTCGACAGTTTGAAGGTCATGCGACCTGTATAATAGGTCTTTAAAGTTTAGAAGTGAAGTCAAATGTTTTATCCGTTTGTGCCCAAAACCGGCTCTAGTAGTTCATGTTTTCTTGTATTGAATAAATGGCCTTACTGTTTCTTACTTGCATATTTGTTACAGGTATAGACTCAAAGTTGCTGCTGATCATGGACTCATTCACCAAACGGGTGTAAAACTACCGTTGACAATCTTGGTGCTGCTTCCTCAACTCGTGCTTATGGGTATGGCTGATGCTTTCTTAGTAGTTGCGAAGCTCGAATTTTTCTACGATCAAGCTCCTGAAAGCATGAAAAGTCTTGGCACATCGTATTCGTTAACAAGTCTAGGGATCGGGAATTTCTTGAGCAGTTTCTTGCTGTCCACGGTTTCTAAGATAACAATAAAACGTGGAAGAGGATGGATTTTGGATAATCTTAACGAGTCTAGGTTGGATTATTATTACTTGTTCTTTGCGCTTCTTAATTTTATCAACTTCTCCTTGTTCTTGGTCGTGGTTAAGTTTTATGTTTATAGAGCTGATGTTACTCATTCAGTGGATGTGAAAGAAGAGGAATCGAAGGTGATGGGTATCAACGAGGATGAATAATATAGAAATATTGTTCTTTCTACAGTTTTCTGTTTTCTTTTAATTTCAGTGATTATCTCCTTGTACATTTACTTCATACTCTGGTCATAGTCCCTCTCTATCAGTATAAGTGGTTTTAAAGGTTTTTTCGCCTAAATTAAGAAAATACAAATTTTTATATAATTTATATTAGCTATATAATTATATTATTAAATGAAACTTCTTCAGCCAATATAAAAAATACATAGTATTTTGTAATTGGTCACAAAATTCAAATTCTATTAAATCCTACTTAGAATATTGAGAACATCAATTATTTTGGAACAAAAAATTTCTTTAAACACCACTTAAAATGATGCGGAGGAAGTATATAAATGTGTTTAAGAAGAAAATGCTAATTTAATTCTCAAAATCTTTAAAATTCACACTTTTATCTCCATCTCTTCAGTATGGCATACAGAAGTGTGTAATTTGCTTGGACGTCTACAGTTTACGTTACGCACTAACATTAGTCTAATTTTCCCCAAATCTAACCCTAATCGTTTTCAGTTTCATGGACAGCATCTCTAGAAATTTAGGATCTAGTCGATGATTTGTTGTTTTAATCAACAAGAAGTTGGTCTACTGGCTATTGAATACAAATTTAAGACAAAAAACAAATTAAATGCAATTAAAGAATTAGTCCAAATTTTTTTTTTTTGGCGGATCTATTATGCTATTAGAAATAATGAGAAACATTACATAGAAGATACTACAGCTGACCATTCTACCTGCCTTATTAGAATTCATGTCTGACTGCATCATCCTGAGCCGCCCTATGAGATCTATTCCTGACGGTATTCCTTGCGCCATGCTGAAGATCCCTTGTAAGACTTGTCTCCAATATTCTGCATAATTTGCCTTCTCCGGGAATTGAAACCCAGACCTCCTGGTGTAGAAATTGCGTCGCCTGGGATTCGAACCCCAGACTTGGGTGTAGAAGCCTTTAAACCTTGACCACTAGGCCACGGTGCTTTCACTAAAAGAGAGAGAAAATTGTTATTCATTCTCACACATATAATTACAAAATGACTTAAAACTTATAAACAAATATAAGCAAAATATTAACTAGTTACTACTCCCTCTGTTTCTGAATAAGTGTCATTTTAGAGTTGTGCACACAGATTAAGAAATCATTAAATTTTACATATTTTCGATACAAAAACATCATTACCCATACATCTCAACCAATAAAAAAATAAAATACAGAATAAAGTTAATAAATTCTGCATTGAAATGCTAAAACAACACTTATTTTGCAACGAAAAAAATTCTCTACAACGACATTTAATATGAAACGGAGGGAGTATAATTTAGTTATTTCGTTAATATTCATGCATGAGAAAGTCACCTATTACTCATTTAACCAACTTTGTTAAGAAAAAAAATTAAATATGTATAAAAATATGACAAAAAGTATAAGAGAGTACAACCAATAATCAATGTAAACAAACAAAACTACATTTAGGGTGTCTTTCAAATATTTACAAGATAAAATTTTACAATAAAAATAAAAATAAAGCCTGAGAATAGTCAATTGATCAAATACAATAAGATCTGGGTAAAAATTCCAAATCCGAAGAACAAAACCACTTATGATCCGGGAAAAGTACGAATCCAAATCAAAATTGGTTACAGATTTGAACGAATCAATAATTTTAGTATTTAAAAAATCTGAAACCGAACCTGGCTAAATCAAAATATTTTGGATATCCGAATAGATCTGAATCATATAAATATACTTAAATATATTAATTATTTTTGTATTTAATATCTAGAAGAATTTTTAAAATAAATAAATAATTGAAAATATATAAATAATAAAAATTAAATATTTAAAATCGCTGAAAATATTCAAAACACCAAAAGTATTTGAACTATTTATTTATTCTCCAACTAAATATTCAAAATAAACTAATTTCTATGCTAAGTTTAGCTATTTTGGCATACATTATTAAAATTTATATGATATATATTATTATTTTTTATTTTTATAAAATTTAAAATATATATGAATTTTCAACTTGAAAAAATAATTTAACCGGGTTATCTGAACCCGAATAAAATCCGTAAGGATCTGAATCCGCAAAAATCCGAAACGAACTCAAACCAAAATTTAAAAGTATCTGAATATGACTGAAATCTCTACCCCGGAACTTGAATAAATCAGAACCGAATACAGATGGATATCCAAACGCTCATCCCTAAATACAATCACCTCTTATGTACTTTGCTATTTTTCTCTAATATAATAAATCTATAATATAGATGGAATCAACTCCAATATATTATCTACAATAGCATTCCTTTATATTTAGAATAAAAATAGAAGAATGTTAGATATTTGAATCATTACATGTATTTTGTTTTCGATAAAAGATACATATATTCTGCTCGTACATTTTCCTAATTTATTTGGTAGATCCTCTTGTTCTTCTGATCTAGATTATACTTTTTGTCTGTATTAGCCTTTAGAGTAGTTTGCTATGTTTCTTGAGTTATTTTCACTGTAAGGCAGTTTTGAGTTTTTTATTACATTTTCATGTAATACATTTTCATGTTTCTTTCTCAAGACGATTCTGCTGGGTTTTTTTTGTAACAGTAACACGATTCTGCTGGTTAATGTGTCTAAAGAAAGACATATTTCCTGGTGGCTTTATTTTTTAGAGGGGTTCTTGTAACTCGCTAGCCTAGTATTTTATTCTGTAATTTTCTGTTTAATTATCATTGTAACACTTTACAAATAGAGACGTGTTTTTATTTAGTTTAATAAAAGTAAGATGGGAAAAATATAATAATAAATATAGTAATGTTTTTGAAAATTAAAGTTATCATATCTGATCAAGTGTATGAATAGGGATGAGACAGATTTGGATACATGCGAAATTTAAAGTATCTAGATTCGGATTCGAATTCACTGAATCCATAGATTTAGTATTAGGATCCGGATTCATGGCTTTTAGATATTTACATTCTGGATATACGTCTAGATATTATATTATCTGCGGATATCTAGATTCGAAATTCAGATTCATAAAAATAATTAAAAATATATATTAAAATTCGAAAAATAAGACATAAATTAAATATTTATACAATATATATATATATATATAAATTTATAAATATCTATATCTATGTATATAATATTAAAAAGTAAAATATAATATTATAAAATTAATTTTATGTGTAAATATTAATATATTTTAAAGATATGGAACGGATCCAGATATCTAAACCTAAAAATTAAAATGTGGGATCCAGATTCAGTTTTGATGGAACCAAGATTTTATTATATGAATCTGGATTCAAATTACTACAAGGGAAAGGGGAAAATATAGCACAAGAAGATAGCATTCTTGTCTAAAATGCTATCTTTAACTTAATCTATTTTTTTAAGATAGCGTTTTCAAATACCTATGCTATTGTTTGTTTTTTCGGATTCCTAAATATGTTAAAAACGTTATCTATAGTTTAGGCAGAAAAAGTTTCAATTTCCCGCTAAGTACTTAGCGAAAAAAGGAAAATGAAATTCTTCCACTTGTTTTCACAAATAAAACAAAAGAAAGTGAAAAGAGAAAAAAAAAATCACGGTTTAGGGCATCTCCAATCCCACTCTATTTTTCATTCTAAAATAGAGTTTAGAATAAAAATGTTTTAATGGTAGAGTGAAAAATAGGGTTACTCCAAATATAGAATAAATTATCTTTTTTTTGTTCATCACTTTATTTTCTATTCTAAAATAGAGTCACTCTATTGATTCTAGAGTAGAAACTAGAGTAAAGCATTGAAGATGGTATTATGTTTTTCTTTCCATCTCTTTTCTCTTCCTCTTCATTCCAAGACCTCATTGCCGACTTAATCTCCGAGCATAACACACACAAATATTTTTCCTCCATTGATTCTGTTGTTCATCTCGTTAGATTATTGCATGGATTCAACAGCACATACTTGATTTGAGGATCCTCGCCAATGAGAAGCTCTGAGGTACCTTCGTTGGCTTGGTTCTTAAAAATATATCTTCAATGTGTACTCACCTAGTAGCAGTCCTTTCTTCGAGTTAGTTTATCTCTTGATCTGTTGTTTTTCTTATGGATTTGATTGAGGATAAGTGTTGAGGATCCCGTGGCAAAAGGAAGTTGGAGGATGCACAAGAGGCTTGACTACAGAGGAGGCAAATCGTGCAAACCTGAGTATTGGAGGATGAGAGTACAATCTTTGAGTTATATATGAGAAATCAACTTAGTTTAGGTCAAGTGAGCTCAAGAATGTGTCCATTCTTAGGTTTAGGTTTAGGTTTAGTTTAGTTTATGTTTTGATTATTTGTAAACAATTTTGATATATAAAATTTTAAAATATTTATATTTTGTAAACACTTTCGATATATAAAATATTTTTTATTATTTTTTAATAATGTTATAATAAAAGTTATTATTTGCTATTATAAGTTATACAATTACACAACTAAAAGAACACTATCAAACTAATATTTTAACATAGCGTACGCAAAAATGCTATTTAAAATGTCAGAAAAAATTGCTAGGGAAGATATACATCATTGGCCATAACGCTATGTTATCATGTAATAATGTTTTCCATATGCTATATATGTGATATTTTCTTATAGTGAACATTTTGGATATCTTATTTTTCAAGCGAATCTGAAACGGATCTAGGATCGAATCCGGATTTTGGATAATAAATCCAAAGCCTATCTAGGAGTGCATAACATCACTAGTTTTTACATTTCATCTTAAGATTAAAATAGAAAAATAATGAAAAGAAAAGTGGAGATCTTCTCTCATATGAGAGATTTTACTAAATTTATGAAAGGTTGATTTTACATGTGGTACATGATGAATGGTCAAAAACAAATTTGGTAGATATTTTAGTATAGTTGTCTTTTTATATATAAAATATACTTAAAAGAGTCATTCTTATCTCTGACACCTGTTATGATAACATTTTTGTTGTATGTTTAGTCAAAATAATTTTATTGAGATTTTAGTATTTTCACTTATTTTCAATAGTACTTTTAGTAATATAATATTGACCAAAGGGGTGTTTCCAAATAATAATCCTGAATTAATTGTTTGAGGTATGTGACTCATCCAGAATTAGTGATTACTCAGCAATTTGTGATTACTCAGCAATTTATCTAAATATTATGATTTTCCAAGTGACTCATTCGCTCATTTCCTCTCTCTTTATATACATAATACATGAGACCAAGCAACAACCCTCGAACAAAAAAAAAGAAGAACGAGAGGAGGGAGGAAATGACATTGCAAGAGGTAGGAGATGATTACACAAAAGATGGAACTGTTGATCTTCGAGGCAATCCTGTTCGAAGATCCCAAAGAGGTCGTTGGAAAGCTTGTTCCTTCGTCATTGGTATGTATTATAATTACCCTTATTTTTAGATATCTGTGTATTATGTGATTTATTACAATGTATATGTGGTTGATATTTTGGAATGTTAAATGTTTAGTGTACGAGATATTTGAAAGAATGGCTTATTATGGGATATCGAGCAATCTAGTAATATTCATGACTACTAAATTGCACCAAGGCACGGTCCAGTCGTCTAACAGTGTGACCAATTGGGTTGGGACCAGTTGGCTCACTCCAATATTGGGTGCTTATGTTGCCGATGCCCATCTCGGCCGCTACATTACTTTTGTCATCTCTTCCGCTATTTATTTTTTGGTACGTATAGTTTAATCATCTCTTCCGATATTGTGTATAATTTATAGAATCCCTCAACTTTTAGAAAGAAAAGTAGAATAAAAGAGTAACCTACAGTTTAACAATAATCCCCCAAAAATCATTCATAACCTACAGTTTTGAAACAACGTGCAATGCATGACTATATATAGTTGGATTCGTGTATAGATTTTGGTGGACGGATGAACGTTAGAAAGATTAATATATAGTACTTAAAAGAAAATTATATTGTCACAATTAAAATTTTATTGTATTTTACCAAAAAGACATGCTGCGTGGGTGAACCATAACCCAATTTAAGAACAGTTTAGTGATTAAAGAATGCACCGGTGACTTTCACAATGTCGTGTTGTCATGACAACAAGATTAAACCTGTTAACTTCAAATTGATTTAACCGGTTAGTTTATGTATCATTCCCAGGGAATGGTGTTGCTGACACTATCAGTTTCTGTACCGGACCTTAGACCACCGAAATGTACAAAGACTAATGTTGAAGACTGTGAAAAGGCTTCGGTTTTACAATTAGCCGTTTTCTTTGGAGCGTTATACATATTAGCAATTGGTACAGGAGGCACCAAACCAAACATTTCTACAATAGGAGCTGATCAGTTCGATGTCTTTGACCCAAAGGAGAAGATTCATAAACATTCATTTTTTAATTGGTGGATGTTTAGTATCTTCTTTGGTACTCTCTTTGCCACAACCGTTCTTGTTTATGTTCAAGATAATGTAGGATGGGCCTTAGGTTATGGGCTTCCAACATTGGGGCTTGCGATTTCCATTATCATATTCTTGGTAGGTACTCCATTTTACCGTCATAAACTTCCCACGGGAAGCCCATTCACGAAGATGGCTAGAGTCATTGTGGCTTCACTTCGTAAAGCTCAAGCGCCTATGTCACGTGATCCCACATGCTTCCATGAGCTCCCTTTGTTGGAATATGAGAGCAAGAGAACATTCCCAATCCATCCTACAGGAAGTCTAAGGTTCGGTTAGAACATTCATTTGGATATTTATTTATTCGGTTTAATATAGGCAGGCATGTACATTCAGGTTTGAATAGAATTTTCGGGTTCATTCTAGGTTGTATTTAGGTTTCATATATGTTTGAGTCGAATTTGTTTACTAATACTTTGGTTCAGATGTATTTTATAGCTTTGTTTTAGATCCATTTTGGAGATAAACTCATTTCGGATTCAGGTAATATCAAATAAGGTTTAGATAGTTTTAGATATCATATTAAAATAAATATAAAATTAGGTATTTAGAATATTAATTTAGGATACTAACCTGATTTTCAAAGCATGTTTTCGGGTTTCTTTTGGATATTCAAACTTTTGAGTTATTCGTTTAGGTTTGGTCATTAGCACTTCTATTTCAGATACATTTTTGTATCACCTTACACTCTATTTGGGCACTACTAGAACTCTGAATCAGATATGGAACGTTTTTCGGTTCTAATTCTGTTTGCAATTTGGGTTTCAGATTTTTTTTGCCCAAGCCTAGTTGAATGAGTTTCTTTTTGTTTGGTTACATTCATTAGACTAAAGATATATCTATGTGTTGCAGATTCTTAGACAGAGCTTCACTCAAGACCGGACCAACCAATAAATGGAGTCTCTGCACTATAACAGAAGTAGAAGAAACAAAACAAATGTTAAGAATGTTACCTGTCTTGTTCATAACGTTCGTCCCAAGCATGATGCTCGCTCAAGTCATCACTCTATTCGTCAAACAAGGAACCCTCCTCAACCGTCACATCACCAGCAACTTCAGCATCCCACCCGCAAGTCTCGTAGGCTTCACTACACTCTCCATGCTCGTCACCATAGTCATATACGACCAGATATTTGTTAAACTCGCAAGAAAACTAACCGGAAACCCAAGAGGCATCACATTGCTTCAACGAATGGGAATCGGTATCATCCTCCACATCTTAATCATGATCATTGCATCAGTAACAGAACGGTATAGGCTCAAGGTCGCTGCTGAGCACGGGCTAGTCCATAGAGCTGTCAAATGGGAAAGCCCATGTCCATTAGCCCATATCCGTTTGTCCATTTATAGTTTGTGGACAGAGAGTGACCATGTCCATTAAAGACCAGTCCATTAAAGACCATGTCCATCAGAATCCATATTTATATGGGCTGCCATGGAATCCATTAGTGACCATTTATGAAATTTTTTAATTTCAATATAAAAACTTATAAATACAAATACAAGTAATTAATATTAAAATTCATTAATAAATCCACAAGTACAATAATATATAAGTTCGAAATACCATAACATAGGATAAATTTTTCAGTTTTGGCGAGAAAATTCGATTTCGTGGTTTTGCCGGGAAAACTCGATCTATCGGTTTTAGCGGGAAAACTCGATTTTACGGTTTTACCGGAAAAACTCGATTTTACGGTTTTACTGGAAAAACTCGATTTTACGGTTTTGGCGGGAAAACTCGATTTTACGGTTTTGGTGGGAAAACTCGATTTTACGGTTTTGGCGGGAAAACTCAATTTTACGGTTTTGGCGGGAAAACTCGATTTTACGGTTTTGGCGGGAAAACTCGATTTCCCTGTTTTAGCTAGAAACCCCGATTTCTCAGTTTTGGAAGAAAACCCGATTTTACGGTTTTGACGATTTTACGGTTTTAGCGGAAAAACTCGATCTACCGGTTTTAGCGGGAAAACTCGATTTCCCGATTTTGGAGGAAAACCCGATTTTACGGTTTTGGCGATTTTACGGTTTTAGCGGAAAACTCAATTTCCCGATTTTGGCGGGAAAACTCAATTTCCCGATTTTGGCGGGAAAACTCGATTTCCCGATTTTGGCGGAAAAATCCGATTTCTCAGTTTCAGCGGAAAAATCCGATTTTACGGTTTTTGTGATTTTACGATTTTGACGGAGAAAATTCGATTTCCCGATTTTGGCAAAAAATCCGATTGCTCGGTTTTGGCAAAAAAATCCGATTTATCGGGTTTGATGGGAAAACTCAATTTTTTGTCCATTGGACAATCCATGTCCATAAAACCCAAAACCCATAAAGACCATTTTTTAAATGGTCATCCATATTTTATCCATTCATAACCCATGGAAAAAATGGGTGTGTCCATATTAAGTCCATTTAAATATGGACGTGGACGACCAATGGACAACCCGCCCATTTGACACCTATACTAGTCCACCAGACGGATGTGCCTCTTCCCTTGACCATTTTCGTGTTGCTTCCACAGTTCGTGCTAATGGGTTTGGCTGATACTTTCTTGGAAGTAGCTAAGCTTGAGTTCTTCTACGATCAAGCACCTGAGAGTATGAAAAGCCTCGGGACATCGTATATGACCACGAGTTTAGCAGTTGGAAACTTCATGAGCAGCTTTTTGCTTTCGACGGTGGCCCGGGTAACGAAGAACCAGGGAAGAGGATGGATTCTTAACAACTTGAATGAGTCGCGGTTGGATTACTATTACATGCTCTTTGCGGTTATAAACTTGATTAACTTCATCTTTTTCTTGATGGTAGCTAAGTCTTATGTGTACAGAGCTGAGATTACTGACTCAGCAAATGTAAAACAGGAGACAAAGGTGCTAGATAACAACGAGTAAGGGAATGCATTCAGCTTCTCGATCTTGTTATGTGTTTTACATAAATGTATGATAAAAACCAATTTGGTAAAGGCTTTAATTCATTTGGCAACCATCACAAACTGTTGTCACTGAGAAAACACTAATGACTGTTCTTGCAATTTCCTCAGATAGATAGATACTAGAGATACAAAGGCAAATGTCTAACAGGACTTGCCTGGTTTTTTGGATAAAAGATTAATCGTCTCGGTAGTTAAACTTCCTTTTGACAGACGCACGGTCGTCTTCCTCTTCATCTTCTTCTTCCTCTTCTTCATAAACTTCTTCTTCTTCAGCTTCCTCTTCTTGCTCAACATCATCTTCCACAGTGTTAACCCTCTCGCACTCGTCAATCCATTCACTATAGCTGGCATCCATATTCGAGCAAAAGCAGAGGATTTAGAAAACAGAGTGAAAGAACCGAATAGGATGATGTCATAACAGATTGTTACTTACATGTCTATAGCTTCACTCAAAGCTGCAAGAAACAGAATGATCAGAGACATATAAAGTAAGAAAAGATTCGAAAAAAAAAAAAAAAAAAAAAAAACCTGTGATGGTGGTGCTAAAGCTTTCTTCACAGATTCTACAAGTTGCAATACCAATCATCTCTTTCATATTACTGGAAAAGACCGTGTTAACAACAAGAAGTCAAAAGAGTTAAGTTGGTTGAAAGGTAAGAAAAAAAAAAACAATACATTTGGCATTCGACACTAGAGCCGTGATTGCAGAAAGGACAACTAAAGACAGTGTCAAGCTTGTCCATACGCTTCGTTGTAGCAGGCTTTGCCCTTGACTTCCTTTTCCCCATTGCTTTAAACAGTGAATCGTAAATAAGAATAAAAAAAAATCAATACTTTATCGCGATACATGATGAATCAAGTACCCAGAAAGATCATCCAACTTGAAAAGAAAATCTCAATAATTGCTAAACTTCAATCTAGAATAAAGAATCACTACTTTATCACGATACCAAAAGAGTCAATCGCGTAAGAGATGATTTGAGTTCAATCTAAAAAGTTTGCTATATAGATTCACAGAATCGAAAAGAACATAACTTTCATATCTACACACCTGTAACTGCGCAAGACCGATTCCTCGAGGAAGAGCGAGATACGAAACCCTAGATAGTGCGATTTTGGGGAAGAAAAAGAAAAAAGAAAAAGAAAAAAAAAAAGAGATCGCTGCAACTTGATACTACGAGAAACGACGCCGTATTGCCATACGTTGAAGAAGGTTTCATGAATATCAAATTAAAACTTAGATATAAATAATATATAACCAAGAAAAAAACATAATTAGGTACATAGCCAAATGACCTAGTTTTTTTTTATATACACATTTTATTTTATGTAATAATGCATTTATGCTCCTGAAGCCAATCGGGTCACCTAATGAGAATTTTTTTTTTAATTATTTGCTATCAAATTACGCGTGAAACATTCTATTGACCATTTATTCCATCGTATATGTCATCCACTCTTTCATCATCTGACATCAATCTCTCGTTAATTTGTGGACACTGGTAACTCCAGATTTTTATTCTGCGTTCCTCGTATAGCATGAAACATAAAATGCTACAGATTTTATTTTGACACCACTTATTTCCTTTAACTGAGTAAAAACTCTCTTTATTAATTACACTTTATTACATGGCTTCTTAAAATTCTTTCATATGCCAAATCTATTAACGTTTTGGCGATTTATTTCATCGATCAAGTCGTACTCTCACACCTGATGATGTCATCCCTTGTACACATATCTTCACATATTTTAACAGTTTGTCTATTCTACGTGAACTATGTAGAATGGAACATAATATTGTACTATTTTCATGTTTTGCTATTTAGATCGGGGCTTATATTTCTCTTTTTTGGTGTTAGTGATTAATGATTTTAGATTTAGTATGAATGATTTGGGTTCACTCTGCAATGCAGTGGGTAATTCAGTGCAACATATAAAAACATTATAAATTTTGGAGCAATCTCTCCATCCTATTTACCTATCTTTTATTATTGTCTGTGTGTTCTATATTATTTTGAGTATATCTAATAGTAAGTATACAACACTTCGCAACATATGATTTTCGTAACGCCATGTCACATAGTATATAATAACTGGTAACATATTAAGAGAAAGGGCATAACCAGATGAATTGTGTATTAAATATCTGACACTATATTATGTCAAAATTAAAACTAGTTACCTAATTTACACGTGATATATGGCTAGTTCACAAATTAACCATAAATAATATCAAAAACCCATGATAAGTATTTTTTTTTTGTGCACCAACCCGTGATCAGTTTACTCTTTCTTCTTATTTGTAACGAGAGCATTCCATGTTCAGTTCTTTTTAAAAGAAAATTCCGGTTGAGAGCCGTTTTTTTATTAACTATGGGCATTCAGATTTATTGAAGGATCTAGATTACTTTTTAAGAGAAGTTGCAGTTCATTGATAGAACTTATTTCTTGAATATGTAAATGAACTTGAAAGTACGAACTCATATCCATACTTATTTCTTGCCGCAGGTAAATCGAACAAGAACAATATCCCTTTACATTCGTGTCTATTATAAAATTAATATTTTTTTAAAAATATATTGTTAAAACAAATCTTTATATCATATAAAATGATTTATATGTCACCACATGTCAATTTATATAATTTATAGTTTTATATATGAACTAAAGTTTTTCTACTCTAGCATCGACAATAATTTTAAAAATGATATTATTTTACTATAATAAATTTTTTGATATTACTATTTTTATATTTTTTGTTTTTTCGATCAAAAAATTTTTTTAATTGAAAAGTAAAATTTTAAATTTTGCTGATCATCATAATCTTTTTGAAAAAATATGATATGACTTTTTAGAACTGTAATATAGCATCAAACTATTTGTAACATGTGTTATAAATTTACTTATATGTTAAAAGAGTATCATTTTCGGTAAGCAAATATTCATTTTTTTATAAATATTCATTTTTTTTGCTTTTGTCACAAAATAAACTATATGGAAGAAAATTACAAAAATATTTCATTTAATAGGAGAAAATATCTTTATATCCTAGATATATAAATACAAATAAATAAATAAAATAAATAAAAGAATAATTTTTTTATATAGTTTCAGATTATATATTTTCAAATTCAAATATTTTATAGCTTTTTTGAAGTTTTTTTTTAATTTTCTTTTTGAAATTCGAAAATACCTTTTGAAACTATTTTTATTTTTTTCATTTTCAAATTTTGAATATTTATTTTTTATTTTAAACGTCAATCCTAAATCTCTATCCCTTAACTCTAAACTCTAAGATATATTGTTTAGGACTGTTGGCGGTTAAAACCTTAGAAATATTGACTTTAGAAAAATGAGGCTGTTGCTTTAGTGGCTGTAAATAAAAATATGTTCTAAAGCTTCAGATTCTGGCTTTTAAAAAAAAAATCAAACAAACGTGAACAAAAAAGAAAAAGTTGGACTTTGAGCAAAACACAATCCATCCCCCTTCAGAGAGAAAAAAAAAACGCAGAGAGAGAAAGAGAGGGGAAGGCCGCCGCGTTTCATCCCTCCGGCCGGTGGTGTGGGCTCCTTTAGCCACCGTCGGTCCGGTCGGTCATGCCATAGATTTCAGCTTCTTCCTTATTATTTTTTCGTCTTTGGTTTGAGTGGGAGAGATCTCCTTTTCTTCTTTTTGGGTTTGGACTCTAAAGCTAGAGTCTCATATAGATTCGGGACACAGAGGCTCCGACAGCTCTGTTGTCGCCGTTAAAGTTCCGGGGGATGGATGCTTATTCAGATCTGTCGCAGCCGTCTAAGCATCGGGAGGTGGAGGCTTCTTCAGATCTGCGTCGCCGGCTCTGGGGTCTTTGGCTATGAAGGCGATTCGTGTTTATTTTGGCTCGGTGAAAGTAAGGGTGGTTGGTTTGAGTCTCCGTCTTTTGGAGACGGTGGAGTTAGGGTTACCATGAGATGGAGGCGGTGGTTGGATGAGTGCTCGAGAAGAGTGATGATGCTCTCCGACGGTTCCGACGGTTCTCTGATGGATTGATGTGAGGTAGCTTCAGGGCGTTAAGGTTGAGGGACGAAATCTCGATTCTCTAGGATCGATTGAGGCTTTCCCCCGGAAGAAGAAGTTACGGTGAAGTAGTGGGATGCGGCGTAGGTGTACGCGCGCGGTGCGGCCGGTGAATCGACGGTTCTGCAATGGTGTAACCTTTCCCGGCGGAGGTCTCTTCGACGGTCGCGGTTTCAAGGTGGTCTCGAGACTCGGGGCGTAAACGAGTCTGGGCTGTCGGTGGGGTTCAATCCCTTTGGACCTTGGCCCATTTATCTTGTATTTTGTTATTTTCATGTGTCTTGCTGTTTGGAATTTTTATGTATGAATTTGGGCTTCGGCCAGTTTTTAATATATTTCAATTTGGGAAAAAAAAAGTCGGACTTCGAGTGATTTTAGGGGCTTTGAGAGATTTTAGGAAAGCTATAAAGTCTGATTGGTAAAACTATTGGCTTTAGAAACTTTAAGTAATCGTAAAGTCCTTAAAGCCTTGAAAACTTAATCCCCAATCACAATCTATATTAGTTAACTCAATGAGTATAATTATATATTTACCTGTTTAATAAAACATTTTGATCATTTTAATTATTAAAATATATATTTGTGACACGAAACTTTTTTAGTGTTTAACTAAGGTATTTCTCTATATTAATTTAAAGTAAATTTTCTTATTTTTTAGATCATATTTTTAACAGAGTTTTTGAAATATGGCAATGACTAATAGTTATTATATCAGTGTAATTAAAATTTATGTAATAAGATTTTATTTTTGTCAATATTTTTGAAATATAGCAATATAACATATTTTAAATAAATGGTAATTAAAAGGAAAAAAAATGTTTATTACAGTATTACAAAACGAGATAATAACCGTTGGATCTATATATTAACAAGATCTTGAAGTAGACCATAACACAGAGTAGCAACCTCAATCAATACATAAACAGAGAATCCACAAAAAGCGACAGGTGCCTTTAGGGTTTTCGTCTCGTTGTGCTGTGTGTGACCGTTCTCCTCCACTAATTCTTATTCGCTTTTGAATAGTCTCTTGCGTCTCAGGAATCCGATTCTCTGTTTCCCTTTTTTTTTTACCAATTTTTGATCTCATTCTCTTGCGGAATTTGAGTTTTTGTGGGGGGAGACGATGGGAAGAGGCAAGTTCAAGGGGAAACCTACAGGCCAACGCCGATTCTCTAGCGCTGCTGAAATACGTAAGAATTTTGTCTTGAATTTGTGTAAAACATATAATATTTGCCCTAATTTCTTGATTTCTTCTGCTCTGTAGATGATTTATACGAGTTAAGATAATCATTGGATACATAATAGATAGAGTTTGGTTAAGTTCTTAACTGTCACTCTGCTTTTTGTATCACGTTTACTTGGTTCAACTCTATTGGAAGCTGCCATGTCTTAGTCCTTTCCATTATTTTAGTTGTTAAATTTGATGTTTTCGATTCACTATTTTTGTGTTTTTTTTTGCGCGTTTGAGAGAGTCATGTGTAAAATATCTGATTCTGATGATCTTCAGAAGTGTTCAATTTAGTGTGATCTGGTCCAGTTTTCGGTGAATTTTCGGTTTATTTTCTAGGGATTTAATATTTCAAGATTGTTTTTTTTTTTTGGTGTGTTGTGCAGTTGCGGGCACTTCTGCTGCACGTCCTCGGTCATTCAAGCAGGTACTTTGGCAGTTTTTTCGTACAAGTTTTATACGTTTGTTTGTTTAAGTGTGTAGTGGTGAATGATTTTTGCATTTTTTGATGACATTATCAGAAAGAAGCAGAGTACGAAGAAGATATCGAAGAGGAGTCTGAGGAATCTGAAGAAGAATCCGAAGATGAATCTGATGTGAGTGGAAAGCCTTTATAATCTTATGTTCATCTATTATGGCAATTCATATTTAATTTTGGTATATTAATAATATCAGGTGAAGAAGAAAGGACATGAAGCTCTAATCGAAGTTGATAACCCTAACAGAGCTAAGCCAAAGACCTTGAAAGCAAGAGACCTTGATGTAATTTTCTCTTGAGTAATCTCTACTTTATGTGGATCTCTCCATATATATAAACTATGTTTGTGTTAGTAACGTTGTGTTTTTCTCTCTCTCTGTTTATTAGGCAAGTAAAACCACTGAACTCTCAAGGCGTGAAAGGTTTGTTGCTAATACTGAACATTTAAATCTCTTACAAACATGTGTTAATGAGTAGTTTCTTAAAACAGTTCCATCATATATGGTCTTCTGCAGGGAGGAGCTAGAGAAGCAGCGAGCTCATGAGCGATACATGAAGTTGCAGGAGCAAGGCAAAACCGAGCAAGCAAGAAAGGATTTGGGTAAAAACAACAATGAACCTCTTGTTCTCTTTCTTCGTTACCTGATGAGCTTATTAATTATCTTATCCCTTGTGTGCGTGTGTGTGTACAGATCGTTTGGCTCTGATTCGTCAACAGAGAGAAGAAGCTGCCAAGAAGCGAGAAGAGGAAAAAGCAGGTAAAATAAAACATCATTGGGTTTTGGAAAAAAAGACAGTCTTCTCCTTATTGTTTCTGATATTTTTTAATGTCTCACGTTTATTGTAGCGAGAGACGCGAAGAAAGTCGATGCACGCAAATGAGCTAAGTGTTCAAGCTCATCAGAGAACTACCCTACTTTATAACTATATATATAACAAAACAAGACTCAGCGACTAAGATGCGTTTTTTTTTTTACTTTTGTTCAATTGGTAAACAGATACAGCCTTTACCTATTTACTCAATTCCGTGTGGATCCTAATACATTTGAAAGTTATTGAGTCTTTTAGCATCCGATTGAAAGAACTATAAACAACACCATCTCCGACAATTCTAGCCAACTCATCCTTATGCACCATCTTCATCTTTTTATAATTAATTTCTCCTCGAATATTTTTATTCTTCTAAATGCATCTCCATACTTAAACATATCTATATCGAGTAGTTAAATATGACGGCATTATTTTTTTCTTGGAAACGTAAACGCTTCTCAAATTTGTATGTAACTCTTTTATATCAACCACATTAACCACCGACTGAAGTGTTTTGACATTGTTTGTTTACACATGAGATGTATTTGATGCTAGATCAAACAGACTAAGTTAATATTAACCTATATCTTAGGTTATTTCTTGTCTGGGAAGTGTTTGATAAAATACATGAATGAGTTTCCTCTGTTTACATGTTTTTTTAAAACTAAACTTGCTTACATGTTTAACCAATAGGTGTTGATGTTATGAATATTTAATAACTACTTAGACTTGTTTACATGTTTTTTAAACATAAACTTGCTTACATGTTTAACTAATGAGAGTTGATGTTATGAATATTTAATAACTATTTGGACTTGCTTTTAGTGTATGTTTGAGTGTAATTAACCAATGGAAATTGATGATAAATGCATGATTAGCTTATGAATTGATATCATGAAATAAATTGATTTACTTGTGTCATCTTAAGTTGAAGAAGCTTGTTATTTGATGATTGGTTTAGCATCTTAAGTTAGAACCTATTAATTTTTAATCCATTATCTAATCCCATAAGTTTAATCTTTAAACCTTCCTTATCACTTATTTTTGCTTAATAAATTGATTGAATTAAGATTATTGTTTATTAATCGTTTTTACTCACTAGGTTCTAAAACCCACCTTATTTGCTTACCTTAACTAACAACTTTTCTCTTCAATTTGAATACTTTCAAGTTGGATTGAAAACTGAAACGTATTATAGAATTAAACATTTTACCTATTATATGATCGTGTTCATCAACAACAATCTTTTCGAAGTTGCGACAGGATTCAGGGCCTGCCCTGGGCTAAAGCCCATAAAACCAGGGCTTTAAGCGCCAAAATTATTTATGTTATAAGGGGCGCCAAATTACAAAATACTCTTTAGTGTAGTGGTTTGTGTCTAGTGTTCTTTTATGTGCAAGGGACGTGTTCGAATTTCCTCTATTCTGTTTTATTTTCTTTTTCTTTTTAATAATGGCAACAAATAAAAATATTTAATAATCAAAGATTTTAATACCTTTTCTAACAACTTTAATTTCCTTTTATCTACCTGGCTAATTAGTTTTGTTTCCTTCTAACAAATGTATGTTTCATTTATATATGTATTAAATTATATGATACAAATTATAAAGTTACAAAAGTAAACAATAACTAAATTTTCGTTTTTGATAATGATTATAGCCAAAAAAAACTGATTACTTTTAACAACTTATTTCGTTATATTACAGATATAAAATAAACAAGAGGATCAAACAAAACTAATTATTATTTTTTTTATCTTAGCAATTGACAGTTTTTTTTATTTTTTTTGTTAATCTTTAGATTCTCTATTACAAAACTGTATATTAGTCATTCTTCTCTTCTAATTTTCTATGTAAATTTAGTTTTTCATTCGTAACTATTTTTATATCTTTTGCAAGTTTTCTATATTAAAAAAAAAACTCAAAATATGAAATTAGCTTAAGGTGATATACATTAAAACTGTAAAAATACAGAAAACTAAAATTAATATGTTATATCATATATGTTGTATTTTATTTTTCTATATTTTATATATTTCTTCTTTTTGTTGTAGGATTGTTAGTGTTTTTATGTCTTATGAGTTATGATCAAAGATATAGAATGTTTTCAAATTTTAAAAATGATTATATAGTAACAAATTCTAGTTAAGGGCAATATTTTTTCTAGTTCGCTTTAGGCGCCGTATTAGTCCGGACCGGCACTGCAGGATTATTCAACGTCAAAGAGGCTTTTGGAAACAACACCATGTTAGCGAACTCTTTTGGACAAATATTCTTACCGATGAATTTGGAGTTACTTTTCAATACCTCTCCAAAACGATGTTTTCATTATCTTGTGAGTTTTCATTCTGATGAACAAAATTATTCAAAATTTTAACGGTTTGAGTCTATTTTTTTCTCTGTTTAAAATTTTTCTCAAGTATTTTGTGTTTGATTTTGCAGCTTTAGAAAATGACGATTGAAGACTTGTGGTTTTACAGATGATAATCTAATATAATAAAGGTATTTCTTCAATTTATTTAATTACCTTGCGTATTTGAAACTTTTATAAAGATTTAATTAAAAATTGGAACTTTGTTACAGCTTAGTTAATGTTTGTTCTCAATGTTAGCCAGTCGACGTAAGTTGTTTTAAAGCCCAACTAGATCATGATCCGCGCGCCTGCGCGGATTTATCTTTTGATTCACATATTTTATATACATGTTGTATATTATTTAAGATTTATAAATAAAAAAAGTTAGAATGATCTGGAACCAAAAAAAATTGACCCGGACAAAAAAAAATCAAATACCTACTTAGATCCAAATGTTGAGAACTCGAAGAACTCATACCTGAAATGAACAGATTTATACCCGATCCAATGAGCTAAATTTCAAACATAATATCTTTTGTTATATTTTTAATTCATTTTTGGGTTGGTGAGATTTACTATTTATTCGGAAATTTTTTTGCTAACTTAATGGTATATATTCGTAGGTTTATTTTTTCTGAACAGGAAAAAAAAAATTTGGGTCTTGATTAAATTTATCTTATATAACAAATTGCTGCTATAAATAATTTTTATAAAAATTAATTTGTAACAGTAATATCATTTTTGTTATAAATTAGTATATCATGGTTTATAGGTTTAAAGTATAGTCGTCTTTATAGTATTGCTAATATTGATAGATGCAAGTTAATGAATACATATAATATATTGTATTATTAGTAATCTGTCGTATAGTATTATATGCTAGTAGATGTATTATTAATAATTTATCTTATAGTATAATATGCTAGTGGATGTATCTAGCTTATAGTAAAATATATGCAATATAACGAAACATACGTAGTGGATATAATAATAAGGTAAGAAGTGAAAAACTAGGGTAATGGTTGATATTAATTATTTCTAAAAAGGCATGTCTAATAATAAATAGATTAATATAACATTAATTGCATAAGGTCCAACTTTAAAATCCACCTAGAAAAAGTTGTAATGTTTCTGTTTTAATAAGATAGATTCTATCCACCAGATATGTAATACTATCCTGTGGTGAGGATATTGAAGAATATCTTTCTCCAGTGAGATTGACGGTGGTCATCATTGACATGCCTTTCGAAATTGGGGCATGTGTTATGAATATTGTGTGATGTCTAGTATGAAATGTTCTAGATTTACTTGTTCCCTACTCCAAGTTACTTGTTCCCTACTCCAAGTTATTAGACTTGGTCTACAAGCTATGTAATCCTATATAAGGATCTCATTACTCATGGAATAAGATATCTCATTCTTTCACAAACAAAGCATCCGATCTCTCTCTCTCTCTCTTTGGTTCGATTAGTTCTTAAGCAAGAACACTAGGATTAGAACACGTTATCAGCACGATCTTGCTCAAGATCAACCAACTCGGAGACCATCATAAACCCTAGCCGCCGCCAACCACTTCTCTCTCTAAGATCTTTTACATTCAGTTGTTTCTTAGATCTTAAACTAATCATACTTTGAATCCTTTTCTTTGTTTGATTGATTAAGGTTTCTAAGAAAGGAACCAAGGAGAAGAATCGGCAAAGTAAAAGGTTAGATCTCAAAACCCTAATTTTTACTTGCAACTCAAGTTTATTTTCGGTTTCATCTTTCTTATTTTTGAATCCGATTTTAAAAGTTGATCCAGTTCTTGTTTAAAAACATATAAATCGATTTTATAAAATCTTATAAACTCTATTAGATCATATTTGATCAGATCCGAAATTCTAAACCTAAACCCTAAAATTTCGGATCTCAAAACCCTAAAATCCCTCATAACTTTAGTTTTGTAATAGACAACAAGCGATACCCCTTCTAAGGATGACACGCTATATGTCTAAATCAAAACATAAAGTCTATGTTTAACCAAAACTTAAAATCTGATTTAAATCTTTAAAATCTAATCCTTAAAGTTAATATCAGATTAAAAGGAAATTTAAATCATAAGAAATTTTTTTTTAAGCATGTGATAACATGACTTTCATTTTGTATAAGACAACAAGTGATACCCCTTATTAAAGGATGATACGCTATATGTCTACAACAAAATTAGTCTTATGTTTCCACATTTTTGATCAATGATCCACACCATTGTGTGGTTAGATCTTGAATTTTTAGTCAATGATCCATACTACTTAGTATGGCTAGACAATAAGGTCAATGATAGACCATGGTCGATGATGAGTACCTTCCGGTACGACTAGACCACAGGCCGTATTGGTCGATGAAGTACCTTCCAGTACAGCTAGCCCACAAGCTGCATGAGTCAATGAAGTGTACCCTAGGTACGACTAAGACCATGCTCTCATCCATCTTATTTTAAACCAAGTTGATGGATGAATTATAAGAAAATAAAATTTTCTAAAGACCTAAAACACCCTGATCTTTGTTTCAGATGGCCAAAATCGCAAATTTGGATTTTGCACCTCTAAGTGTGAGGGGTGACAATTACCTACAATGGGCACTAGATGTTGAGATTTCTCTTGGAGCCAAAGGCCTAGAGCATTGCATCGTTCCTCAGAACGAAGCTACTAAGAAAGAGAACTCTCAGACCCTCATGATCATCCGTCATCACATTGAGGAGAGTTTGAAAGCTCAATACCTCACAGTGAGTGATCCATATGAGTTATGGAAAGAGCTTCAGATGAGATATGATCACCAGAAGACCTTGATTCTTCCGGGTGCCACTTATGAGTGGATTCATCTCAGGATTCAAGACTTTAAGTCTGTGAATGAGTACAACTCAGCCTTATTTAAGATAGTCTCAAAACTGAGGCTATGTGGCGAGACTGTAACTGATAAGCAGTTGTTGGAAAAGACTTTCCAGACAATGTCCTCAAGCAATATGTTGCTTCAGCAACAATACAGACAGAAAGGTTTTAAGACCTATAGTGAGCTCATCTCATGTCTATTGCTTGCAGAACAGAACAACGAGCTGCTCTTGAAGAACAGTGAGCTTAGACCACCTGGATCTAAGCCTGTCCCTGAGGCAAATCATACCTCAAATGAGCCTAATGATGGTGCTGAAGCCAACCATGTCCGGTATGACCATAAGGGCCGCGGATCCTCATATGGAAGAGGACGTGGCCGTAAAGGTCATGGGCGAGGACGTGGACAAGGTGGCAACAGCAAAGGGCGTAGCACCCCTTATGACCGTCCAAACCAGTCCAATAATGGACAAGGTAAAGGCAGAGGCAATGGGACTTCTTCGAAGCCACAAAATCCTGCAAGCTCACCTTGCCATAGATGCGGAATGATGAATCATTGGGCAAAGAATTGCCGCACAGCCAAGCATCTGGTCGACCTCTATCAAGAGAGTCTTAAGGGCAAGAATCCGGAAGCACACATGGTGTACAAGGATGGTGAGGACGATTTTGATCATGACAAGGACGACCTCATGGACTTTGAGACTTCAGACATACTCACTATGCTGAATGATGATCCAGTCGAATAATGTGATGCATCAAACGATTTGTGTTTGAATGCTTTTGGTGTTTTTAGGCTTTGAGAATTTTTTTTTTTAAGTGCTTTTGCATTCTATGTTTTATTTTAAGAATAAACTATGTTTACTTTCATTTTCAATAATAATATGAATGATTCAGATTATATTTTATTGTCTAGAATGAAAGGAAGTATGGACACACTTGTGGTTGATAGTGGGACAAGCCACACGATTCTTAAAGATAAGAAATTCTTTGTTAATCTAACATTGAAAGATGCCAATGTGAGCACAATAGCTGGTGTATCATCACTAATCAAAGGCCACGGCCAAGCTTATGTCTTGTTACCAAATGGGACACATCTAGAAATAGATGAAGCATTGTATTCTCCAAACTCTAAAAGAAGCCTGTTGAGCTTTAAAGACATTCGCAAGAATGGTCTTCATATTCAAACGAGTGGAGAAGGAGCCAAAGAGTTCTTAAACATCTTTGAGCTCGACCAAGACCATAAGAAGGTCTTGGAAATGATACCAGCTGTATCCACTGGTCTTTACCATGCTCAGATCAGTGCGGTCGAAGCCAATGCTATAACAATAAGCAAAGAGTTCAAGGAGAACTTTGCTTTGTGGCACGACCGGCTAGGGCATCCAGGAACATCTATGATGCGTAGACTTATTCTAAATTCTAATGGTCATAACCTTAAAGGTAGACGAGTTGTTCCTAAGATCCATACATGTGTACCTTGTGCACAAGGAAAACTCCAAGTCCGACCATCACCAGTCAAAGTGACAAAGGAAACCATAGGTTTTCTGGAAAGAATACAAGGTGACATCTGTGGACCAATACACCCACCAAGTGGGACGTTTAGGTACTTCATGGTACTCATTGATGCGTCCACAAGATGGTCCCATGTGTGCCTATTATCCACACGGAATCTAGCCTTAGCTAGACTTCTTGCTCAAATCATCAGATTGAAAGCACACTTTCCAGACTTTCCTTTGAAGACTATACGTCTTGATAATGCTGGTGAATTCACTTCCCAAGCCTTTTATGAGTACTGTATGTCCATGGGGGTGACAGTTGAACATTCCGTGGCACATGTCCATACACAGAACGGCCTAGCCGAGTCCTTTATCAAAAGGATTCAGATGATTGCTAGACCTTTACTCATGAAAAGTAATCTTCCAGTCACAGCTTGGGGACATGCAGTATTGCATGCTGCGGAATTAATACGCATCAGACCATCTAGTGAACATAGATATTCACCATCCCAGCTCCTCATGGGTCGAGAGCCAGACATCTCCCATCTTAAGACTTTTGGATGTGCTGTTTATTATCCAATAGCTCCACCACAAAGAACAAAGATGGGAGCTCAGAGAAGGATGGGAATATATGTTGGATATGATTCTCCCTCAATTATAAAATACCTCGAGCCAACCACGGGTGATTTATTTAAGGCCAGGTATGCAGATTGCCATTTTGTGGAATCTGAGTATCCAACATTGGGAGGAAATAATAGCAAGCTGGTAAAAGAAATTACATGGAATCATACATCCCAAGCATGGCAAGATCCTCGAACTCAAGTCTGTGATCTTGAAGTTCAGAAGATTATACATCTTCAAGAGCTAGCTAATAAATTGCCAGATTCCTTTGCTGACCCAAATAGAATGACCAAGTCATATATACCAGCTGCTAATGCACCAATAAGAATTAATGTCCAAAAGGGACAAAATCAAGTTGCTACAGAGTCTAAGACACGTCTGAAACGTGGTAGACCAATTGGTTCCAAAGATAAGAACCCCCGCATAAGTAAGAAAGGTGCTAAACAGACCGTGGGCGAGGGGATGAAGGAGCTGGTCGATGTGGTCGATCTGTCCGTCCAAAAGGACCGGGACATGGACGAACCAACGTCCGGACATGGGCCGGGCGTACCAGCATCCTCAGACATGAACATTGGCACGGTTGCTAAGGGGCCTAATGAGATTTGGGACGCCAAAACTCAGGGTTCTGAACCACCTGACAATGAAGAGATCTCAATAAACTATGTCATGTCTGGAAAACAATGGAACAGAAAACATGTCGACATGGATGATTTATTTGCATATCATGTAGCACTTGAGATCATTGAAAATGATGAGGATCTAGAACCCACGTCCATTTATGAATGCATGCAAAGAAAAGATTGGCTTAAGTGGAAAGAAGCCATAAACGTGGAGTTAAACTCTTTCAAGAAGAGAGGTGTTTTTGGACCAATACTCCTAACACCACACAATCTAAAACCAGTGGGTTACAAATGGGTCTTTGTGAGAAAGAGAAATGAGAATGGTGAAGTCGTGAGGTATAAGGCCCGACTTGTTGCACAAGGATTCTCACAGAGACCAGGAATCGATTATGAGGAGACTTATTCTCCCGTGGTGGATGCAACAACATTCAGATTCCTTATAAGTCTGGCCATAAGAGAAAATCTTGATTTACGGTTAATGGATGTAGTAACCGCATATCTTTATGGACCACTGGACAATGATATATACATGAAAGTACCAGATGGTATTGAAATACCTAAGGATGCTAAAGGTTCTCGAGAACAGCATTGCATCAAGCTTAACAAAGCTTTGTACGGATTGAAACAATCTGGTCGTATGTGGTACAACAGATTGAGTGAGTACTTACTGAAAGAAGGCTACAAGAATGATCAAGTAAGCCCATGTATATTCATTAAGAAATCCGGCCAAGGCTATGTGATCATAGCCGTGTATGTTGATGATCTAAACATACTTGGAACGGCCAAAGAGATTTCCCAAACAGTTGAGTATCTCAAGAAAGAATTTGAGATGAAAGATTTGGGAAAAACCAAGTTTTGCTTGGGACTACAGATTGAACATCTTAAAGATGGAATCCTTGTGCATCAAAAGACCTATACTGAAAAAGTTCTTAAAAGGTTCAACATGGATAAGTGTCATCCACTTAGTAGTCCCATGGTTGTAAGATCCCTTGGTCTAGACACTGATCCGTTTAGACCTAAGGCTGAGGATGAAGAGGTCCTTGGTCCAGAGTATCCTTACCTCAGTGCTATTGGCGCCTTGATGTACTTGACTACACATACTAGGCCGGACATCTGTTTTGCTGTGAGCCTATTGTCCAGATTCAGTTCATGTCCGACCATGAGGCATTGGAATGGGATCAAACACATTCTAAGATACCTACAAGGAACTAAGGATGTAGGTTTATTTTATGCTAACCAAAACAAAGAAGATTTGGTTGGTTTTGCTGATGCAGGTTACCAGTCCGACCCACACAGTGCTAAGTCCCAGACCGGCTATGTTTTCACATATGGAGGCACGGCCATTTCATGGAGATCAGTCAAGCAGACTATATCAGCCACATCATCCAATCACTCGGAGATATTGGCGATCCATGAAGCAAGTAGAGAGTGTGTCTGGTTGAGACTCATGACACACCATATTCGGACAGCATGTGGAATCACGGATGGTAAAGACGAGCCGACCATTCTTTATGAAGACAATGCGGCCTGCATAGCTCAGCTCAAGGATGGATACATCAAGGGTGACAAGACTAAGCACGTTCTCCCCAAGTTCTTCTTCACCCATGATCTACAGAAGGAAGGAGAGGTCAAGGTACTCCAAGTCAGATCAAGCGAGAACTCAGCCGACCTCTTCACTAAGGCATTACCAACATGCACGCTCAGGAAGCTTATGCAGCAGATTGGTATGCGATCACTGAGAAGCCTTCAGTGATGTTCACTTCAGGGGAAGTAATGCGGCTGTACTCTTTTTCCTATCCATGGCTTCCCGTTTTTACCACATTGGGTTTTTGGGTTTACCATGGAAAGGTTTTAACGAGGCAGTATTCCAAACGCATTACAAACTCTAGACGGTTATGGCATTACAATTTCGGTTTTTAACGAGATAGCATCTTGCAGCATAATGGACATCAAGGGGAAGTGTTATGAATATTGTGTGATGTCTAGTATGAATGTTCTAGATTTACTTGTTCCCTACTCCAAATTACTTGTTCCCTACTCCAAGTTACTTGTTCCCTACTCCAAGTTATTAGACTTGGTCTACAAGCTATGTAATCCTATATAAGGAACTCATTACTCATGGAATAAGATATCTCATTCTTTCACAAACAAAGCATCCGATCTCTCTCTCTCTTTGGTTCGATTAGTTCTTAAGCAAGAACACTAGGATTAGAACAGCATGATTATTTAACATCAAAAAAGCTTTTTGGAAAGCAACACCATTTTTTGATAACATTGTTCGGGACAATCTATTTTTTACCGACGATTTGAAGTTACTTTTTCAACCTCTCCAAAACAGTGAATATTATTATCTTTTGAATTTTTATTGTGATTTAACAAAATTATTCAAAATTTAACTGGTTGAGTTTTTTTTCTAATTAAAACTTGCTCAAGCGTTTGTGTTTGATTTTTGCAATTTTAGAAAATGAGAATTGAAGACTTTTAGGTTTTATGGATGAATATCTAATATAATAAGAAGATTTCTTCAATTTATTTAGTTACCTTGCAGTTTTGAGACTTCGAAATAGAAAATAAATAATCATATTCATCTTTGAAAGATCCAATGAGTCCTCATCTATTTTTCCATCATTAGTTAATATACATTACATCACAAAATAATATCAAATAAAAAAAATTTGAGAACAAAATAAATAGAATTGCACAACACATTAACTTGATATCGTTGGAAACAAACATTAAGTAAGTTGTAACAAAATATTCATTTTTTTACTTAAAATCTTTTCCGAAGTTTCAAAAAAACAAGAAAATTAAACAAATTGAAGAAATCCCCTTATTTATTAGATATTCATCCATAAAACCGCAGGTCTTCAATATCATTTTCTAAAGCTGCAAAATCAAACACAAATGTTTGAGCAAAATTTTAGACTGAAAAATAAACAAAGACTTAAACCGTTTAAATTTTTTCAAAACTTTTTTTAATCACAATTAAAACTCACAAGATAATAAATAGCACCATTGTGGAGAGGTTGAAAGGTAACTCCAAATTCATCGGTAAGAATAGGTTGTCCAAACGAGTTTATCAACATAGCGTTGCTTCCAAATGCCTCTCTAACGTTGAATGATCCTCCCTCAATTTCGAAAGGCATGTCGTTGATGAACACCGTCAATCTCTCCGGAATAGATAATCTCCTACATCACCACCACCGAATAATACTGCATATTCCCGTGCACAAACAAAAAACCATGAATCTTATTTCTCATCGTAATTATAAGTTAATAGAACACGTTTTAGAACATTTGTGTAGAGAAATAGAAGAAATTTACCCTATCGACAGAAAAATATGCTTGGATAATATATAAGAAATTTCCCCAAGGGAGTTTTTGGAAATTAACTGTAAGCGGTCAAATCTAAAAGACCAAAACGTCATTTCCATAAAACACGTATGCATGCGTTACTCGGTCAAAAAAAAAAAATTCAGTCAAAAAAGAAGAAGAAGATTAATTAGGATCCGTAGATAATTAATTATTTACTTATACCATATCATATATATATATATATATATATATATATATATATATAATACATATAACAATATAAGCATCCTTAGATAAATATAAATGTTGTTCAATTATTAAATCCTACGTTTATTGGGGAAACCTTCTTTTAAACGGCATGTGTTCTTTACACTTATTTTAACATCTATAAAATAAGTGAAATCAGGAGGATGTCCAATCACATTAGACTTTAGGTAAGGCTACAAAACAACATCAGAAGGAAATATAAATTTACCATGGTTATTATTCTATTATGTTCTCAAGTGAAAGTCTTAAGGAAGATTCATTACATGTCTATAATAAAGATATATATTGTATATATGTGTGTGTGTGTGTGTGTTTAGATTTTAGGAACTGATTGATTACCTTGTGACTGATTGACGGTTGATGGAACAGTTGCAGAAAACCGAACTAGGGAAAGAACCATTTTCACCGCCTTCAAAGTTGATCTCCGGAATGTTCATATTAACGCCGTTATTAGCGGCGGCGAACTCAATCCTCTCTTCAGATACCACCGGCCGCACAACAAAAATCACCAAAACCAAACCCTGATTGGCCAAAGCTTGGATTATTATCATCCGGATATAAAAAACTGGCCGGTTCAGTTATTACCAACTCATTGTTTTGACTCGGAAATAAACCAGTTTCATGGTTAACCAAACCAAAACAAGGATCAGTAGTATCAACACTAGGACTAGGAGTAATGATTTTGTCCTTCCTGGTCTTGTTTGGATTACAACCAAGCATTTTAGGGTTTTTCTTAAGAACACGAAGCTTGTGTTTTGCCCGTGATTTCCGGTTCTGAAACCAGTAAAAAACATTTGCATCTCCGATTGACCATATTCCTGAAGTCGGATCCGGATTCTTTGAATCTCTTCTCTAGGTGGATTCACAATACCCGAATTGAAAATTGATTCGGAGTATCCGAATCTGCTCCGGTTTAGGATTCCATCTTGGTTTAGGATCTGGTACACGATCTGATTCACAGATCCATTTACAAATCATCATGCATGTCTTAACATATATATATATATATATATATATATATATTATATATATATATATTATTATATACACATAAGATCATATAGCTTGTTTCTATAGTCAGTCATATAAGTGATGTATGATTTACATGGAAACAACAAAATATATTAGATAGATACCCGAGGAAAAGGAAGTATCCATGTCACGATGATGATGCTGATTGTTAAGGGGTTTGGATTTGAACATGCTAGGCCAATTTTTGTTCGAGGAGGACATGTTGATATTGGTGATATGATTATGATTAGAGACAGAGAAATATAGAGAGAGTTCTTAGGGTTGATCTAGGTTAAATGAGAATAACAAAGTTGCTCTCACGTTATATATAAGCCCCTTTACCTACCCTTTGGTGTGCATCATTCATAATTAATGGGAAATAAAACGTAAAACAACAGAGAAAAATACAAGAAAATAGCAAAAACATTGCATACAGTACGTATCTGTCTGTCAGCGAAAAAAAAAAAACAGTACGTATCTGTCAAAATGTAAGGAATTTTTCTTTTATAAGAGGCTTAAAGTAAGAAAACTAATTTCTTGTTTCTTCAAACAATTGAATTTGTATTATATCGCCTATGTTCATTTCACTTTTGTTATTTCGAACTACGTAATTCGAATTTGAAACCCCTTCGAATGGATTTGGCTTCTATTATTTATTTTCAATCAAATTGTATTTTCTGAGATTTTAAAACCACATGATCTGAATTTGCCTATACCAATTTCACAACTCTAATAATCAGGAATTCCTTGCTTTTTTCTTCTCATTTTGTAGCCCTGCTAATGAATGGTAATTTTTAACCAAACAATTTTTTTTTCTTCCAAAAAAATACGATGGATTTATTTTGGATAATTTTTGGTACTTTATTTACTTAGTTTATTGACATTGATTGGTTATATAAGGGACGGTGGGTTTTGGATTGACTCGAGATATCATAATTGTTCTATCATTTAATATTTTATCATCAAAAACAAGTGAAAATATAGACAAAAATATTGAATGATTGTTTATTTTATTTATGCTTAAAATGTAGTTAGATGAAAATATAAGTAATTAACAAAAAAAGTTAATGCCTACAAAGGTAGTTTCATGGAAAGTGTTAAAGTAATTAAGATTGTGAATTAGAAGGACACAAAATGTATATAGGTAAACTTTGACTAAGAATTTTTTTTAAAATACTGAAAAACTTTGAACCAAATCGAATTGGCGTTTTTTTGTATTTACCATATATTATAACTTCAACAAAATTCTGGAAATGGTGTTAATAGTTTCTGGTTGTTTTATCTCATTCAAAAACTAACCATAAATTCCGTTACACACAATTTCTAAGTAACCCTAAAGGGCCTAAACATGAAAACTCCAGGGTTAAAAGAACATGAAAAACCAAACAGCAAAAATTTCCGTTACACGTTTTTCTCTAATCCATGTTCAGACATCTTTATCTACCTTATTCAAGTGTAAACACTAAACAGTTATTTATACGTTTAATTATTTCAATAAAAAAATATGATTATTTATGTAAAGCCCTAGCGGAAGCACTACGAAAAACATAAGAATATTTTGGATTTTTATTGAATGAATGATGACAAAATGAAGATATATGTGGAACAGAAGAGGATAACGGATTTAATATTATATTAACAATTAATTTGAACAAGAAAATTTGTGAATTTCAGTTTCTTTTCTCTGGTTAGCATCATCGGATGGTTGAGTTCTAGTTGTATCTAGTTGAATGTTTATGTAAAATATGTTAATATTATTATATTAAAAAGAAATATGATGTTAAGCTAGATGGACTTCGTACTTAAAGTCAATTGGTTTTAAGTGTGAATCCTATCTAATTTAACATGGCATCAGAGTCCGATCCACGTAGTCTAACCTGATTTACTATCGATTTTTGTCCAAACATTCCGAGATTAACGCTCAAAGAGCTATTATTTCGAGGGGGCATATCAGGGACAAGATCCACATCGGATATTGGAATTGATCCTTAACAATATATAAGATAGATGAGTCAACCTTCTTATCACCAATTGGTTTTAGGTTGGAAGCCCATCTAGTTTAACATTATATCAGAGTCCGATCCACACAGTCCAACCCGATCCATTATCTATCTAGCCCAAAAGTCGGCCCATCGATCCTACCCGAACATTCCGAGATTGATGCTAAAAGAACCATCATTTGAATGGGCGTATTAGAGACAAATGTTTCACATCGGATATTGGAAAGAATCCTTAGCAATATATAAGATAGATGGATCACTCCTCTTATCATTAGTTAGTTTTAAGTGTAAAGTCCATCTACCTTAACATGGTTTTAAATGTGAAACACACTAACTTAACACATGATCTATTGATAAATATTATGTCTAAATATATATTTCATTAACTTAAGAGATTATTTTATCAAATTATACTAATATGAAACACAATATGATTATAAGAAAAATTTAAATATAAAAATTAAAATTTCAAAAGCAACTAAAACAAAAAATATATCCATTTTAGAAAGAAATGATGGTTCAGAATCCAGTAATGATTTAAAACACATACTATATGCTTTGAGTTGATTGATGCTGATCACACACACGAACTCAAAAACAAGGGAAGACGACATATTTCCCCACCATAATTATGACATAGTAATAAATGTACACAAAGTTTCGACCTCGTTTCAATTGCACACCACCAAAGTATAACAACCTATTTCCACATACGAGAAAAGTTCGAAACTCGTTTTCCTCTAAACTTTGAAAATCGAACTAATCCCAACAGATAGTGGTTTAAAGTTGGTTAGTGTTTCCTAAACTAAACTTAACCAATGACTAACCTATTTAAACCAAAAACTACCCGATTATGACCCGGTTAGAGAATAAAAACCCGATTAAATTAACCACAACCAACCCATGACCCGAATTAAAAAACATTACAAACCCTAATTATCTATCTCTCTCGCGAAGAAGATTGTTTTCCTTTTTTGGGGTTTTGAGAAAAGAAGAAGAACATAGTTAGCTCCTCCACATCGTTGCTCCTCCGATTGTCTCCATTCAGGTAATTTCGACATCTCTCTCGCTCTCTCTCTCTCTGTCTCTGTCTCTGTCTCTCTCTCTCTCTCTCTCTCTCTCTCTCTCTCTCTCTCTCTCTCTCTCTC